>NC_092206.1:48753267-48874380 GCF_043381705.1 Parasteatoda tepidariorum
ATATATATAAAACTGTTCAAATCTGCCCCAACAGGCTTTCGTTGCCATAGTTACTTATACACTATACTACTACAGTTTTTTCGTGTGCGAAAATGAAGCAAAATTATAAAAAAATAATTTTCAGAGCAGTTACTATACACATATATTATGATGTTTCAAATTTACTTACAAAATATTTTGTAATAAAATTAACTAAATTTTACCAGTTCTATAAATAAAATTATGGTGCTTGTATTAAATAAGAAATAATAAGAATTTCATTTTTTACCCCATTTTAACGAAATCAAATTAGTTAACATACCAATAAAAATGGCCGTTCATATTTATGGTCTTAATGAAGTAAAAAGAAAATTCATAAAGGAGAAGTAAAAAAGGCAGCGAAGAATCATTGTAAAAAAAAAAAAAGAATAAATATTCACATATTAGCAACAATTGAATAAAATTAAAAAAAAAACTAGAATTGGATTATTCAAATTAGTTTCTTATTTTCAGTTTATTAGTTTTTAATTCAATCTGCATATTTTAATGATAAATCAACTATTACAATGAAAATGACCTTTTCTTAAAAAATATTATGATTTTTATTTACACATTTATGTAAAGATTAAGTAACAAAATCAATATATTAAACGTGTGTTTTTTCCTTTACTTAAAAAAAAATGTTAATCATGATTAAATTAGTCTGGATAATGGTAATTAATTTACATTTTTTCTATTAGAAGTATATTTAACATTCATTTTCACAACTTTATTTTTCTATTTTGAATTAAAAAGAAACCAAAAAATCAACCTTCATATTAAGATTTATCATTTTAATTAAATGGACAAGATAATAAAGATTTTAAAAATGAATTAATCTCACGATAAAACTAAAATCTTTTGACGTAGTAGCTTTTAGTTTTTTTTTATTATTGCTTCCGTTTTTGTGTTCCCCACTAATTGTTTAATAGTTTGAAAATAGCAATTTTCTTTCTTTTTTATTTCTTTCCAAATGTCATTTTCCTTAAAAAATTAAATTATTACTAAAGCATATTACCTTCTGTCACGCCACGAAACACTATAAAAATGTGCAATTGAGAATACATCGTCTATTCTTACTTTAAAATGAGAAAAAAATTAATATAACTATGTGAATAACATATACGAAAAAAAATCTTTTTTGACAGAAATCGGTATAGTCAAAAAATACTTCGAAACATTACCTGTTCTGTAAATGTGTTTGTAAATTAAATTACATTTTAATTTAAAGTATTAATTTTTACTTTTGTACAGTAGGAGGGAGAAGTTTTTCGTTTCTCATTTAAAAAGAAATGAATTACCTTTTTGTTCAAAAGAATAATAAATAACCCTTCTGATCAAAATAGTTTTCAGTGCTTACCATACTACTCAATGTTATGAATTATGTTTAAAAGAATGTGAATATTCTTACTCTAGTATTACAGGGGACTGCAGTTGTTTTTCACTAGTTTAAGAAGAGATGAAGTTTCATTTTTGTTTAATTTTGCACAAAAGAATATTAAAAAAACTTTTTGATCAAACTATTTTTCTGATTCTACCATAGAGTTAAATGTTATGAATTATGTTAATAAAAAGAATATTTTTACTATTGTACAAAAGGAGGGTGAATCCCCCCCCCCCCGCATATTTAAGAAGAGTCGAAATTTCTCCTAGCGGAAAGCTGGAATTTGTCCAAAGTCTTGTATTTCAAGGACTGAAGAAGACAAAGCGTCAGTGATACCAATAAATATTTTTTTAATGAACATAAAATTTTTGATTTTTTTAATAAAATTAATTTTTAGTGACTATAATTTGAATTTTTTTCTTCTCTGTTTTGAGCATATAGATCGATGCAACAACCTAGATTCTGTACATGATTCCTAAAGGCAATGGCTTGCTTATTATTCCTAGAAAATCAATATAAAAAAACAAGACAGTTAAAATATGAAAATATAAAATTAGAAAACAAACTATATTTAAAGTTTTTTACATTATTGTTTAATCTAGGTCTTTACACCCAAAATTCCTTACTTCCAAAGGTCCTGCGCTTGGCAAATCGGTGTTAAATTCAAAGGTTATGATTATTGAATTAAAAAGAATGAAATCAAAATGAAAATATTTAAATTGTTTTTTATTAAGATTGAAAATTGTCTAAAAATCCCCTTATAATTTGAATAAATTATTCGGAATTCTAACGGGATTCTAGACGATGAGTTTTCCTGAAATGCTAAGAAACTAATGAAAAAGAAAAACATTTAAAAGGTCTCGCAACAACTGGAGATGGATATGAGTTTTATTTTTGCTCCATTTCACTAAAAAAATGAAAATTGTAAAATAATTTTTGATAAAAATAGCTAAGTTCCATAATTGTATGTTGTAAATTATGTGGTCTGTGTTTTGAATTATGTTGAAAAAAACGTTATAGAATAACAGTGAACTTTAAATGAAGAAATTAGTATACTCGAAATAATATTTTCGTTTATTAAGTGTTTTAAGCAGTTTTGGAAATTGTTTTTGAAAATTTAGCTATTGTTTTGTAATTGTTTAAATGCTATTTGTTTTCTTTAAAATGGTAAAAATTACTTTCGCATATAAATTAGTTTCTTTTTGGATTGAACTTCAAGTGATACTGCTGTTTAAAATTATTTTTTTTTCTAAATGATCCACTTTTCTTATTATATCAATTTTAAAACAAATGTATTTCAAAAAATACAAAAAATAACACCAGAAAACTTGGAATATGATTTGTTTAGATAATCATCGAGAACTATAATTTCTTAAATATTTTTTTTAAAACTAATAAAAAATATACATATTTAATTTTTGTAAACGCTAATAATAAAAAAATGATGAATACAAATTAATGTGATAATTTTAGTAAAATGACTAAATTAAAAACCAATAATAAAGCATAATATTGACAGTTGTATCAAAAATTGAAACATCACCTTTTTTAAGCTTTAATTCTTTTCCCTTTGCAGCAGATTGGTGAACAAATTTTTATACTTATTAAATGGTAAAACAACATAAAAGAAAAGAAAATTTAAAGAAAGCATGTGTTTTTAAAAAATATGTCCCTCTAACCCCCTTAAAAACTATACACTGATGTAACGGAATCATGAAAAACGTTTTTCAAAAATACAAAATTTTGAGTCCATTCGAAGTTTTACTATAGTCACATATCTACAAAGAAAATTTTTGGGCAAATTGATTAATATTTAGATCTCTCGGAATGGACAAGTATAATTTTTTGAGCTCAAAAGCATATCTTAATTATTTTTTAAAGCATATATATAAAACAAATATTAAGTTTCAATTTCAATAATGTGAAATTTAGAATATAGTAAAAATTTATCTAGATGTATAAATGAAATTTAGGAGTCCCAGAATCTACTTGAAAACTTTCATCAAAAATTGGGCCTATTTTCAATTGAATCTTACACTAGAAAGACAGAAACTTAGTATGTACCTATATTGCCCAAAAGCAGTCAAAATGACTGGATTGTAAAAGAATAAATAATGTGTAAAGAAATTTGTTTAAAATAAATTTTTAAAATTTTTTATATTATTTATAGTTACATAACAAAATATTAGTAAATATTAACAATAAAAAAATTACATGTTGTACAAAAAGTCACAAAATTTTAAGAATTTGTGTCATTATATACACCATTGTTTTTCTAATAGAAATTAAAAAGCAGTCAAAATGACTTCCTTGAGCAATCTAGCGTTAAGTAAGTTGTTATACAGATTAAGGTTTTCATGTAGATCCGAGAAACTTAATTGTTACATTTCATAGATAATTTTTTTTTTAAATGCAACTTTATGTACTAAATTTTACATTTTTGAACTTGAAAACTAAAATTTGTTTTATATTTATGCTTTACAAAAAGAAATTTAAAAATTACGCTTCTTGACCTTGACTTTTTTTACGCTTGAAATTAAACTTTTGAAAAAATATTTTCTTTAAATGAAACTTTAGGAATATTTAAAAAAGAACAACATATTTTTCAATTTGATTAAAAATTTTTTTCGGTAATTATGTAATCACTGTGACAATTTTTTAGTTGAAATTTTGAATTTCGAAAAACATCCTTAGTAAATAATAACATTGCATTGAACGTTAGAATTGATTGTTTAGAACTTAATTCCTGAAATATTTTCTAGTTCAGAAAATTGAATTGTTTCCTCTGAAATGAGATTAGGAGACAATAAGATAACCCACAGTCAATTCCAATCACATTTATTCCACATGTTCAATATGGCTTCACGTGGGACTCATCACATAGCAAGGTGCATTACACGCCCCATTGCAGCTGAAACATCGCATGCGTACGACCTCCCCCTCCCTCATGACTGATGTACGGCTCTGTGAGTTCACCTTTTTTCTCATTGCGATCAATGAGTGGAACGATGACTCAGCGGCGGGAATGCGCCATTGCTACGCAATAATTGTCTTTTGTTCCCTCACTTTTAACCAAACGATTTTCTTTTTGACCATGGCATCGTGCGGATTTCTCATACTGTCTGAGGATCTGTCTCATTTTTAGTTTTATTGGGTCGATGTAAATGATCTATTCCATATTCTCTTTTAAAATTTCTGATCAATCAGTTGGAAAGTTTTTGGAATTCGATGAGAAGGCGCTAAATTATTCAACGTAAAAAAATTGTCTGCTTATTATTTATTTTTATCGCTTGACGAAAAGATAAATTGCTTTTCACTGGAAGCTATAAAAGTGTTTTTATTTTTAAACATCGTTTCACTCGAACGAACATGAAGCATTTTATTATTTATGTAAATAAAAATACGATTGTCGCTAGGTGAATATTTTTAATTCTTTAAGATCGTACAATATTTTATAACTTTTATGTCAGGATTTTAGTAACTGTATAAAATCAAAAAACTTTAGTAATTCAGTGAGTCTTTAATAACTCGTAAATCTTTTTCTCTCTCTTTTTTTTTAAATAAAACAATCAGATAGAAGATTAAAAGAAAAAAAGTATTTTAGAATGTGATAAATATCAGGGATAAATTTAAAAAGAAAATTATTCCTATTTTTTGGTCATAAATTTTTTTAAAAACTGGCTCTTTTGAAAATTGAATATAAAGGTAAAGGGACGTGGATGTGACGCAAAAAACCGGAAGTGGCTTTTTGCATCACTTACTCAAAGTAATCAAATAAAGAGTGTAATAAACTAAATATGAAGCAAATATATATATAAAAAAAAAAGACGAAAAGGTTTCTCGGGCTCATAGAATCCGCATACCTTTAAAAAAATTTACTTCCCGTGGGGCTTTCAAAACTTATATTACTAGCGAAATTGGACTAAATTTATAATTTTAAAACACTAAATTATTGATTTCATAGATGTCAGTCATCTTTTTAAGTTCCTGTGCTGTAAATATGTAAAATTTCCAAACATAATTTATTATTAATAATAATAAAAACAAAGGAAAGCTTAACTGGTTGGAATAATCTCATTTTCTTCATTCATTATCAAATTTCACAATGGAACCAAAAAATCTGTAATTTTTTCTTTCAGATAAAGTATTAAGTGATGTTAATTCTAAGTAAATAAGTTAAAAACTATCGCTTTTTATATAAATATAGCGAATGTTTCACATATAATCATTGATACGTACGAGTTTATTTAAAAATTAAGTTTCGTAGAAACAGTAACTTCTATGGGAGTTTTCATCATGATTTCCAAATTTTAGGAAATCTGACTCAGGTACATCTTGAAATAATGCTCATTGAGCGTATGTAAATAATGATCAGAAAAAGTCGAATTTGTGATTAACACAACATGCTATTTTTGATGATTTTTTCCCCATGTACATGCACGCAATGGAATTTTAAGTAAACCTCTTTTTGCTGCAATTTTTAGTTACTCAGTCAGACACTCTGAAGTCGATATAATGTTTGATAAGCCGAGTCAAGTCACGTATATCAAATTTTATAGCAATTATATAAAAGATAGGAAGGAAGCAGTGGATCAGGTTGTTGAATGAAATTCTGCCTATCGCTTTTTATCACGTTCTCTCTCTCTTGATTCTTGACATACGACTTTCTAAGTCTCTAATTGAAAAAAAAAAAAAAAAACTATATTTATATTTTGAACTGAATTATTCCCATAACGAGGTCAAAGTTAAATTTCATTAATCGAAATGTTATCTTTTGATCATAATTTTGAGTAAGCTAAATCTAATTTGCTTACAAAGTGCAATTAAAAAATTTTTTTAAACGCAATATAAAATTTTTTTATCCGCTCATTACTCCAATATTTGATTAATATGAAGGTGCTGATTTTTTTTTTATACTTCGTTTCACGAGTAATCACGCTGCGTTAATTTCATTACTGCTGAGGAAAAAACCTTAGACCGGTCGATAGATATTTTTCCTTCTAGATCTAATCCGTTCCAAAAATCTCTTTTAAGTGTTGAAGCGGAACGAATCTTTTATAGTTCATGAGCAGAGAGACTGTCTGCTGAAAAGAAAATACCTGAACTTTTGGGCCAACGCCCGCTTGGCTAGCATTTCTTCGCAGTTCCTTGTATGGAGATGGAAGTGACGTGATCCTTACTACGAAGATACGTCACAGCGCACTTACTAACTTTCTTATTGGTTTAATCGTGAGTAGGAATCGTCAGTTCGCCACACCTGTGACGTCATCATCCTTTCACAAATTTTTTTTTCTTCTTCAAAGAATCATCTTATTTTCTTTCTTGGTGACTGTGTAATCCTATCAGTTGGGACCCAATCATTTACGCCTTGTCATAAGTGAATAAGTGGCAATTTTCTTAAGTTAGGAGACGGAAAAAATTATTGTGTCTTATGATGTCGCGATGCGTAGTAGCGGAAGGGTTGAACAAAATATTCGGGAAGTAAAAAACCCCGAGGCGAATTTTACTTATTTTTGATGTTGCAAACGTAGCGGAAATCCATCAGTTAAAAAAATAAACAAAAGTTTTAAGACAACCTATAAGAAATGTTTTTTGGGGCTGATTTGTGACGTTGTTTGGTAGTACTGAGTCTAAAAAGTTTTATTTTTAAAAGAAGTGGGGGCAAAGGTGCAAAAGAAATATTGAATTATTATTTAACAAACGACTTCTTTGGTTAACTAACGTAAATGTTACAAAATCGAACGAAGATTTTCAATATCTTTGTAATAAATACATTTCAAGCGTTTGAGTGTAAAGCTTTGATAATTTCTTTTTCAATAATATTTTAAAATTAAATTATGATAATTCAACTGGATATTTTAAAATTTACAATGAAAGTTTCAATTAAATTAAGCGTCTTTGTTATAAAGAGCATTGCTCTATTCTAATTAGTCCTGAGCATTTTTCAAGAATATATTATATTAAATACGAATAAAATCGTTTTAGAATATTTAAATTAAATTTAGTGAATAAATGGCGCATTACTTTTGATGATGAGATATATTCGTTGCTAAAAAAATAAATAAAAAAAGGAAAGAAAGAAAGCCAAGAAAAAGAACATTTTGCTAAGTTTTACGACAAATACTTTTTTAACTGACACAGTTCATTTTCTTAAAGCTTAGTTTCGAAATTGAAAGTTCAGCTAAACGATAAAATTCGGAGCGATTTAGTACTGGCTGTTGAGAAATGAAAAAAAATATTTTAAGTAGAACATTGAGTTCTCTGTAAAACCGGTTTCTCTGCATACTTACCTTCCATGCAGTGAAACCACACTTACAGTTCAAAAGAAGTAGTTGGGATTATCATAGTAAATTTATGCTCCTTATAACGCGGATGAAGTAAAAGTTGATTGATAGGTTGATTAAAAATCTAGGAAAAACTTTTTCATCCAAAGAATTTTTTTTCTTCACAATTGTTTTATTATTCTATATAAGAGTTTGAAAACAATAAAATAAGAGCTTAACTTTTTAAAATTGTATCTGTTTTCTTCAAATAAGATAATAGACGTTGTTTGAAAATTTTGGTCAAATTTATGAAGATAGTAAGGAAAGAAATGGTATTTTTTAAGTTTTCCAGTAATTATAAAGTATAACTTAAGGCGATTGTTATATAATTTTTCTTATACAGTAAACTTAAGGCGATTGTTATCTGTCTTTTAAAATGCAGAAAAACCACAACCTCGTATGATACATTAAAAAATTTAGCTCCCCAAAATTTTACAAAAATATTGGCAAACAACAACTTATAACCCAAAGTGTGTGTTGGTACATAATATACAACTCAACAACTGTGGTCAGTCTAGCACAAATGTTTAGAATTGAAAACTTAAAAAAAAAAAAAATGTTTTGCAATAACACCAAAATTGCTTATTTTTACAAGTAATTCAGAACATGAAAGCTACTTTTAAATATTATTTAAAGCTTCATCAGAAAATGAGAATGTAATTTTTATTTTGTTTCAACATTAAAAACAACAGTCTTACAATTTTTTCCCGCATCATATGAAATTCAAAACATCTACAAAAATTTAATGAACATACTTTTTCAGTCAAATTATTTTTGTGCAATTGATTTTCGCCATAAATCTCTACAACTGGATTTGAGCATTAAAAGTTAAATTTTTTTCCAATCATTTAAATATGTCACAAAAAATATGTTTCAATTTTCCAGTCAGTTGTGAATAAAATGACAAAATTATTAAAAAGGAAAACAAAGTCTCAAACAATAATGAAATAATTTATTTCACAAATACAAAAGTACTTAAACACAAGAAAAAAAAAAAACTATTGATATAAATGCACAAATATGTACCCTAAATATATGTATGCTAGTTTTTATCTATAGATAATTGCTCAATCATGGAGATCCTAAATTTTTAAGTATAATTGATTCAATCAGAACTTTTGAATCAATTGTACTTCCAAGATGAGAACAAAGATAGAATAAATAGATTTCGATTACTTGCTAAAGTATTACTAATGTGAGAATCTTGATAATTAATTATATTTTCTGAACATTTTTCAATTGCGACTTTCTGAAAATTTTGTCATATTTGAAGAAATTGCAAGAACAACTTGTTTTCTATTGAATAAAAATATTATATTGTTATTAGACATTATTAAAAAAATTTATATTTCAAAAATTAAACTGATGTACTCTTTATGTTTTGCCAGAGTAAAGTACAGCTGTAAATTATGTCAAAAAGACTATAAAGAGCTATTAGAAATAGTGAGTATTTTTTTTTATTATCAAATAAGACATATAGATTTTACAAACTAACGTTAAAATAGCAAAGTAAAAATCTTTTTCTCCTTCCTACCAGTCCAAAAATTAGCATCTTTCTTTAACTGTACACATTTAGCAGAAACTCACACTAACAATTTCTAAAAATTAAAGTGTAAATATTGTTTGAACCAAGAAATGGCCTTCACTATTAGATGCTAGAAAGGTCCAATCCTATAATGGTGACTCCCATTTTATGCAAAATGCAAACTTTAATTATTTTATTACAAATGTTTGAATGAAAGATAATCTAAGGAAGCGGTACCGAAATGGTGTTCCGTGGCACTCTAGAGCTCCATGGAAGGGTTAAAGGGGTTCCGCGAGTTAGGAGTTAGAAAGGTCTAATCCTATAATGCGGGACAGATTTAAGGGTCTCATTTTCTGCAAAATGCAAACTTGAATTATTTTTACACATGTTTGAATGAAAGATTATTTAAGGCAGCGGTACCCAAATGGTGTTCAGTGGAGATGAGTTATGAAATAATGATTATATGATCCCGTTTATAATTAACAATTTATTTAACCTTATGATAGCCTTGATGAAATTATTTCAAGTAAAATGCCAATGAAATAGAAATGGTATTTTTTGAAAGAAAATATAATATTTCTAACAACAATACATTGAACAAATTATGAAAAAAATAAGCATTTATAAAATATTCTATTAGAATTTCCCATAGCTCTTTTCAAATCAAAATAACTGAATTCTTTTTTAAAAAAATACGTTTCCATAATGACCATTTTTAAATATTTATAGCAGTTCTTTTAAGTTATCATATCGAAATAAACAATAATTCAATTTATTTTAATCATTTTCAACTTATGTATATACACCAGATGCAAATTCATAACTAAACTAGATATAACACAAAAACTGTAAATTTAATTGTTGGACATAAAACCTAATTTAAGATTATTAACTATAAAACGATGAAAAATCTTCATTCTTTTAATTGAAAGTTTTAAATATAGTCTTTTATAGGTTATAACGTTCACAATTACCTTAAACTTTATTTATAAAGTTGGGGGGTTCTGCCAAGAGAAGGTTGATTATTTAGCCAAAATAATTGGGTACCGCTGATCTAAGAAATGAATATAAATCATACATTTGAAAGGCATTTTTCGGTATATGAGAAAAATGCTGCCAGAAAACAGTTGGCTTCTGGCAGTAATTAAATCTTAAAACTAATTCAATACATGAGTGTATAGTACTCAGAGAAGTATTGCCAAAGTCAGTAGCTAGCATTGATATATTTTAAATTGTTCACAATATAAAATGCTTTATAAAAAATAACAACACAAGCGTAAACTACTGTAATAAATATAACCATTCTTAACATCAGCATACAAAATTGTATTATGTTTAAAGATTTCTTAAGATTCAAAGTATTGTTTCCAATACTATGTATGAAAAAAAATTAGATAAGGTTACAAACAAGAATATCAAAAAGAATAAAATTCATTGATTTATAAAGAATAATGTTATGTGAATGGACTTAATTTTCCAAATATTTTGATTGAATGTTGGCAGCAGAAGAGTAAAACAATATTGGTTTAAAAAATTATTTTCTAAGAAATTCTGAATAAGTATTAATATATTTTAATGATAAATATTGTTTAAAAGGTTATATAAATTGGTTAAAGCATAGAACACACATATGCAAAATGGACGGAATAGTTTTAAATAGTTAAAAATCCGATAGCACAAAACACTTAGGCACAGTATGGTTTGATTATTATGAGTGAGATTTATTATTTTAATTGTGGTGAAAACTGATTTTTTTTCTTTTGAAAAAAAGACATTTTTAAATATTTTTTTCTAACAAGGACAAGTAACCTAAAACAGAAATTACATAAATCTATCCTATGACATTTGAAATACTAACTGATATTGATAGTGACATATTTTTTAGAGAATGCATAAAAATTATCAGTTTCTTAAGGATGATAAAATAAATCTCATTTAGATTTTTTAAAATTTTGATTTTTAATGCTGGATCAATACACTTTTTTAAATCATTAAAAACCTAATATGTTTATTAGCTAATAGAACAAGGCTCAAGGTTTTTTCCCTCTTTTAGGTCCATTATGTTGATATTTCTCCCAGATATAGACAAATCTTTGATGCACCCGACAAAGGAATCACTGAAGTACCCTAAAGTCTCTTCCTCTATATCTAATCCATAGGGAAAACCACCTAAAATACATGAAACACATATGAAAAATATTAAATACTCGTGAAATGAAATATTTAACAAAACAACAAGTAATTAAGTAATTTTGTTTTGATGAGACTTCAGAAATCCACTAAAATATTTGTGAGTCAATATACAGTGGAACCCGCTTAAAAAGTTCCCTTTTAAGAAGTTTTCCCGCGTAAGAAGTTATTTTTTAAAAAAACCAATTACCATAATGTTAAATTTACTTTTATAAGAAGTTTTTTTCCCGTTTAAGAAGTTTCCACTCCTAATTTCAATTTTTTAAAATTTTATTTAAAATGTCTTATTTAGTTTTAACTTGCCCTTACAAACACATGTATGGGTACTGACCACTGACCTTCATCACTCCTTTGTTACAAAGAAAGGTGACTTATCAGGAACAGGTGTGAGCAAAGGAATGTGAACCTTTAGATGAACTATGAAACTGATAAGAATGTAGGGAATAGCTTTGTCATTGTGTCCACCTTAAATGAATAGCCTGGTGACTCACGAACTTCACTGCTGTCCACACCCATTCAATAACTGAAGAGAAAGATACATCTAAACATTTAGCAGCATTTCGTTGAAAATTTTCTTAGTGTAGGCGCTTATGTTATCTTAAAAATCATCGTAAAAAGTTTGATTTTTGTGGAAAATGTCCTGTAAAGGCATTAAGCGTAAAGCTCTATCTATTGATGACAAAGTAAAAATTTTAAAAGCTGTTGACAGCTATCCTCAATTAACACGAGTTCAAATAGCAAAAAATTTAGATCTTCCTGTTACTACGTTAAATGGCATTATTGCTAAGAAAGACATCATCTTAAACTCTTCTTGTTCCGGTGCATCCCAGAAAGTAAAAAAAGTGAAGAAAGGAAAATACGAAAATATTGAAGAGAAACTGATGATATGGTTTAAACAAGCAAGATCCGCCAACATACCTGTCAACGGAACTCTTCTTAGAGGAAAAGCATTAGAGATTGCGGAGAAATTGAATGTTGATTTTACGCCTTCCAATGGATGGATTGATCGGATGAAAAAAAGAGCTGGTCTAGTTTATAAAACAATTAAAGGAGATTGTAACAGCGTTGATTTACAAGAAGCTGAAGAATGGAAAGCTAAATTACCTGAAATTATTTCAGGGTATCAACCAAAGAACATTTTTAACATGGATGAATGTGGACTGTTTTTCAATCTTTTACCAGATAAAACTTTTGCCTTTAAAGGTGAACCCTGTCATGGCGGAAAAAACAGTAAAGAACGTTTGACAATTTTAGTTGGGGCCAGTATGAATGGTATAGAAAAATTACCGATTTTAGTTATCGGTAAATCGAAAAAACCAAGATGCTTTCGAAATGTTAAGTCACTGCCTTGTGATTATGACAGTAATCAAAAATCCTGGATGACAATTAAAATTTTTGAAACGTATTTGAAAAAATTAGACAGTAAGATGCGAAAAGAAAAACGAAACATCATAATCTTCGTAGACAACTGCGCTGCTCATTCCAAGGAGAATAAGTACACTAACATCAAGTTGCAGTTCTTACCACCAAATTCTACTTCTGTTCTACAACCAATGGATCAGGGAGTTATTAAGGTATTTAAGCAGCATTATAAAATGCGACTTGTGAAACGGATGCTGGAAGGACTTGAAAATACTGGAGAGCTAAAAAAAGTCAATATGTTAGAAGCGATTGAGTTAATTGTATCAGCATGGGAATTAATAACACCATCTGCCATTGCTAACTGTTTTCGGAAAGCTGGATTCTCTGACGGAGATACAACTGAAGAATATCTCTTAGAAGCTGAATATGAAATATCAGATGAAGACGAAGAAACAAACGTAAATTTTGTTAATGATTGGAAGTCATTCAAAAATAAACTTAATTTCACAGCATCGTTTGAAGAATATGTATCCGTTGACGACGAAATTTTACCTTGTGATATGCTGACATTAGAGGATATTTGTGATGTTACAAATGATACAGAAGAATTCAGTGAAACTGAAGAAGATATTGCTAAACCACCTAGCTTTTCTGATGCCAGGAAAGGGCTGGATACTTTTAGGAAATTTATTTACACTGTTGAAAATGTACCCCCGGAAATGTTTAAATTTTTACAGCAGTTGGACAATTTTCACTTAAAGGTAGGTGAGAAAAGACAAAAACAAACCACTTTACACGATTTTTTCTCACAGAAATCTAGTCAATTATTGTAACAACGTATATTACATTGTATGAAACAAAAAATAAAGTAGGTTACTTTGTTTTTATTTATTAGCAATTTTTTTCTAAATGAATATTAAAATTCAATATTTATTTCATTGGCTGAGAATTTAATATAAGTTACACAATTTCAAATTTTTTAGTTTTTTATTAATGTGTTTTTAAGTTTCACCGTTTAATAAGTCGTTTCTTTCCACTCCCTTGAAAAACTTCTTAAACGGGTTCTACTGTATATGATTATATCAAATACTAATCACAATAGAATATAAATATACATTAAAGCAAGAATTGTAAAACAATTGAGTTTTGAGTTTGATAAAGAACTGATTTTGATTTGCAACCAGCTTGGTCTTTCTCACAGACAAATCACTTTGCAGTTAACTCATATCTCGTAATGACGATTAAAAAAAGGAAAACATGGGCAGCATCATTCAGTTTTTAATTTATTTCATATTTTATAACCGGTGTTGAACAATCGACCCAACTCCGAGTTTAAGATAATAAATGTCCAGCTCTATAGCTTTGTAATTTTGAACCCAACCCAGAAGACAAGAGAACTCTTAGATCAAGCATTGGGAGAAACTAGCCTTCATAGAAGATTTTTTGAGGGAACTAGCCCGTATTTGTGCTACACGGAAAGGAAACCACAAGAACCTCCGACAGTTAGCCTGACTGTAAGGGGATTCTAACAAATAATTCCTCTACAAGTCAGGGCATTTTACCTCAGCACTGTGGTCAGTGCGAGCCGGACTGGGGGCACCTTATTGCGATGGAAACCTTCTATTCCCGGATCCAATGCATTCAGTTTAAAATAATCATGACAAAAGTAAGAAAAATCTCGTAAATAATGGGAAAATATCATGACTTTTTGAATAAGCAATTTATTAAATAATCAAGATATAAAAAATGGAGAGTGGCAAGAGGTTTAGGGGTTGGTAAAAATATAATCAAATTGAACAATCTTAAGAAATTACATAACATTACGCATTGGTGAAAGCAAACATGGGACAGCTTAGGGAGATTTCAATGGAAGCAACTCTGAAAATGATGAATCAGATTAAAAAATCCTTTAACAAAGCAGTAAAAACACACAAAATACATAGAAAAATGTAACAAAAATACCCTGCATGGCATGAAGTGGTATAAAAATGTTCATCATTATGATTCAAAGTAACTGAACACAGTTTAGAATGTTGCAACATAAAAATTTTAGTGTTCAATTCGAGATATTTTTATTGATAATACTTTTGATTTAATAATGAAAGAAACTAACAGAAATGGATATTATTTTCAAGATTCATTCTGAGTTCCAAAAATTATGCTCTGATTTTCTTTTAAAAAAAGTCTTCAGCAATCACAAAATAAATATACCTATATACATAAAAAATTGAAGAATTTGTAAAACAATGGTTCAAAGCATTTGCACTCAAGAGTGAAAATAATGAATATTTTACCAAAATAATACACGCCATCAGTGTTCAGTTCATAAAAATCACCAGAGACCACACTTGTATATTTTTCTCCGTCAATAAAGAGCTTTAAAATTTTATTATCCCTAAAAATAAATGCAATAGATAAAAAAAAATTAATTATTTCCATTGAAGAGTACAAATTTGGGATTTATATTTTACAGAAATATTTCTTATTTTATTTATAATAAATAAAGTGCACAATAAAAATAAATGTTGTAGTACAATATCATTATACACATAATACATTTAAATTAAAGCCGATTATGTAGATATAAAAATACATTAATTGTTGAGTAGAAATAAATAAATATTTTAACAACAATTTAAAAAAAAAGTTTACTAGAAGTTTAATTATAAAACAATGGTACTTAAATAAAAAGAGATGTAACTTACCTTTCAATGCTCACATGATGCCAAGATCCTGTTTCAGATGGAATTCTGTCAGTCATAATTTCACTTCGAGATAACCATCCTATGTTCCAAACAAGATGTAAATGATTATTACTTAAACCAATACCCAGATAATCCCCATCTTCAGAATAAATCTGCAAAATTAAAATGGGATGAACAATTGATAACAAATGGCAATTATCAAACATGAAAAGTTCAGTGAAGATGCAATTAAGATATCAATTTAAAAAATATATTTTAAAAAATCATTTTATGACAAATGAAAGATTTTTTTTCCCTTTGTACTGTGCATAAACAGTGATAAAGCAAAATAATATTTGACATCATTTCATAAATTAAAAATTTGTTTTATTTATGTACATGTATGGTACGTAAGTACTTTATTTACATCATAGTGGAGTTGCACAAAAAGCTATTTTATACGTTCTGGGAAACATACCTGAGGATGATCCGAAGACATGCCATCATAAGTTTGTGAGGGCAATACCTCAATTTAGACACAGATCTGAAGGGAAAGAAATTTTTCTTCAGATTCCTGTATCCATGGTACTGCTCAGAAAATGACCACAGGACTTTTGAATTGACAGATTTTACAAGCACTTATATGGCATGAACTTGATAGGTCTTAGCAGAGTCTAAGATTGAACACTGGCTGCTACAAATGACAGGCTTCTCTAACGACAGTCCTCTATCCTCAGTGCATGTACTTTAAATTTATACACTTTATATATACTTCTAGAGCAGGAATGGCGAACCAATGGCACAATATTTTGGGCACTCCATCGATCACAATTGTTATTACACTATGAATTGTTATTACACTATGAAGCATATGTAACAATTAAAATAAAATTCACAAAAACAAACAAAATAATAAACAATCATTAATAAAAAAATTAACAATTAATGCTAAAAAAACAATTAATAACCATAAAAAACAAGCTAAAAATATATAACTAGCAAAAAAAAAAAAATAACTGTCCTGCTTAAACTAACATCCTACAACTTAATATAAGTTATTTGTCATCTAATCTGCAACAACAGAATTCACACTGATGTTACTTTAAGTTGTTTTAAGACATGGCAAAATGTATTTTTCGTTCAATGTAAATAAAGAGTTTTGAGTTGATAGTATTTAGTATTATTATTTTCCAAATAATCACGAAGTCAAAATTATTTGACGGCATGTCTATGACCTCATTGAACAATTTTTTAGAAAAATTGGCACGTTGGTGTATAAAGGTTCGCCACTCCTGTTCTAGAGTGTTGGATATTTTCCGAATTCTGCGCTGAATATAAGATGTTTCCTTGCACCCCATAATTTAGGTATTAATATTTGAATTTAGGGAGGAAAAGTGACAATATAAACCGAATGTAAAAATGTAAATTTAATCAGAATAAAAATCGAGTAAATATTTCTTTAAGAACATAATATTCAGTATTAACTTTCTTATAATTAGGATGAAAAAAAGTCTATCCTTATCAAATGGTAAGCTTTAAACTTTAAAGACATTGTATCTCTATTCATTTGAATCTGCTGGTTTATTCACGAAATAAAAAATGTCTGCCTTATTCACACAAAAAAAAAAAAATATATAAATTGAATTGTTCATACCTTTCCATTCCATAATAATAAACCAGATTTTTCTTTTGAAGAAAAGGCAAATGAAATGGATGTTTTAGTTAAATCCAAATGTCTGTATGAGATGTCTTGGTACAATAAATAACTTGCACCCATAAAATATGCACTCGAGACGTTAACTCCTGAAAAGAAAATATAAAATTATCTCAAGGCATATATTTAATAATTACGTACTTAAACTAATAATCTTTAATTTTATTTTTCTGCAAACACGGGTTGCATAAGGATACAAATAGATATTTAACAAAAAAATCTCTTAAACGTCCATATCGGAAAAAACAGAAAATTATTATTAACACGCGACTCATAATAATTTTTAATCACAAGTTTACAATAATTAATTCTTCTAATCAAACAATTTTAAATTTGAAACTTATTGTATTCATGCAATGAGCAATGATAAATAAAGCACAAACTGAAGATTTATGAAAAAGAAAATACAAAATATTAATAATTAAAGGAGAAAATAATTATGAAAAATCAATTAAATAAAAACAAATAATTATATACCCATAATTAAGCTGAAATATGGATAAAAAAATCTGAATAATGTTAACACTTCTTTCTTATTTGAAGATATTTAGTTATTTTATAATGATTACCTCTTTCACATTGATCTCCTTGCCAACCAATGGCACATAAACACTGATGACCACCATCTGCATTTGGAATACATGATGATCCATGAATACAGTTGTGGTGCCAACATTGGGCATGAACCTCACACATTTGACCGCGATAAGACTGGAAAGTATAAAAATGTTACAAAAATATATGTATTGGGTAAACTAACCAGTGAAGGAACACTTAAGCTTCGCTTGCCTTTTAAAAAATCATATTAATTTCAAAATCAGTAATTTTAGTTAAATGACATTGTCAACATATTTGTTACTAATTGCAAATTATGTAAAAAAATTGTAGAGCTTACATAATATTGTTTTAAAGTTTTGGATGTTCAAATAACAAGTAGTAAGAAGACCAAGTGAAGGAACAGCTCTTACCAGTGAATGAACACCCAGTAAAGGAACACTTAATTTTGGTTATTTTTTATGCTTTTTATGAATTTATAAATCATACAAGTATTTAAAAACAAGCCTATTCTTGAAATTATAACATATAAATACTTGGAAAATGTTAAATTTTTTTTGTAATCATGAATTGAAAATTTAAGTGTCAACATATTAACACATACTGTTCATTCACTGGGAAATCTATGCCCAGTAAAGGAACATGCCTGTTCCCTCACTGGTTAGAAGTTATTTTTCGTATTTTTAACATACTTTTGATGCGGAACATCACTAAAGGTACAAGAAAATTAAAGTTTATCTTTTATTTTCATTAACTTAGAAAAAAAATCAGTAAAGGAACACTTGTGCCTTCACTGGTTTTTTATCGTTTGATGATCCAGTGAATAAACACCCCCTTATCTCAGTACTTTATTATGCTATGATGCTTAAAAAAAATAAAATGTAACTTCAATAACTATATTTTGAATTCTCTTTTTCACAGCTAGAAAAATAAAACTATTACATGCAATTAATTCCACTTCAAACATATAAATACAAACACTCACCTTATAATATTTTCAAAGAAACAAGGTGTTGCAGAGATAATAACAAATTCAAAATTTTTTCCAGAGAAGTCTATTTGACCAGGTAATCCAAAACATTGCTAGATGACTTCCTATTGTTTGACAGTAAGCTATTGTTACCAATCAATCTAAAGAAAAACTTTCAAATTCTTATTTTTAATCAATATATATGAAATGTTCCTTCACTGGTTGGTTTACCCTACATTTCTTTCATTTTAAATAGAAAAGTAATAAAAGGATTATCAAAAGAATAATTCTTAAGAATTCCATTATAAGAAAACAACTTACAGCAGAAAAAGCAGATAAAAAGCTAGAAATGGATAAAGAATGACATGTTTGTGAAAATAATTATAACTAAAGTCATTCCTTTAAAATTAAATGACCATTAAATTGCTACATCTTTTTAAATGAACCTAAATAACAAAAATTTTGTGCTGTCTCGCTATGAGTTTTCAATAATCCTTGAATGGGATTGGTGAATTATGGCACAAATAATGAAGAAAATCTTCAACAAGAAAAGCTTATTAATAAATTCTTTAATTTTAAGACTATTTTTTCCACTGAAGTGCTTTAGGTAAGGGTACATTAAAAAAGTCTAAAATAAAATAAAAATCATAAATATAAAACTATTATATAAAAATCTTATCTTAGAGAATTGTTTTTCAATTTAAAAAAATTAAGAACAGTGTGAATAACAGTTTGGTGAGTGTTTGTTTTAAAGCGAAAAAATAATTTTAACAAATAAACAGAACATCATCTATAATATGTTAAAACATCAAAATAATTACAAGAAAGATAAAAATCTTCTAAACAAAGAAAGTTAAGCAACACTCTAAAGCTACGTCATATTATTTAGATGTAAAAAACCATCATAAATTTGTATCTGTTTTGTTACCCAAGACAATGTTAAGCTACAAATATAATTTTGATCTTAACTATATTTTCAAATGATACTAAGTTTACAAGAGATGTCCTAACAATTATATCCAGAATTACTAGTTGCATATTTAAACAATGTTTAAGTTCTTAATTTATCAAAAAGCCAAGCAATTTTAAATTCCTTCATATTGTAACAATCCTCCTTCCCAGAGTCGAGGGAGTTGCTTGCCTTAGAATAATTACTGGACATGACTACTAGCAGGCCCGTCTATTTAAAATTAACCTAGTCAATTCACCTCTTTGTGTGCTCTGTAACACTTCGCCTATGACTGGGGAGCATCTATTTGATTGCCCCAGTCTTTTTGACATTCGTTCCTGTGATGACTTTTGTGCCCTCTCACCTTCTGGAGCTACTTCAGTATTGTATTGGACTGCAAGACGCCTTATGTCTGAGAAGACGATGGCGGGCGTAATTTAAAAAAAAATTTGTAACAATGAGTTGTTCACAAATTTATCCTGAGACAAGTGAGAAAATTGTATTATAAAAAATATGCGCTTTTTTAAATTTTAACAAATATTAGAACTTTATACTGTTGTCCCATTTAGTTTAAATAAAATACATTAAATATTTTATACACGCATATTATAATACTTATAATGTGCATAAAGACTGTGAATTGCTTAAATTGCTAAGTTCGGATGCAAAATTTAGGAATTATTTCCCAAAACTGAAATAAGCAAAATTTTGTATAGCTTTAAAAACTTTTGTTTAACCTTTAGTCTCTAAGTTTTGTAAATAGAGTATATAATGTAAACAGATTTTATTGTAAATATACTAACTTCAGAACACTGACAGAAAAATCCGTCATCTTTGGGAATACATAGGCCATTATTTTTGCAACTATCATAACCACAAGATGTTCCATCACAATCTTCAATATTTCTCCCATTAATGGTTCCTATATTAAAAAAACATATAAACATCAAAAAAATTTTCCAACAGAAATGAAAGCTTAGAAAACTATCACTGTGGTAAATAACACCCAGTTTCATTGCAATTGAAAAAATAAATTATTATAAAAATTTACTTTTTCAAATTTAAAAGCTATTAAGGTGTGATATATGAAGTTTTTACGATATGAAATATCTAATAAATTCAACCTATCATTAAAACAATTCAGAAAAAAAAATTTAAACAAAATAAACATAAACTATGAATTAGAAAAAAAAAGTTAAATCAACAATAATTATTAAAATTCATTTGAAATAGTAAGATACATTATAGGGTTAAAAGGTTTTTTAAATAAAATCAATGTTAAAGCAAAAAAAAAAAAAAAAAAATGTACATTTATCATGTTTATGTGAAAAGTACATATAAGTAGAATAAACTGGAATATTAATTACAAATTTTGACAACTTTTTAATTAGTTTGACATACCATTAATATTTAATGCCACATTTTTCGAATTTATGGACAGATGTCTTACACAACCTTTAAAGTAAGTAGGCACAGTTTCAACAGCTTCTTTTGGTAATGATGAAAGATCAGGAACACCTCCTACAAATCAAATTTAAAAAAAAAAAAAAAAAAGGCGAATTTCAGTATACTTGAAATCTACAACATAAAAAATAACCATTTATTACAATATATTATTAAAAATATATATTTCTCTAGCATTTAATTAAAGAAGAGTTTAAAATAAAGTAATACAGAGCATAGAGGGATATAACATGTTCTTTTAATTCCTCTGAGATACCGTATATTCCGGCGCATAACGCGCCCCGGCGTATAACGTGCACCCGTAATTTCTAATTACTTTTTTTAATTTTAAGATATACTCTTCGTATAACGCGCACGAAAATTTGTATTGTACATGTGCAATATCTCATCTTTCAAGATCGTAAATAAAAAGTATTTTTCCCTATCTTTTGAAAAAATAAAAGAACTGAATTTGACATGCATGTGAGGGCTAGAATTGAAAGAGCAATAATGTGATTCTGGATGGACAAAAATGGTGCTAAATTGTGGGTAAAAAACATCTGGCAAATCCGTCCTGGTTGCGTAAGAAAACCAGAAAGCCTTTTAGAGTGGGACATGTTTAGGTCCCACCTTACAGATAATACAAAAAAAGTTGTAATTATAATACAAAAAAATTTTAATGATTGTAATTGATAGCGGAAGACGAATATAATGAGCTATTTATGTAATAACGAAAATCAATGAAGTATATAGGTAAAGGTATGTTATTTCTTTAAAATAAAAGTATTTTTCTAAATTTAAATTTTTTTAATCTATAATTTTTTATATTCGGCGTATACCGCGCACCCGTAAATTCCAATGTTATTTTTTGTATTAAAAGTGCGCGTTATACGCCGGAATATACGGTACGTAAAACCTTTAATATTTTTTTTATTAACCTGAGTGATCCATTATTGGTAAAGGTTATGATTTTGTCTTATGATATTGCCAGCATCATGCCCAAACCATGAATGAGACAACAGTGCAAATTGACACATTCATGGTTTAGGCATGATGCAAACAATATTTGAAAGTTTAAAAATTAAGTTAAATGTATTGTATGCTTTTTAAACAATAATCAATATAAAATTGAAAAAGTTACACTTTAACAATCTCAATAATTTACATTGTTCATGATACTAGAAGGGATTCTCAGTAAGAAAATTAATAATCCTGCAGAATACAAAAGGTTTTAAATTTTTCTGAGATACAGTTCTGTCTAGTAGAGGTGGTAAAAAAAATATTTTAGCACAACAGTAATTAAAAACTACAAAAATGTATTAATAGATTATTTGTAGAGAGTTTTTATTCTCATAAAAATTGTAAGATAAACAATCATACCTATGAAGAAATCAGTGTTAACATCCAATATTTCCATACCAGGGGGTGAAATTGAAGTAACTTCTTCATCTTTTTCTAATTTCAAATAAGCAGCCCTTCTGTATCTACCAAATTCAACAGTTTGCCAAATATCTAATAGTGTAAAAGACATTTACTTTCCATTCAAATCTTAAAAAGTTGAAACAATATTTTCTTTGTAATTCAAAACAATTACAATAAGCAATTGGTAAATTTGTTTAGCAGTTGTGAAGCATAAATATTTAAACTGAAATAAAAAGCAAATACCAATAAATTTGTTATTGTAATTTGCTTTTTAACTCTGTGTAAATATTTTTCTTAACAGCAGTAAAAAAAGAAATAAGATTGTAGGGCCCACACTAAGGACTTCCAATTACTTGTCAGTAAATTAGACAAATATCAAAAGACTTAGTCAAATTTAAAAAGTCTTTGCCAAAGGCAAATCTTAACAAATTTTTATGATTAATTTTTTCCCACAGAAAACTTTAAGTCAAAATACAAATTTACTATAAATTGAATTATTTCAAAAATGCAAATTCAAATCAAAAGTCATTTAACAGATGGGAAGGAGCCATGAATGGGAGAAAGAGAATAAAAAATGTAAATGTTTTGTAATCTTTGAGGAAAAGAAATAAGAATAAGATGGAGTAAATTTTTGGTAGCTTCTTATACTATAGCAGTAATGTAAGAATAAACTTGTAGCAACATTTGATTATTTTTTTTAAAATTCCAACTATCTTTTAAATAAATATATTTTATTTTAAATAAAACATTTCATTAAGTTATTTAGTTTTTAATAAAAGAATTTTTTCTCTCTTGCTTATTTTTTACTGTCATGATTGTAACCATTTAGAAAAAAAGGATCTCGGTAGAAGATAAGTTACTTGAATCATTTGATTCCGCTTTATTTTGTTTTATTGGTTTCTATACTGCTCGCAGAGATTTTTTAACGAAATTTGGGCGGGGGTTGTTATACTTTATCTATCATTGAAAAATGATAATCTAAATCTGTAAAGATAAAATCAAATTTAAATTTACTTATTTCAGTAACCGTTTTAATTTTCAAATTTTACAATAAGTTTATTTTAAAAAGCAATAAGTTATTATCATGAGAATACTTATTTTCTAGAAAAATAGTTGGATGATAATATGCATCTAGCAAGCACTTAATCTGCTTTATTGATACAAACTGAATTACGAGAGAATTACGACACGCGATATTGTGTGATCTGGCAACGAGCATGTTAATTTGTACTTTACGGTTTTCTCATAATCCCTCTAGTCACTCACATTATCTGGACTTTATATGATCCTTATTAGTTATGCAACATATCTAGGGAAATAACTGTAATCCAATAAAAAATATTCATATTGATATAATTTTCAGAATCAAGGAAAATATATATATTTCTTTTAAGGTGAAAAAAATATCAATCGTTAATGCACAATTTGTCTCACTGAATTTATGATTTTTTCACATTTGGCGAATAATTTTCAGTCATTAAATCCCATAGAATTAGATGGTTCAGTTCAGTGGCATACGCAGAATTTTTTCAAGGAGGGTGTTCATAATTTTCTGAAACTACTAAAAGAAATTCGAATCTGTAATAAAGCAATATTATTTCTCTAATTTAGACAGCTAGAACTTTTTATTTAGACAACATTGTTTAGTTAAATTTTGATTTGATTTTTTAAGTTTATATCTTCTGAAAAAAGTCCAATGTCATATGGGTGGAAAGTAACACTTTGAGGGTCTTTTTAACATTCATCAGATTTTGTTATGCTAGAAACGTTTTCTTCAACGGAAGTATCACATTTCAGTACAACAGAAATACTTATATTGGTACTAGATGCTGTCACCTCACTAATTTCAGGTCGTGATTTTTTCTCAAAATAATTAAAATTTTTTAAATTCTTGCGTTTTGACATCCTAAAGATCCAAGAACAGCATATATATATATATATTGGCACAGAAATATCCGCTATGCTGCAATCTCATAGTTTCGAGCTGGAATGAATAACTTTAACGAGCACAGTATCTTCAATGGTTATTGTTACTGATTTCTTCACTAGTCGAAATAGTGGCGTTGACGGGTTCGGCGATTGAATGAACTTTTCATTAGAACAAAACAGATTTAGCGACTAACTCCGAAAGACAAGCGGCAGAGATAACTCTTACTGACTAACTCCACTGTACTCCGTTCCCCCTTTTATATAATTTTTCACCGCATTTCCAAAATTCTCGAATTGTCTCAAAGAGGACAGAACGTCTAGGATTCCAGAATCATCGCGTAAAAACCTCGCGAATGACAGCCAGTCTCGAAAACTATACTGGCAGGACAAAGGAACCAGTCCGTAACAGTATCACGTGAATTTGGTTTCAAAAGTACAACCCTATTATAGTAAATGTTTTTTCAGTATTCTGAGAAATACCGTGAGAAAAAAACAAGTAGGCATAAGGCTAATAAAAATATGTAGTCTTAAAAAATAATAGCTCGCATAATTTCAACTAAAATTTTTATTTTTGCCATTTTAGCTGAGCTCAAGGGGGGTGTTTAAACCCCTAAACCCCTCCCTTGCGTACGCCACTGGTTGAGTTACATCTATAGAAAGGATAATGGTGAACGAGTTAAGAATATGACTTTTGGAGTGTTTTCTGGCAACTGAGAAAGGATAAGACTAAACACCAGATGGATTGATTCTGTGGAAAAAGATTTAAAAACCATGTGTATGAATAAATAGAGAAATCTAGTGTATGATCAGGTCAGATGGAAATGATTAGTTGGGATAGCTCTGGCCAGTACTAGGCTGTCTTGTTGATGGAAGAAATACTTTTCCTACTTTTGAGAGTTGAGGGTCCGTTAGTGCTTCACAATTACAGGACCCCTAGATTTATTACGGCTGCCACTAGATTTATGCATAAAAATTAAACAAATACAAAGGAAAGAAAATCGAGTACAGTAAAAAAAAAAAAAAGAAATTAATTATTTAAGATTTACAGAGTACAAATGATAAATCGTCTCCAATATACTAAACAAAAAGAGTATTTTAGCAAGAATGAACATAAATGCTTACTTTTATCAATCTGTTGATATGATTGTAAGACAACAGTGGATGATGGATCTGTTCCCAAATTAAATCGTAGTTGGATGTAGCTGGATGTAATGGATAAAGATATAAAATCTCGACTCAGTTCATTAAGATGCTGAGCAGCATAGAAAAGTAGTCCTTCGTCCGATAAAGGCTTGAAGCTAATGACAACATCCATACTGTGTCGTACATTCACCATTTGAGTAGAAAGAAATGAACTCACACCATCAAATAAAGGATCACTGACTGAGATATCTGAAAAAATGGAAAGTAATTTTAAATGCAAAAAATTCTTTTCTACAAAATGTATTTGGTACAAGAGGTGATTACAACATTTTATAGGTATAGTCTTAGAAAACAAAGCCTGGTTTTGCATAGAAGAAAAATATGTTCTCTTTTACAGTAAAAAAACAAAAAATAAATTAATGGTTTTCAATGTTGTATCAATTATATGGGTTTTTATATTAATAAATTATTAATTATATATTTTTACGATAAATTATTAACTATATGAAATGTTTTGTTTCCCTATCAATTTATAAACAAAATAATAAAAACTTTAAACATTTGAATTTAAATTTTGAAACTTATTAACTTATGGCTGTTGTTTTCTGTAACAAATAGCTATATAAACTTGTTTTCTTTTGACTACTAGGTTATTGCATCCGTTCTATTGTGTAGTATATATTGATTTTCATTAGATTTATGACATTAGAGTAACTTAACAAAATAAAATCCAAAAATAAATATGCAAGCAGCCCTATGAAGACAAAGAGGGAATAGGCTATTGAACTTGATAAATTAAATCATAAAAGAAAAACACAACAAGATTAACAAAATTGGCTTGAAAAATAGCTTTTGAGCAAAGTTATACAAAATTGCATTGAGTAAATACATCTGAGTATTTAAAAAGGTGTAAAAATATAAAGTTGATAAAATAATTTTGTATTAAACTACAGATGAATAATAATCTACCAGTATAAAATAAATTATATAAATTTATTTCAAGTAAATGCAATGATTCTTTCAAGATTATTATCTACTTTTCTTTCCACTGGTATTTAAATTTATAGACAACACAACATAAAAAGAACTTGAAATGGTATCTTTCTCTCTCTAAACTTATACTCTCAACTAATGTGAGAATTTTAACTTGGACAAATTTATCCTGCACCTTGCTATGGATGCATGCTAGTCGCTTAATCCAACTCCAGGATTGAGCTCACAATCCTCTGCTTTCTACCAACAATATAAGTAACATCTTAATTTAATGCAAAACCTGAGAACCTAAATTTTTAACATTTCCAGTAAAGCCCTTTGTTTTAGATTCTAAATAACTTTAAAATACTATTTAAATTTTTTGACACAGTAATACAACGGCTCATGTTTTATTGCATTACTCAATAATGCTTAAAACATTAAATTATACTATTGGTAACATTACGTATTGCAAACATTTGTATTTAAACATTATCTGATATACAAATATGCATTATAAACATTACTACTGTCTGAAGAATAAGAGATTATCAAGTACATTGTTTTAGAAAACACCATTTATGAATTAACAAGGGACAAGTACTTGGTGCTATGTATAATAAAAAAACATACTTTTTTCACAATATTTCCCACTTTGGCCTAATGGGCAATCACATCGATAATCATCATCTACTGGAACACACTGAGAAGAATTATGGCACTTGTGATTGCCTGAGGAGCATGGAGTTTCTATTTGTGTACACAAAGTTCCAACCCAACCTTCTACACACTGACATCTTAAATCACAAGGAAAAAAAGAAAGTTCTTTTTTTAATATTACACCAATAAATATTTACATTTCAAAATAATAAAAAAAATTAACCAAATAAAACCAGTTTATTATTTCGTTTTGGAGGTCGGGATAGCCTGGTCTCGCCGTGTAGTAAAGTGACTGATGCACGTTAAATCTGTCGAGTCGCAAAAGTCCTCCATGTTCTCATAACAAATCAATACCTCTGGGGGTACTGGATTGGAGATTGATTGTTCTCTGTTTCAGGTCAAAATTACGATCTGTGGATGAATGAATGGGTCCGCCCTATAAATGGGTGCGACGAATGGTGCGGCAAAAGTCAAATTCTTGGCCATACATGGAGTCACTTGAAAACAAGAACAATCGCACCCCCTCTGCCTCAATAGGCATACATCAACAACAAAATTATTTCGTAAATCAATTAATAAATACCAGATAATATAATTTCTCATATAAAATTTAAGCTGCAAAGACAGTCATCCCGCTTCAGTAAAACTTTATATTTATTTTAATTTAAGATGAGCTATGTATATCTTAAAATAAAATTGTTCTCATTTATTTAATAAATACAACAATTCAAGTAAATTTAAAAAATAATTTCATTAAATTATCAATTAGTATCGTAATGAATAATTGCGTACAAGCATATTCATCACTTGGTGAGAGAAATTTAAATTCAACAACATTTTCAACAATATCTTACCAAATTTAATTTCATTTTATCTTACCAAATTAAATTATATTTTTATTAACGTATCGTAACTTTTACTCTAGCAAAATACATATCTCCTTATCTAGCCAGTTTTGACACTAAGATAAATATACCTTCATAGATATTTATTGTTTAACACTCCAAGCATTGAGCTCCTAAGCAAAATTGTATACTGAAATTTCACTGCAACACACTACTTTCTCAGAGAATAATAAGAGGAAAACCCATTTTTTAATAAATAGAATCTTGCAGCAAAAAGTTTAACAAAAAAGCTGGAACTAACGCTCAAAGTGTTAAAGTAAAAAAACTTATAAGCTTGTAAATTTATCACATACATTAAAAAATTATTTTGAACAAATGATCACATTTATAGCTAATAATTAAATGTCATGACAGAACAATTTTAAATAATTTTATATTTGTTTGTGAAAAAAAATTAGGCACTCATGTCATGAAATCTTTCATCTTATTATAGCAGTTTTTTAATCAATAACTTAAATAAAATGTAGCTGGTTCGAAATAAGAGTCAACTAAATTGATGGTTATGTCACAAAAATGCAAAACATTTAATAGCTTAAAAAGTTGAGTTGTAAGTTTATTTTAGTAAATAATAATTAATAAACTAATAAGTCATTAACAATAGCTTTATTTAATAGTAAAATCCTAAGCTTTTGCAAGTTATTTTGTAATATCTTTCAATTTATACCTAATGTCTAAAAAGTAGCTTACTTTCTAAGAATATATTAAATGAGTAGAAATATATTCAAACATATTTATGATTTTTTAAAACTGTTTTTCATAAAACTGTTAGAAATCACTTGAAGTAAGCAGTTAGATTAAAAATAAATAAATTGTTTTAAATTTTTACAACCACATTCCTTAACATAATTTAAAATCTGTGGGACAAGGCATGATCAATATTAATATTTTGTTAAAATATAGCAAAAGCTTTTAAAAAATAGCACAGAAGATGAGAAGCCAAAGAATATATTTTGGCAGAAATCTATCAAACATAAAAAAAATTATCCAAATAAATATATCGCTGCTTATTTGAAGTTTGAAATAGAATTTATTTTATTTTGTTAATAACAATCGCAAAACTGAGAATGAGTTTACAGAAACTTAAGATGAAATCAACAATGATTTCAAAAATTCAAATCAAGTTTCTAAATGTTAAATTTTTTTTTCTCCAGAAACTGCTGCAAAGAAAACACAACTTACATTACAATGCTGATCACTAAAATAACAATAATAAATAAATAAATTCATTTATTTAACAAAAAATAATTTCTTTATGACAAAAACCGTGTAAGAGTCTATGCAAATTCAAAACTTACTGAAAAGTAGATCCTACATCAATACATGTACCACCATTTGCACATTGAACTAAATCACACTCAGTAGTATTGCACTGTTGTATATTGCGGCCATCAATGATAGGTTGTAAAGTTCTAAATACAGCATTGGGGCTATTTCTTAGTTCCACACTAAAAACACAGCCTATAACAAATATATATAACGAAAAAATTTCATTTAAGTATTTTAGAAGTTGGGTGGAGATTTTTCTTTCCAAAGCCAGTTTGAGAAACAAAATATGCATGTAATTAATATTTATTAGTTAAATTACCTCATAAAAATATGATTTTACAAATATGCATCATATACATATAAAAATACAAGAGCTCGTACAAAAATAGAATATGCTACACAATATTTGTATGCAATACATATCAAATTCCTATGCTAAAAACATATGCAGAAATTATAGTGCCAGTTTCAGTACAAAAGACAGTGCTAATAATAAGAATAAGATTTGCATTAAAAATATTAATATAACAACATAAAATTTTCCCAATTAATGCATAATATAAAATTATTTTAAAGTAATATTGATCCTAAAAATTTGACGAATTGGATAACTTTTTGTAATAAATTCTCTCTTTTTTATATCTAATCTATCCTTAAATTCAAAAGTGCCATTTTTGAGTCTTTAAAACCATTAAAAATAAAGTTACGTATTACAGAAAGTTTAACAAAACATTGACTCTACCGAAGAAAATTTTGTGGAGATATTTAAACATTTCCTGATATGGAAAAAACTATTTAAACATAAATTTATACAATTAAAACATAAATATTAAAGTTAACTTTGCGAAAGAGTGTTAGTGGATACATATTTTAACACTTTTAAGAAGACTCAGAAAAAACCATGCATGAGAATTTTAAGTTAATTATGGGGATCCCTACTTATTATTCTCAATCAATTACTTGTACTTCTCGCAATCCAAAAAGAAAAAATATAATTATATTGTTCAGTATTGATTTTTCAAAGAAATGTTCTAAACAACCTTACTTGAAGCAAAATAAATGTAATAAATTCAGAATTATACTTCAGCTTTTAGTTAACATTACATACAATCTAAATACAAAGTTTCAAAGAATTCTATATTAAACTTTTTTTGTAATGTGTGTTAGTGTAAAGAGATTTTCTCAAAATCAACATTTTTCTGAAAATGTTTTTAATTAAAGTATGTAATTGCTATTTTGCTTCCTTCGTCAGCAAAAGAATAAAAAACAATTACAACTTTAATTTTATGGATCGCAGAACAACAGTCTAAAAAGAAGATGAAAGTTAATGAACAAAATTTCAGATAAAGATGATTAAAAAAAAATTCAAATTTTCCTCAAAGTTGTGGATATTTACCCAGTCGGATACCTTAATTAGGAAATATGTACCTTCAAATCCTCTAAGCTCTTTTAATTCTTCAGGTAGCAAACTGAAATTATAGCTAGAATGCCCACCAATGTAAAGAACAGCAGGTGTATTTAACGCTGTTAACTGCCCAGATGCTAGTCCAACAACCTTTACTTGTGAATCAACCTCCAGCCAACAGTAACGACGGTGTCTTCCTATTAATACTGAATGAATAGTCACATTTTGATTCAGAGGAGAAACACTTCTTAATACCCGGGTACCTACAAAAAAAAAAGAACAAAATATAAATATACTTAAAAAACCTATTTAATGAATCTGTAAGAAAAATAATTTACGGTAAATGAATGTACAGTACAAAAGAAAGAAGTATCTTGAATATGAATAACTTTTGATCTAATGATCGAATTTTCACATACTAGGACTCATTCTCAATGATATAAGGGGGGGGGATCTCAAATGCGCTAATTAGTTGACGCAGAAAATAATTAATCTACTAAATTAGCCACAAATGTGTAACATCATCTTAATAAATGGGTTTTTATATGGCAAAATATGAACAAAACAGGTTGTTTGTGAGAAATTGAATTTCAAATTAATATTAGGACTCAAGCTCAATGGTGACTTCAAATATTAGCATATTTGAGATCACCATTAAGTTTGAGTTCTAGTACGTGAAACTTCGATCATCAGATTAAGATTCATTGTGGGTTCTTTGTTTTTTTTTGTGTACTGTACAAGTTTCTTAAAATGTATACAGTAGTAATAATGATCACACATATCATTAGTACCTAATTCCAACAAACGGTGATTACACTAACAGAACATTTACATTGGAAATGAGATAATATTTTCTCAGTTTTTTGCGGCCTTGCAAATAAAAATATATTATAGAATTCATAAAGTAAATTTAAATTTATAAAGTTTAATTATGAGTTAGAAATCTTAATTCAAGTTTGTGAAACTGTTTACATTTAAAAGTCTATAAGATTAGTGATATAGAAATTCAAGTTGTTTCTCATCAATGATTATTTATTGCTAGTAAAAGTGAAACCTTCACAGTTTTCTAGAGTAGCGGTTCCCAATTTGTTTTAGTTAATTGAGTCCTCTAAGTGATCATACCCTAAATAATTGAACTTCTTTTGATGGAACTCCAGCATTAAAAAAAGTTCATTAGCAGCTGTGAATATACTAGCAGAAAAAAGAAAGACCAGTACTTATTTTGAAAATATATAATGGTTAGAATAAAATATTTAATACTATGAATTTGTTCTTGATGTATGCATATGCAGAAAAAAAAATAAAGTAAGCTAATCATAGTTTTTTAAAAAAGGGCTGTCTTAAATGTTGAAAATATTTATCAGAGAAACAAAATTCTTTATTTTTGAATTCAACTATACATTAATTTTGAATTGAAAGACTTTAATAAAAGCATATTGTTTTCATAATTTATTCAATATGTTGTACATAATTGAAAAAAATATTTTTTTCCTTAAATTTTGCTATTTTTTTCATTGGCATTTTGCATAATTAAGTTTATATAAACAACAAAAATATTAAACAAATTATGGATTACTAAATTTATTGAAATATTATTACTAGTAAAAAAAATTCAAAACCCTTCTTATAATTCTACACATGTTGTAGACAGTTAAACAAAATAAACATTTATTTTTTTTGGAAAGTTATATCTTCTTCCCATCACAAATTTAAATCTGACCCTTCCACATTCTAACAAATCCCAAAAACCACCTCTCCAGAAGAGTAATGAGAAATAATACCTCATTACAGTTAATGTGAGGAAGAACCTATTGTTATTTGACATCTGAAATAGTTGTTTTTTCAGAAAACACATTGAACATTTAAACTTCCTTACTTCCAACTCAAAATTTTTATTTCTGTTATAGTAAATATTGATGTGTGACCAAGTAGTTTCAATTCTGATATCTGTCGGACGTTAGTCCGATAATCAAATAAATGTAACCATATTATATATAAATGATTCCGTTACAGAAAAATTTAATAACATTTAGTGGGTGCTTTCAGAAACCTGTGATTATACAAATCTGAGAGACCATATGCTAAATAAAATATTTAAAATTTTTATTTTCTGACTAAAAATAGATCATGTAACATGTTTCTCAATAGTCAATTATAATATTATTTGTTCACTAATGTCCAAGCATACAGAAAATATGAAGGTAAGTAAAAATATTATTAGGTAGTACAACAATACATATTTATGAAATTATTTTTTATATTATACAATGAGCACACATTACTAAACCAATGACATTTGAAAGAATGATATTTAGAATATAATCTACTAATAATAAATTGAACCTTTTTCTCGGCACTCACCATCTTTTATAATAGTTATTTTTATAGTTAAGAATGATTAAAGCTTATAAGTCATTAAAATAAATTTTTAATAATAGTTAAATACAAAATAAAATAATGAGTACGTATATGTTCATAGCATAAAATGTATTTTAATTTTGAGTTGAATTGCACATTGTATGCACAGTTGTTTAAATTTGAAATAATATCTATGTTTTTTGGGCAGAAGTAAGGTAAATATTCTTTATTATGAGCAATGCAATACTTGTGAACAATATTGCATTGAGTAAATTATTACACCATCTATGTCATTTTAAACCTGATCAAGGATACTAATATGATTATATCATTTTACCCATTTAATGGGATACCTACTTATAGACTTATTTTCCAGTTTACTTAAAGATAGTTCATCAATTGCTCCCAAAAATCAAATAGGAAGCAAAGATCTGAACAGAATCATCTGAGTAAAATCATGACAATTGACTTTAATTTTTTTTTTTATACTTATGAAATAACTAGGAAAGCATATAAGGATTTTTTTTCCTTAATAAGTTTAAAGCTAAAATTCTCTATATTTTCCTAAACAAAAATCAAATCAAATATTAATTTAAAAACTTATTATATTACTTTTAAGAGTGAAATATAAATATTAAGTTTATTTCAAAGTCATCAATTTTCTGAAATTTTTAGATTCACTATCGCTAATAAAGGTTACTTTTAAAAATCCCTAATGAATTTTTATGATAAAATTGCAAACTTTATGAGGTATAATATAAATTAACTCGTAATAATTTACAGAATAACATTAGGTTTATAAAAAAACACAATAATAAGTAAAATAAGTAAAGATTTTCATAAAAAAAATTGGCACTAAAATAATGTTTAAATTCTCACAACACTGTAATAATTGTCTTACATAAAAAAATTCAAAGCATTTTTTAGTTTGAATGCAAATTCCTTTGATTCTAAATTTATTTTACTACATGTATTGCAAAGATTCACACTAAAAAAATTTTATTTAAAAAAAGTTTTATTTAAAAAACTTTTAAAATTAATTCAGAATTGCGAAACTAGTTTAAATATAAATCATATTGAAAAAAAAAATGATAGAAATATTAGTTTATCTATTTACCAGCTCCTAAGTTGAATGTATAAATTACATATCCGGAAAGAAGGCCTATTGATAGAAAATCGTTGGCAAGATGAAAGTTATCTGAAAATGTAAAAAAATAAAGAATTATGTCATTTTAATTGCAAAATATTGTCAATTAAAACCACCATTTTATTACAAAAGCTATTTATGTTCTACTCAAGCTATTTATGTTGGCATTATAGATTCAACTATTTCCCGTTATGCAATATCTTTCTTTTATGGGTTAAGCAATTTATATTGGAGATTTTAAAAATTAAGGATTTTAAAATAACAGCATTTTAGGTATCCTCTTTTAGCCTCAATTTTAAGGGAAAAAAATTATGAATAATTTCCAAGTGCATTTTCAATCAAAATTTCTAATCAATAGTATAACAAGGTAGTTAGACTATGGTTCCATGCAATTGAGTAATACCACTCTCTCTTGTAAATTCCTTAAAACTTATCTATATCATCAAATAAAACAGGTGGCAATATTGTGAATGGACAGTAACAGATAGAATTGGAAACAATATTTCATTTGATGCAGACAATAAATAACACAATAAAACCATTATTTTCCCTGTGCAGAAACATATTTTTTGTGTGGAAAAAATTGTTAGGAACAGAAAACAATCTAAAGAATTTTTTTTTCTTTTCTTACTCAGAAACATATTTTTAAATGGATTTTTTAATTGCATTTTAAAACTGCAAAACTTAACTGAATTTTTCTGAACTAACTATTTTCTATCTAATTTCATTAAAAAAAATTGGCAATTGTTATTAATTTCTATTGTTATTATTTTATTATTTATTCATGATTTTCAAAATTATTAAATGTAAAGAAATGTTGCTTAAATATAAGTTGTACCGACATTGTTGTTAATATACACTGCACAGAATAATTATTCAAATTAAATTATTATTTAAACTATTATAAATAATAATTATTTTTAAACAATTATTTCACCATCAAAAAAATAGTAAGAATATTATGAAAACTACTTTTAAAAATGAGTTTTAGACAAAACAGCAATACAATATTACAGAAATATTTTAATAATTTTCTATAAACACAGATAAAAATACAATAGGCCACCATTTAGTTCACTTTAATTAAATTTTTTAAAATAAGATTTCTCACCTAATTGACCATTGAACAGCAAAAGAGAGTTTTGAAGTATGTTTTTCACAGTAAACATTATCCGAATTTCCAAGTGATAATGATAGTCAGAAAATAACTGGTACTGTATGTAGGAAGAGTATCCCATTATGTCACCATAAAATGAAGGACGGATTATAACTAAATCTAAAAAATAAACAAAACAATGAATGTATCTCAATTCCATATTATATTCAATATTTTCAGCTTGAATCACTATTTTACCTTGTTCACAGTTTTTCCCATGCTTTCCATACGGACAAACACACAAGTAACCTGAATCAAAGCTTGGCAAGCAGGTACTACCGTGTTCACAAGGATTTGCAAAGCAAGTTTTGTGTTCACAAAAAGGACCAGCAAACCCATCTAAACATTCACAATTCCAATGATCCTCATAGCTACACATATAAATAAAAGCATAACATTTAATATTATAATTATATTTTCTTTAAGTAATGAATAAAATTAAGATTAGAACAGACATAAACTATTATCAGAACATTGTTTTGTTCTTTACCATAATAATACATATTGAACTTAACAAAGTAGAATTTTTTTTTAATACATTTAAATTATTTTTAGGAAAAAGAAAATATAAGCATCCATTATATGTTTCTTAAACTAACTATCCAAAATAATTTTTGTTTAAAAAATAATAGTTTTTATTTTGTTCTAAATTTTTCCAAACTTCCTAAATTTTTAATTACTCTAAATTTTTCCAAAATAAATAAAAAGTATAAATTTTAAATATTATTTAAACAAATTTCCTTTGGCCTAGGATAAAAATATCGATTTCACCAACATAAAAAAGAGAGAGATTAAAGAGTATTTATATATGAATTTCTTTCCAAAGCTTTTTTAGAAATTATGAACATATTTCCAGGAATATCAAATTGTTTTAAAAAAGATTTTTTACAGATTGAGAAAAAGAAAAATATATTAAGGTATCTAAATTTAACTTTTCCAAAATAAATAAAACTTCTTAATATTTTACATTGATTTTAGTTATCTTAATCAGATTGAGAAATATTCCATGAACTATGCATAAATAGAACAAAAAGTTTAATGGAAAAGCAAATTAAAAATATAAAAAAAGAATATAACCTTCATTGACATTATTATTATTTTAATTGGTTATAGAAAAAAAAAAACGATTTCAATATTTTAACTCAAAATAATGTATACATAATATGTTTTACTGAAATAAAAAATATGTAAAAATTATAAAGAAAGTCAAAAAATTTATAACACTGCACAGTCAGTTACTAAACGCAAACATTTATAAGTATTATAATCAAATTTCTAGTGCTGCTTAAAAATATTATTTATCTATTTTTTTCATACTTGCATAAGTATTTTTTAGGGAATCAGAGCTACATTAGAAATGTCAGACATATATAATTTAATTAATTCAGTTTACATGTAATTTAATTTATAAATAAAGTCCTACCTTCTGCAAGTTGCTCCATTAAGACAAGGATTTTTGAAACAGGCACTACTGTAACACTCAGTAATTCCTACACCAATTTCAGCATCTTGAACTATCTCTTTTTCTTCACCATTAATCTACAACTCATGGAAGGAAAAAGAAATTAAAATTAAACTTTTAAACATGTTTCATAAATTTAACAGGAAAGTTTAAAAAAACAAAACAATCAATTTTTGTCTGTGGAAGATTTTAAACATATTTGTTTGAGTTTAAATAAAAGCACTGTTTATGCTAAATAATAATGCAATATTTGTCAATTTTTGTGGTATCAGCAAACACTGCATATGATTATGAGTGAAAAAATTATTATTTTCAAAATTGTAACAAAAATATCAAAACATGCACAGAAGAATATAAACTTTCTTTCAAACATTTTTTGATTAGAATAATAATATGAAAAAAATGTTATTTTAAACAGCCTAAATTTAATCCCTTATTTGTCACTTCCATCAAAATTACATGGTGAAATTTCATCTTTCATGTGCCCGTTATATTTCCGGGCTAAAGTACTCACAAGTAACAATGCCAAAAAGATTAAAACAATCTATTTCTTATGCCAGAATAATGTTTATTTCTCAATCTATACACCAAATGGCAATACCAGATCATTCCTACTGTGTTTAGTTTATTTTAAACTCCATGTCAGCACTCACCAAACATGTAAGCTAAAAATTAAAAATGAATACATAGATTGTACATACACTTAGTTTTGTTTATTGTACATACATTTTTTGAATAAAAAAATCTATAGGTACTAAATAAATAAAAATAAATAATAATTTAATAAACACAAGGCTGCAATGATCAATAGATTTTGGAGGGGTAGAAAGCAAAATTACCCGACACAAATTCGTTTTAATCTCAACTAATGATCAATTTAAAAAACCACCGAGATTTAAACTTTTTTCATATTTAATATTTAATGAGTTCTTTTTTCAATTTTTTAAAAATATATATTTCTATTGATAATAAAAAATACCTTGTTTGAAACTACCGAGTTTTCCACAAGTAATCACTTAAAAATTTCAAACACATCTGCGTAAAAATAATAAATCAATAAATAAAGAGTAAATGCTGAAAAAATTATAATTTTGGTAAAATAAATAAATCAATAATCTTTAAATTTATTCCACCCTTAAAGGGTGAAAAAAAGGCAAATGTTTCTAGACTTATAAGTTACAATTTTGGAAAAAAGTGATAAATCTTAAAACTGTATAATAATTACTGTATTTGTAAATAAATTTTACAACTGTTTTTTTCCATAGAGTAAGTAGATATCATTTTATGGTGGATATATATGGAGAAGAATATTTATACATAAGTATTAAACTTATGTAAAAAAATTTGAATTATTGTAAAAAATTACAAGTTATTATTATTAAAAAAACATTTTTTTTCTCAAAAAAGTAACAACTAAAAAGAATTCTTCATGAAGTTATAGTAAATAAAATAAAATTCTTTTTAATACTGAATATTTAATAGACCACTTATTTTCATTTAATACATAATTCAAAAGTTATATCATATAAATTAAAATCTTTCAAGAAATACAAGTGTAGTATAGAATATTTACTTGCAAAAATATAACACAGCCTTCTAATGATGGTATTCTATGAACATCTCTGAGTGAGCTTTTCAAAGAAGGCGGCACACCTCCAATATATATGTGGTGAAAATCAAATCTTGGGAGAAGAACAAACTGCTGACCCCCCATCGGAGCAGTACCATTTACAAGCAAGCCCACATTACATGATGCATTTCTCAAATGTGCAATATCTGGAGTCCAAGATGTTCTGTAAGGGTAAACCAAAAACAAAATAAACAATAAAAGAACACTCACCAAAACATGTAAACATAAAAAACTAATTTACATGTCTTTTTACCTCAATCGATGCACAAAATGACAGGCCCAGTTGTAAAAACAAAAGTTATGTTGCGAAAAAAAACCCACTTTATTTGATAACTATTTTATAAACTGCATTACTTGCAATGAAAAAATCACAGAAATTAGAAAAATAAAAATTAAATGAAATAGCCCTTTCCTTTTGTTTTTCAGGTTGAGCTTATACATTCTATTCAGCATGATTTCTACAAGTTTTGTAAACAGTTCGTTTCGATTGTTGCTCACTTAGAGGAAACAGTGTTTTTTTCAATTCTTTAGTACACCTTTCTAGCTGTATATACTGTAATTCCTTTAAGCATGCTTAATATATTTTCTAAAAAAAGGCTGCAAGACAAACGAGTAATAAAATGTATATAATTATCCAGAAACTATTCAGAAGTGGGCTTAGATGTTTGCTCAGGAGCATTGTCTTTGTAGAAGAAGAACAGGCCTCCAACGAACAGGTCTCTTTTCAATGGTTTGCTTTGCATCAGAATTAGTTTATAAAAAAAGGTTTTTTAGCTTCTGAATTTAAAATTAAAGTGATACAATATTTTAAATGAAAATATGAAATTTTAAAATGAATAAACAGCCTAATAAATCTTCTAGAAACTTTAAACTATTTACAAAAGTTTTTATACAACACAGTTATTAACAAGAAATATAAATTTTTTTTTAAAAGTTAATTCCTACTTAGGTCAACAAAGAAAAAAAATTTTTTAGTAACTTTTCACTGAATAATTACAATTAATATTAATATGTATATACATAGGACAGAATCATACAAACATATGACAGCCTCGCCACTGACGGTATTTATTCTTAAATTTATATCCTGCTAAATATCTTTCATAAGAGAAATATTTTTTCTCCCATATAAAACTAAAATTAATATATTTAATTAATGAATTAACAAATTAATTAATGAATGAACTGTATTAAAATCAAGTGTCATCCACTAGAAGTTTAAAAAAATCTATTTGAACTTGAGTGGTTGAATAAAAAGTATTTCATAAACGATTAAAAATTTGAACAAGATACATAAATATATGTAGGGAGAGTATGAACTAATAGTAGGAATTGAAAAAGGGTAACATTTTTGAATATTGTAGTAAGTTTCTATTTTCATCAACTATAAAGATTACTTACGATATAGATACAGAAGTGAAAAAACTGTTATTGACAGCAGCATGAGTCTCCATAAAAATAGTAGTTTGATGCCCACACGAGAATCGAAATTTGAGCAAACCATGTTCAATGTAGAGGAAGAGGAATGAACCACTACTAGCTGCTTCGGTAAATAAGATTGTACCTTCAGGTGAAGAAGTTTTGAAGCTTATATCAATATCTAAGCCTTTTTCAGGTTCAATTAGTGGGAGAGCATGTTTGAGGAAGGATGGTCTGTGAAACTGAGGAATGAGCAAATATGTTTCTCTTTCACAATGCACTCCAGCATAAAGCAGTGGGCACAGGCACTTAAAAAGAGATTAAAAATAGATTTATATGGAGACAGCTTGAAAAGTAAAAAGCGAATTAATATTTAAGGTTGCAAATTTATAAAGAAGATATTAGCACATCCATACTAAACTATAAAGAACTCATAAACTAGCCAATGAAAAACAAAATAATAAAAATTAGAGGATGGAAAATAGGGTAGCTTTGAAAATTTGCCAGGGTTGTAAGCATTTTAGGTAAAAGAAATCTGACATTTTATTGCTATTTTAATCTTTTACACCACTCTTTATTTTCCAAACTATGAATTCTAACTATAACTTTAGAAAACTAACATTTCAGTAAAGTTTAGTTTTCTATTTTTTTAGATGTAAATCAATAAGTTTAGGATATTTTTTTTAAAAAAGTGAAAAAGAGGGAGATTTAAATAAGTCTCTGTAAAAATCTCACCCCTATTCAAAGGGTTTGACTATTTAGAATTTCTGCCATATTTTAAGATTACACAATTTTTTTTCTTTATTGTGAAATCTATAATACATATAAGGAACTTTGCTTAACTTTTGAAACTAAATTTATGAAATTAAAGTTATAAACTTACATCAAAGATTACATTTACTTCTAATTAAGTTTTTGCATTAACAGAACAAATTTTTATTATTATCTATCTTTTCTTCAGAAATTTAATCATAGCATGATCTGTTAATGGCTGAATTAAATTTATGCAATTTTTTAAACAAAACAGGTGGGGAACTTTTGAAGAAGTATATAATAAATGAATATAATAAATGAAAACAGAAATATATAATAAATATTGAGAATACGAAAATACAAATATTTATATATTTTTAGGAAAAAAAAACTTTTATAGCAGAATAACTTTCGAACACATTAAAAAATATACGCATGTTGGAAAGAGGATCTAATGTTCTATAAATGGACATCTATATGGCTTTGTTTAATAAAACGATTAATGACTGAAAATTCTGAAGTGATTATACTGTTGTAAAATACAAATTTTATAACATTCGCAATGTAACAATATCACATGATACAGTGAACTAAATATCCTAAAAATATTATTTCAGTTCACTTCCATAATAATAAATACTGTTAACTTAATTAAGCTGCAATATTGTCTATGTGATTATTTTAAAGATACATAATCAGAAATATACCACTAACAAGCTATGTAGGATGTTTCAATAACGGTTTTGATTCTAATTTGACAAGCTATACATTTGGTCAAATTATGTATTCATCAAATTGTGGACATATTTAACTTTCATACTTTTAAATATTTAATTTGCATTAATATCTAACATTCACTCAATAGTATAATTTTCAGAATAAATAAGTAACATGCAAAAGTTTATTAATTTGTTTCAGGGTACTTCTACCATTTTCAAAAGGAATCCAATATGATATAGTTTTAACCCAAAATTTCTTAATTATTCAAAGATTTACAAAATATTTCATTGTTAATAAATGAGATAAAAAAATATATACTTTTAATACACTATTCAATTTAAAATAAAGAAAATCTAAGTATGAAAAATCTCTATTCATTTTTTAAATAAAACTATATAGAGCCCTCTTTCCTTTTACTCTAAAATAAAATTTTATATACTTTCAAAAATAAATAAATTAATTAATTAACAAACAAAAATAAAAGACTTCTATAATATATTTATTTTAAAATAAAAAACTGAGCTCCAGTATTTTAAAATAAAAAACTGAGGAATAGATATTTATCTAACATTAATACTCTCAAAATTACTTTGCATTTCGCATTATGCAGATCCATATTGTCAAACATGTCAGGAGTTCCTCCATTTTGGCAGTGTAAATCATCACATAATTCAGGAAGACTTCGGCCAACTCCATTATCAGAAGAATAGACAGGAAGAGTGTGAATTGGCTTTGAGATATAAATACTCTCAAGACCTAAAGTTGAGTTTGGCACGTGAGTTGACCTTTCAAAAACAGCATTCCCAGATACTTCTAAAAATCAAAAGCATATGTCACTTATTGAATTGTATGATTTAATCTAAATTAAAATGATTTTCAAATTTCATTAATAAAAACAAACGTAAACATTTTGAATATAGACTCTTATAAAAAAAAATACAAATCATAAAAGAGTATGACATTAAAGTATTGAAATGAGAAGAAACCTAACATTATCACTATTATTATTTTTACCTTCAGTTGTTTTTTTACAATAAAATTATTGTCTTTTCAGAACACATATATCACTCTTTACAGTCTTAATATGGGGGACACTTAATGCCCCATATGTCCTAGAAGTTCTGATTAGAAAAAAAAAAAAAACCAAAAACTGAACACCTGTTAATTCTTTTTTTTTTTTATCAGTAGTTGAGTTTTCTATCCTTACCTACTTTTTGGAAATAATTAGGAGACATTTCTGACATTTTCACTCCCCAAATGGACATTTCTTTAGTTATTGGGATCATAGAATGACCATGGGAGTCTTTCAGTTTGTTCTACAAATTATTTTATTTCTCGTGACTGACAAGTTCAATGCGTCTTTTTTCATACCCAATTAAAGTGATTTTTATTTATAATGAATGTCCCACAAAAGTTATGTCATAATAAGTACAAGAACTGCCTTGCTACCTAACAAAAATCCAGTAATTGTGCATAATAACTGGCGCTGTTATCTAACTTTGTATAAAAATCAAAGACCTTGCTATGCCACTTATTAGTGATCAATGTTAGCAAACTTGCTGTTAATCTGCGTTTGAATAATGAATTATAAGTTCAAATATTGAACAGGTTTTGCTTGGAATCACCAAAATAGAAAATAAAAACTTCTTTAAAAAGAAGTTTTGTTTGTGAGATCGTGAACTACTGAAACTAATGATTTGAGCCCAATTATTTTTTTCAAAGGAACATATAATATCATGTACTGCCTCCGAAAAAACAAAATATAAGTAAAAATACTGCACTAAAATAATAATATTGAATTTAACATAATAATTTATATACTAATTATCAGAGAAGTAAATATTATCCTACTTTATAAATATTATTGCGAAAACAATGATAAAAAGCTTTAAACAGTAGAGCAATAAATATTCAATGTCTAAGTCTATGTTTCCAATCAAAATTATAACATTTTTAGAAGGGCAATAATGAATTTCCAATGGGGTAATTAATTCCATGATCCCTAAGCGTCTTAATGTACAGATAGGAAGCGCATCTCCTTCTGGTTTAACAAAAATGCATATTAAAATATTAATACCTGTTTTGAAGAGTAATGACTGTACATTAACTTTAGAACTGTCTATGCTTTGTTTTGTCTCAGAGAGAGAAGGAGTTGCTAGAAAATCAGTTACGTTTGCAACATCATTCTGGAACTCCAAAGTTGAGTAAGGCAATGGGGTGGAATAGACAAGTGCCACAGCTGTTATGTTCATTCTGTTTTCTGTTTGCACAACTGAAAATGGAGTTTGGCTAAAATTAAAGTCCTCATACGAATAGTTTTCTGATTTAAATTTTTGTTCAAGGCTCAGTAAAAAAAGGGTTTGTTTTAAGGCATCATTATGAGTGTGTAAAGTTTTGAAAGCTGATGACTGTTCAGATGGATACAGGTGGACTCCAGATTTGGAAAAGTTATCATTGTAATGCAAATTAAGGCTGTAGTCCATGGCAGTAGAAGGGCTTATAGATGTTGTCTGCACATTATGTAGCCAATGAGAAGTAGCGGCATCTGTGAAAGGTAAATAGTGTGGACATTCTTCTCCAGAGCATGTGAATGTTTCATTGCATGTTGATCCTGTAAAATATATCAAAATATAGTGAGAGAAAAAAAATTATTTTTACTAAGAGGTCTAAGTTTATACGGTAAATTATTTATTATTAAATTGTAACCCATGGTTCTGGTCTTTAATGTATAGGTCAAAAGTCCAAATAAAAAACAATAAAAAATAAAATTACCAGCTCTTTAACTTAATAGAGTATAATGTTTTTTTTTTGTTGCTTAAGTTTATAATTCTCATTTCCTTATCTTTTTTAAATCCCAGAAATTAACATTCACTGTAGACAATTATACAGAGTCTTCCACTAAACACGTTGAATTCTAACTTTGTAGATTTTTATAGAAGACAATAAAAAAGTTTCAATTCCTGATTTGAAGAGTTTTTATTATAAATATGTAAGACTAAGATCTGTGCCTAATCAAAAAATGTGATAAAATTACTTCCTTAAAAATTTATTTCTTCAATTAAATAATAGACAATTTAATGCTACAACATATTAATAATTTGAAAAATATCTTTCAATACCTTTTAGACGAATATTTTAAAGAATTTAAAAAAACTGATATAAGTATGCTAAGTTTTAAAATGAATTGACTATTCCTTTTTATTTTCTATAGCACGGTTTTTGTACAGGATATAATAGTAGGAACTTTGTTAACTAGATACTAGATAATTTACTTATGACTTCTCTCTTGCTTTCCAGCTTTGATCAAAAAAAGTTGATTGGTAAACTGAAAAATATAATTAGTAATAAAAATTTTAGGTTAAATAGACACAATTTTCTGATGGTTCGATGCAAAATTTATTAATATCAGCTATAGTGCATTGAAACCTAAATGATGTGGCAAACTCAAAATAAATTAAATCAAAGGCATTGTAAATATAGTTTGATTGAAAAAAAACTGCTGAACTGTTGAAACGTAAAGTAATGGGTCTTGTGTTTACCGAAATCAGGTTAAATCCCCAGGATATCTAAGGTGAAAATATGAACAATGCTGATAAAGTTAATAAATTTTAACATATTGTCTTTACTTGAACTATAAAATACTGGCAAAATTACTAATTAACATGAAAACTAGCAATTAAAATTTTTTTCAATTGAAGATTTATAAAGGAACAAATAAAGATTGTACATGTAAGAATACAGGATAAATTGTGTTTTACAAACATTCCTCATGAAATCTTATACAGAGGTTTAATGCCTTGCATTCAATAAAGTATGCCTTATGTTTACTATATATAAGTCAAGTATTAATATTTTAATTTTCATAATTGTTAACAAATTGATAGACATTCATTTAAAATTTACAAGGTAAAGAGCTTTTCATCAAGAGATTAGAATAGTGCTATGTGATTACATTTTTTTCACATATAAGACAATTCTATGTAAAAATAAAGATTTCAGAAATGAATATGGAGACTAATAATTAAATTGCACAAAAAAATTCTTACATAAAAAATTAAGTAATGAAGTAACTTTTAACATAGTGTTCATAATATAACAGTTAACATGGACACTACAAATATAAAATTGTAATGTCTGCTTAAAAGAGTGAATCTCCATTAAAATAGTAAAACCCCAAATTGGCAAAATTTAAAATGGAAATAAATAAAAAAAAACTCATAATTATTTTTATTCTGCTTTTTCATATCTAATACATATAAACACACGAGTCACAACTTTTCAGAATTATTTTTCAGTTATAAAAAAATTATAGTTATTTATGCATAATTATTGCTTTTCAAAAGAAATATCTTTCAATTTCAAGACTAGAGAAATATAAAAAAGTTTCCACTTCTACTTAATTAGTTTATTCAAGAAATCATAAGCAAAAAAGAAAACAAAACAATGTTTGTTATATACCTAAATATCCAGCAGGGCAAATACATGAATATCCATCAACATCATCAATGCATGTAGCTCCATTCTCACAAGATGGTTCTGGAATACATTCATTGTATCTCAACTCACAAAATTTTCCATGGTAATCAGGTACACAATAGCAAGTAATATTTTTCTGAATGTTAGATTCCTCATTTGTGCCTAAAACACATAATCCTCCATTACAAATGCTTCGTTCGCAGATGTCTATTTCAGTTTCACATGTCTTTCCAGTCCATCCTAAAAACATATAAAATTTTTTTACATATAAGATAAAAAATTTGAAAGTTATAAACACATTTAAACAAAACATATGAAGTATTTATCAACAAATGATATTAAAAAATAAAACTAATAAACATATAAAAATAAATAAATAAGGTTTGAAATGTAGATGCTGGAAATAAATCAGTTTTTTAAATTTATTTACACAGTTACACAGCCAATAGCAGGGATGAGAGTAGTCAGAAAGTAAAAAAGAGGAAATCCAAGAATGAATGAATATTTATATATATATACACACACAAAAATTTGACAAAAAGAGTGAGATCTTTAAACTTGTAAACCATGTGATTATAAATTCTGACGATTAATTTTAATTTGTATGAATATATAAATATTAATCACATGCCTTAATTTTAAATAGAGAGGATGTGAATCCGGATATGAGGCTTTTAAATCACGTGAATATGAAACTCTATATAGAATTTTAAAATATGCAAAAATACAAATCATGATGCGTAATTTTTAGAGCACGTAAACACGAATCACGATGCATAATTTTCAAGTCGCGCAAATACAAATCACAATGTTTAATTTTCAAAGCACGTTTAAGTACGAAAATCGATGTTTGATTTTACAACTGCAAAAACGTATCACGACATAGAATTATAAGCTCGCATGAATACGAATCGCTACATAGGGTTTTAAAAGCGCGTAAATACAAATCGCTATATTGGATTGGATTTCGTATAAATACAAAAATCGATGTTTGATATTACAACCGCAAAAACGTATCACGACATAGAATTTTAAGCTCGCATGAATACGAATCGCTACATAGGGTTTTAAAAAGCATAAATACAAATTACTATATTGGATTGGATTTCGTATAAATACGAAAATCGATGTTTGATATTACAACCGCAATAACGAGTCACGACATAGGAATTTAAGCTCGCGTGAATACGAATCGCTACATAGGGTTTCAAAAGCGCGTAAATACAAATCGCTATATTGGATTTTTAAATCTCGTAAATAAGAATCGCAATGTATGATATTTAAATCGCCTGAATAAGACTCGCAACGTTCAACTTTGAAATCAGGCAAATACGAAAATCGTGAATACAAATCGCTACATAATAGGGTTTTAAAATCGTGTAAATACAAATCGCTATATTGGATTTTTAAATCTCGTAACTAAGAATCATAATGTACGATGTTTGAGTAGCGTAAATAAGAATCGCATTGCGCAACTTTTAAATCAGGTAAATACAAAAATCGATGATTGATATTAAAATCTCGAGAGACTGGACTTGGGATTTATAAAAGGCTCGTTTGTATTGTTTTTGCTTAGACATAATAAATAAAAATTTACAAGATTAATTGAATGAGCAAATAAATATTTTCACCCCAAATCCACCTCTATTATTTTATATATTTATTTATTTTTTTCGCTTGCTTTCATGCCAGACAACAGGGTCATGACGTCTGAATTGCAAAAATACGAGCTATCCGGCGGACGAATAAAAATACGGAAAATCTTATTTTCTGTGAAGAGAAAATAGCTAAAATAAGTAAAAATACGGAAGGGGTAGCAGCTAGGATGTAGTTTGAATTTTTTGTTTACCTTTGAAAATCGTAAATAAATATGATTATTTTATTTTAACGATTGAATTTTCAAAAAAAAATAAAAAATAAAAAAAAAAGCGGGATATTTATTTAAAAAAAAAAAACGAAACTTTTAGAGAATCCGAGTTTTTGATAAAAAGGCTGAAATTTGAAAGGCAAAAGCGAAAAAATCTCATCCCTGTATAAAGGTCAACCAGTTTTATCCCAAGGAAACGATTTTTTGAGAAAATTGAGAGGGAGGAATGAGGACTTCAATGCTTTCGCTCCGCGGAAAATTAAATTCCTCATAAAATATTTTAACTTGTTCAAAAATCAAAAAAATTTCCGCGGAAATTAGCGGGAAAAATGGAAAAATCTAAAAAAAAGCGGAAATCCGCGGAAGAATCTCATCCCTGCAATAGGCAAAAAAATTTTCAGAAAAATAATCAGGCTCAAAATAGAGCTCAGTTTATGAAAACAGAGTCATCAGATGATCTAGACATACTGTAACATTTCACAGAAAAGAGTGCACAGGTTTCTTCCAAAATTATTTTTAACTATACACTTCAGAATGGCGAAGTTAGGCTTATGTTGGCATAAAACTAATCTGTAACTATCATTTAATTAATTAAAAAAATTATGCACTGCATAAATTTTTTTTTAGCTGAAACACTTGGGAAAAATGCTCCTTCACAAATTGAGCCATGAATGCAAAAAGAAAAGCAAAAAATTTACTAATTAGAAAGAACATGTAAGCAGGGGCGGATCTACTTAAGGGCTTTTTGGGCTGCAGCCCAGGGCCCCGTGGATACAAAGGGCCCCAGTCCCTACTGAAAACAATAGGTGATATTTTGAATTGAAAGAAATATCAAATATTATAAAAAAAATATTATAAGGTTGGCAACCCTGAGATCAATCAACCCATGCATGTGCGCGTCTATAGAACGGAACGGGGAATTACCCGTCCCTTGTTTTTGGTCAGTGTATTTTTTCGTGTCTATTACGGGGGACTTTTGCAGAGCCGCTTAACGCCCGACGTAATTTTGTTTTTTTTCCGCACTTCTGTTCTTGTCATCAAAGTGACAAACTTGTTTAGTTTACTAATAACTTTCTGATCCCACTGAACCTCTGATCCCACTGAAAACTATAATGGTGTTCAGCAAGAGGACGGTAATACTGAGGCGGAAAGAAATTTAGAGAATATTAAGTTTGAGTTTGAGAAATATGCTGACGTGGGCTTGTGGCCAGAATTGCTAAATAATAATTTTATTAATGACATACTCTCACATGAAATGACTGACTTTTAAAATAAAGATCCGAAAAATATATATTCAGCTTCAATAAAGAAATACAAAGAACAAAACAGAACATTTTCAAATAGGTATTTCATTAAGAAAATGAAAAATGGTCAATCACTGGAAAGATCTTGGTTATGTTATTCAACCAGGGTTGGTACTGTTTTTTGTTTGACTTGCAAACTTTTTTCTAAAATCCCTTCTCAATACACAACCGGATTTTCTGATTGGAAACACATAGGAACTTGTTTAGAAAATCATGAAAATTCTAATGAACATAAGAAATCAATGTTAGTGTGGTTGACACGTGAAGGCAACAAGTTAATTGTATCATTAAAAGACTTCGTGAACAACATAAGGCACCAATCAGATCAGAAGCTAAAGGAATACGAAGAGAAAGCTAAAAAATTAAGTACTAGTGTGGGAATAGACTACAATGACATAAACAAGAGACGCATTACTCCAAAATTTTCAGATAAGTCTACAGATAAATTCTCAGTATACGGCGCAGAAAAATTTAAAAGAGACACTCTAAACGTTGCGTTGGATAAGCTGATTATGGATTTAAATAAAAGGAGTCAAGTCTATGAGATGTATAACAAGAAATTCAAATTTTTAATGGATTTGCAAGACAAAAATATGGAAATCTGGAAAGTGTACGTAATAATGTTGATTATTATCCAGATGACGTAGACGAGCATTTAGTGAATGAGTGCATTCAGTTAAAATCTTATTTACTTCAGTCTAAGCCAGAGTCTTACACCTCTTGCAGTGAAATTTTTATGCTAATTTATGAAAAGAAATTTGTTGATGTTTTCCCAAATTGCTACACTATCTTAAAGATTTTTTTAACTTTGCCAATCACTAGCTGTGAAGCTGAGCGCTCTTTCTCCAGGATGTCACATATAGAAAACAAATATAGGACAACAATGTCGAACCATCGACTAAATCATTTATCAGTTCCTTCCATAAATTGTAATTTAACGAAGGACTTACAATGTGATGAGCAAATAAAGGAATTTGCAGCACCAAAATGCAGAAAGGTTGCTTTATAATTTATGTAACATAACTACACCTAACCTGTCAATTTCCTTTGTAATAATGTTGTACAGTTGCTGTTTGTATAGACAAATAAAAATAAATAAAACTATTTTATTGTCCTATTTTTTTCTATATGCTTATCTACATCACTATAGAAAACAGTTTTTTGACAAAATGGCTATTAGGGCCCCAAAGTAGTTTCAGCCCAGGGCCCCACAAATTCACGATCCGCCCATGCATGTAAGAGGGTTAAAAAAAAAAGAATAAATGCCATTAAACATGGAAAATGTATTTAAAATTAAATGAATTTAAATAGTAAAATTTATGAATTTTGCACTTAGTTGAAATTATGTACTATATTTTCCACTCTTTCCAGCTTTTGGTAGTAGATTTCCTTTTTTTGTTGAATATTTAAAGCAGTAGTAAATTTTATGCCTTACTATTTTACTTTTGGTTTTCTAAATTTAAATAACAATGATTTTAATCACCATTATATAAAAGCAATTTATACGAACACATATAACCTGTTAGTTTTAAGTAGTGAGAAAAATTAAAAAATTCACTGCAATTGTTACTTTGCTGCTATTTTACACATTACGGGGATCTGGGACTTTTGGGTTGTCATTTGGAAGCACCATTTTAGGAGAAATTTGAGTTTGTTAATGAACCATTCACAAAATCTTTCATCATAAAAAAGAACTCTTCACAAAATAGTTATAACGGACCTTCTGCAAAATTTTTATTGCAAGAATGGCTCCTTAAAAAAAAACCCCTACTAATAATGTAAAAGTCCTACTACTAACTCTAATTAACCCTTCTAATTCATAATTTTAAAATAAAAACTCCTTGAATGTTTTATGTGTTTCTTTTCTCAAAACACAAAACCTTATTTTCATTTATTTATTCACAAAATTATGTATAGATTTTTCAGAATTTCACAAATACTGACTTTTTGCCAAAACTTTTAAACCAACCACTGTCCAGGACTAGTGTGAAAAAATTAACCTCTAAGCATTGAACACCTGAACTAAACTGTACTGAAATTTACCTGTTACACACTACTTCACCATCGAAAAACATGGAGGATATTGATGTTTTTAGGGGAATAAATCAAGTTTTTTTAAAAATAGGAAAGTCAGCAGCTTAAGAAAAAGCCAGAACTAATGCTTTGAGGATCATGGCTAAAAGGTCAATAAGCTTGAAAGGCTTATACATAACACAAATAGTTACACTATTAAAAATTCACCAGCAGGTCTCTTTTTTAAAAAAAATAATCTAACTTAGAAAATAATTGTAATGTAGATTTCCACATAGTAATTTATTTATATGAAGATATATATACACTTAAATTTGTGATAAATATTCAAGAATAAATAAATAATTGATTTCAACTAATTTAGTGTATGTTACAAAAAACTATACACTACATAGAAAATAAAATAAAAATAGAGTACATAAACAATAAATATTTTTTTTTTATGCCTTTCAATAATATGGTTTAATCAAGACGATTCTCATAGTAGGTTGAATAAATAACCAACAGAAAATGCAAAAAAAATTTAAATATATGATTTGAGAGTATAATTATAAAACTAGTAAGCTTAGGAACAAAATCTGTCACTCAGTTTTAAGTGAAAAGTGATTGACAATAAAGGTGGAATAAAAAAATAAAAGGAGTGTGCAGATAAAATAATTTATGTGCTTGACAGGAACTTTTCGAATAATTACCAAATGGACAAAGGCAACTAAATTCTTGTTCTCCAATACATATGCCACCTCTTTCACAAGGGCAGGCAGGAAGTTCACAATTTTCACCAAAGAAATTGGGTAGGCAGCTTACAAACAAAACACATATTCAAATAATAAAAACAGCAATAAAGTCTAAAAAAAGTAGTAATAACTTATGTTTTTCCTTTTTAAATTTTAATAAACATTTCATAATGCATAATAAGTCTTGAACAAATCAACAAAATTATTTTATAAGGAATGTTTAAACCAATTAAATAAGAAGCTGATATGGTAAAGTTCATTTTTGATTTAGACTATTTTATATTTAAACAGCTGGCATAAGAGTATGCTTTTATGCAGCTAGTTTTTTTTTTAAAAAAAGAATAAATCAAAAAGACACAGGGGATCCATATTAGGTTCACATAAATATTTATAACAATGTTAGTTTCAAATGATGTTGGAATTTTTTTATGCTTTATATATAAGTTATATTAATCATAATATTTGTAAATTATATTAACAAAAATTTATAGTAAAATTAAATCAAGTTTCGCATATTCAGTTACTTTTTTTATACAGGTTAATGTAGTTTGTTCTTTATCCTTTTGGATGATTTCACAACTTTGATAGAATATTCTTCAAAAATAATTTTTTTTTCATTTAGTTACATAGGAATAACTGATTTGAAATAAAAATATTTTGTTTCACCTTATAAATATTTTGTTTCACCTTAAACTGCATGTTGAAAATTAATTTTTAGAAGAATATTTGAAATAAAAAAACTTTTTTAAATAATATATTTTTACACACTAAGACAATAAAAATAAAATTTGATTAATATTTGTAAAAAAAATGCACCGTAATACCAAAAATAGAATAATTATCAAACATTTTTATGTGAAAATAATCTATCTTACCTACAGGTAGTGGAATTACTTGGTCCCAAAATACAAGAGCCACCATTTTTACAAAGATCTTTTTCTGTATCACATAGATTGAAATAATTCTCACAGTTAATTCCTAAAATTTAAATTGCAAAATTCATTGGTTTATTTTAACAAATCATAATATGATGTAATTAATTTATTTTATAATTTCCGCCATTTGTTTGCAAATTATAATAGGAGAAAATAGAGTAATTTTTGTTTTAATGGTAAACAAAATGATAAAGATTAATCAAAATAATGCCTAAAAAAGTTAAAAATACTTTCTGTAAAGCCATACAGAATAAAGATTCAGTAACAAAGTAGAAAGAAACTTACACTGTTAAAGAAAATTGTCTTTCCAATATAGTTATCATACTAGTTAAAGAATTTGACTTTTGAAAAATAGTGATCATAGGAAAAGGCCAGAATAAAAAAATGCAACATAATAAACAAGGGAATTCAAAGAAAATTCACATTTAAGTCACAAAAACTGTATGGTTTAACTGACTTTTTTTATGATCTCCTAGACAAATTACTAAAACAATATGTTAATTTAATTGAAATGTTATTGAAACAAAAAATGAAAAAAAAAAGAGCAAAGTTTCAAATTTTGTACCAAAGTTAAGCAATTTTCAATTTTATTCAGTTAGGAATATAAAAAAATAGAATGCTTTTTGTTATGTAAAAATGAGAAGAAATTTATTTCATAAAAGTTAAAAATATGTGTAATAATAATAAAAAAAAAATAGAAAAAGAAAGAAAGAGAGAGAAAGAAAAAACTAATTTTGTCTCATTTGAATAATAACTAGAGTTGAAAAGTAATGAAAACTATAATTTCAAACATTTGAAAAATGGAAATAGAATTTCAGTGACGCAGTACTATGTAACCAGTCATTCTTCTCACAGAAGTTTGATTTTCACAAGATATTTGCAGGTTTTTTTAATAACAAATTTCATTTTTTGGACATAATGAGCAATTATCTTTAATACATTTCTCTTTTAAGGCCTTTAATTATTAATTTTGAGGCAGGAAATATTTTAAAATTCAAATATTTCTAAAAATAAAGAAATTTAACAAAAATTAGCAGGAAAAATTACATGCTTTTTGAAGCTTTATAAATTTATAATTATCGTTCTTAAATTTTTATTTTTTTCTAAATTCAAACAATTAGAAAAGTGATTAATTGCTTCAAGAGACTAAAAATAAAATATAAATAGTTGAGATAAGTTAAGTTTTTTTTCCTTACAAAATTAAACGTTTAATTTTTCTTCATTTTATTTTTGTCAAATCTATTTAGCAGATAATAAAAGAAATGTTGCTTATGGCTATGCAACTGTAATTTGTATCATAGTGATACTTTTTAAAAACATGTCGTAGCTTCATTTTTAAAATAAATTTAAATTATTAATTAACTGTTTTCCATTTGTATGCAATTTTATTAAAACAAATTGCCAGTAAAAAAAATTAATTAAAATCCAATGTTAAATATTTATTTTTAATCATTCAAAAACAACTAATTTTAGAAAACTGCTGATCTAATTTTTTTAAAAAATTAATAGAAACCTTTAAGAAATTAAATATAGTTTTGTGATTTCAAGTGACCAAATAAAATACATATATAGTGCATAGAGTATAGTGTTACTTTGTTTAAAACATAATATTCAATAATGCTGAATGTCATGTTTATAATAAAGGGGAAAAAATCCTTACCTGTAAATCCCAATGGACAATGACAGACATAATCATTAACTAAATCTTCACAAATTCCATCATTCATGCATGGATCAGACAGGCATTCATTAATGTCTGTTTCACAAGTTAAACCTAAAAAATAATAATAAAAAAAACATTTTTTAAGAATCTGTAATTCAGGACAGCAGCGTAACTGATTAAGATTGTTGAATCAAAACACTTTTTGATAAATAAAAGGATTTAAATTATTGGCTGATTATGCTTTCAGAAACATTATAGATTGAAAATGACAAGAAGATCATAATTCAATTACTAACTACAATTAATTTTTAAAGTAAACTTATGAACTTAAAATTCATAAAAATATTATTTTCCAAACTTGATTTCAAAAGCTCACTATTTTTTAAAACATTTTAACACACAAATTAAATTAAAAACATTATTTGAGTATTTTAGTAGTTTAATTGAACTATTACAATCAGAAACTGTCAGAATGATAAAACTTGTCTTTAAGACATTATAACTGCATAACATACGAGTTTCATTTTTAATTTATAAAAAGTAGGGAATGGATTATCATTCAAGATTTAATGTTTCTTATTAAAATATTCTAAGTCTAAGAACAAAAAATAGGAACAAATAATTGTGAGAAAGAAAAATTTTTTAAGAACAAATTTTTCACGTTTTAAACTTATTCTAAAATTCAGAGGAAATTTTAAACACATAATATGAAAAAGTGAGGTTGGTAACATCTTGATATGTAAAAAATTAGAGTATCATTTATAAATTTGACTTAGTGTAATGTTTTGCTCTTTGTTACACATGTCAATGCTAAATTGATTTTAAAATTGATATTTTGTTAAAATTTAGTACATGAAGAAATTTAAGTTATTACACTGTCACATTCTGAACAATTAAAAATAGTACAGATATAATTTCTACCTTATAAATCAGCTGTATTGCTTAATGTAAAATGATTAAAAATGTTGCACTTGATATAACAATGTAGACAACATATTTTCTAAACAATCAAAAATAAAATATCTCAGTTACAAGAAATAACAGAAAATTGTAACTTAAGAAAAAATCAGATTTAGGAAGAATGAAAGTACAGTGAGCTGTGATGGCTTAGTGGTAAAGGCACTGAACTGGGGTGTGATCCCATAAAAAATGGGTAAAATTACAATTTGGGTTATCTAAGCATTTTAGAACAAAGTGTTATTCACTGCATCATATAATGTAATATACAGTTAAGACTCAAATATGGTTTGGCCCTTCTCTAACTTTGGACCAAAATTCTATTAAATTACGCTGGATCTATATCAAGAAATGCATCACAGAAATAACAAGCAAAAATCATCTATGGGAAGCAATTGTATATTATTGGTTAACAATGGATAATTTTGCACGAACTAACCCCTAGAATGGATGGAACAAGAGCAGCTGTCATTTTTTTTCAAAGTGGTCATTTTGATTAAGAATAGATTTCTGATATGTATGCTACATTATGTGATTAAAAACGCTCTGTTTCTTGATTAAAAGATTATGTTCATGAAAGAGTTTATTGATTTAAGTAGTTCTTGTAAAAATTAAAAACAATGAGTGCATTTAAATTAAATGAGCAGTAAAGTACAGGAAAAGCAAGACTAAATTATATAATCATCTAATAAGAGAAAAAAAGAAGTTTAAATGAGAATCCAAAAAAGTCTGTGAAAGAAGTTATGGAAGCTGGGAAGTGGAAGTGCCCTAGTAAAGCTAAAAAATGTAAAATTTATACAAAATAAATCAGGCGAAAAACATAAAAATTTTAAATATGGATGCAAATTTTACCAGTATAGCCTTGATTGCAAATGCAAGAAAATTCATCAATGCCATCTACACAAAAGCCATCATTTAAGCAGGGATCACTTCTGCAATCATTGTAATTGGTCTGGCAGTTTAAGCCTGTGAAGCCATTTTGACAAAAGCATTGGTGTCCACCTGAAGGTGTTTCGATACAAACTCCATGAACACATGGTTGCGTTCCACACGACCCTGGTAGTTCTGCACTCAAAAATCGTGGTTTTAGTATGTTTGATTCTGTCCATGTAAGAAAAAATATGACTGCCAAAGCTTGGAGTGAATAAGACATTCTGTGAAATATGTCTCATAATTGGTTTTTAAATGGTTATGTGATACAAAACTCGCTTTTCTTGGAGATGTATATGAAGTCTAAGAGCATTCTGATCTGTAACAGAGAAAAAATTACATTGAATAAAATCTATAAATTGACAAGATTAATTAATAAAATCTTTAATTTGAGAAGACATAAAAACAGTAAGCATGTTTTTCTACAAAGAAACTGTCTTTTTAAAAAATAAAGTTAAAATGCTCAACTCTATCTTTTTTCCCTTGAATTTTTTATAACTCATAGTCACTGATAACTCAATTATTTTTAACCAGAAAATACTTACCTACAGTCAGAAAAATAACTTAAAACAAAGACCCGATGAAATGTTTAAAAATGTTATGTAATGCTTTTTTTGTTCCACTTTAAGATATTTACTGATACCATTGAGACCTTACGAGACAGGGGGGGTATTATTATTATTTTATTACTATATTATTATCCATTTTTTAATGTCTACATTCTTTGATGCTTTTGGATACTTAAGAGCTTTTTATGCCAGACACCTGTTAACATTTAAAAATTTTTTAGTAAAAATAGTACCAAGAGAAATTTTAGTCTGGTCTGGTTTATTAAGTACTAAGATTTCACTCCCTAATCTAGATATTAGGAAAAATTGCTTACACAAAAAAAGTGATTTTAAAGAAAAATGTTTTGAAACAAAATTATTTTGGAAATAAAGATTACATAAAAGTTGAATAATAAAAAGTGTACTACATCTGTAATTATAATGAATAATATAATGTTAGCAATACATAGATATTTTTTTTTAAATTAGCGAGTGAAATAAATAATGCAATATAGAAATCAGAAAAAAAAGAGCAAAAATGCACTGAGGGGATCATATTCCCCTTCTTGACTTTAGAGCAGTATACAATGCCATTTTGATTTTTACAATCATGGACATTCTTAACTCCAAAAATTTTTCAGTTTCTGGCATGGTTGATTAACGAACATAAAAAATCAACATTAGTCATAGATAAAAAAGAACACAATCAAAATACACAGCAAGAAAGAGTCACTTTGAATGCATAGTTAGAACTTGGATTTTAAAGAAAAAAAGTCTGCACTTGTACAGTCGATAAATACATATAGATTCAACTGTTGTTTTCTTCAAAATTTATTTGAAAAAATAAAAATAAGGAAATTAAAAAAAAAAAAAAATAGCTGAATTTATATGTGTTGGCAAAATGGATAAGTATCAAAAAAATACATCATCGCTGATGATAATACTATGTACTTTTATTGAGTAAAAAAGTAATGACTACAAAAAAAATACATAAATAAATTATTCAAATCAAACATAGAATAGAACAGAATTAAAGCGATTCACAACTAAATCTGGATTTTATTGCATAGTAATAGAATGATTTTAAAGTGAAAATTCAAATTAAGCATAGAATAAAACAAACATAATTAAACTACATAACAAGTAAGTTCGTATTTGATTACTCAATTAGAGTGAACATTTTAACGAGAAATATACAATATCTGGTAATACTGAATAAGAGGGTAGTACCTACTGAAAAAGACAAAATAAAAATTAAACATACTTGTCAAATGTTTTAATAGAACAAACAGAATTTAAAAAAATAAGAAAGTAAGCTTGCGTTTGATGGTATATTTAGAGCAATGATTTAAAAAGAAAATACAGTAAAACCTCCTTTATTGACCATCCCTAAGCAACAAAAACCTCTTTAGAATGATCTGTTTTTTATGGATCCGAACTTCTTAAATAGGTTTTACATTAAGGTTAACAGCTGTTTTTAAGCAAAGGTCAACAATGCTAGAATGAATTTCATTTTAAGAAGAATTTAAGTAAATTTTTTCCACTTATTCATTTATAGCTTGCAATAATTTTAATTTATCCTTAATAAACATACTAACCTAACTTATATTTTAGTTATTGTAAAAAAAAAAAAAAAAAAAAAAAAAGAGTTTTAGGCATTTATACAGAAGTCACAGAAAGTTTAATTCCACCTACTACAGATAACCAGAATCTTTCATGGGCATGTTGGCATGAATCATATCACAATAGACAGCAATTCCTGGTACTTTATTGGTAAGCTTTCCTTTTAAGTGATTCAGAGAAATTACTTGCACATGTGAGATAATTGTAACTAATAATTGTTGACCAATTTAATTTTTTCTACGTTTAAGTTCTTGACATCAGTTATAACTAAAGAAGAATTTTAATAAATAAATAATTAAAGTACAAGTGACAATCACAAGCAAAAACTCTTCATACTATAATATAAAACCAAAATTATTCAAAATACTAAAAAAGGTCTGAGACTCAAAAAAAAAAAAAAAAACTTCACTACATGATTAAAAAAAAAAAAAGTAAGTGCCATTAAAAATAAAAAGTGATCATTAGTGGAACCATATTTTGTGGATTAAGCTTACTATTCGCCATTTCTTTAATCATTATTTTAGAGAATTAAATCTGTTTTTTACTTTTTAAACAACCATTTCCCATGATAACTCTGTGCAACAGCCTTCTCTTTAAAGAAGTCACATAAGCAGAGTTCTGCAAAGCACCGTTGTTTGGAGGTTTTACTGTGTATAAAAGCAGACAATACTGAGGGGAAATATTTATCAACAATGTCAACCTTCATCTATTAAAAGGTACTTCATCAAGTTAACATGTGTTATATACTAGTGATTTGATTTCTTAATATTTATAGCGGTAGTTACACCACACTACTCTCCTTCCAGAATTTTATCTGTGATAGAATTCAATCATTATTTCTTTTCAGCATTTCGCTCATTATTTTTTTCATAATTTTTTTGTTCATATCATTTCACTCATTTTCTCCCTTCATTTTTGTTTATAGCATTTTGCTCATTATTTTTATTTCTTCCTTCAATATTGTTTATTGACCGGAAGACTATTTACTTCACCAGATTTTTTTTTTGAGCAGTATATTTTTAAGTAAACCAACTGTTTAATGTGGACCATCCATCAATTTATTCAAGTTCATATCACGTCCACAGGTCACCATTAAGGGGAATTAATTATCAACTATGGCAACCTTCATCTATCAAATGGTACCTCTTGATGGAATCAAGTTAACATGCATTGTATACTAGTGATTTGGTATTTAATATTTATAGTGGTAGTTACACCACAATACTAATACTAAAAGGAGAAGGGAACAGGGAAATGTCAAATTAAGTACAAAATTAAACTGATCAAGGTTCAGTACATAACTAGAGCAAAATATTTTAAAGAGTGAAAGTATCCAAGTGTCTTCTAAAATAAGATTATGAAATAATTTCCTTTGTTTTACTGTAAGAAGAGAATGCTTAATTTATTTGTTTAATTTATCAGAAACGAAGAGGCTAGTATTTGAATTTAAAAAGATAATTTGAACTTAAGATTCATAATAATAAATGAAGTCAATGTAGAAAAGAAATAAGTAAAAAAAACGAACTCAAAACCTATTAAATTAAACTATTCAAGATTGAATACACCGATTCAAAAATGAAATTTGAGAAAAACAGCCCATAATTTGTACTCCTGACTAGTTACGCAGTGGAAAAATCCACATTCAAATCATTATTATAATTAAGTGAAATATTTCAAATGTAGCAAACCTGGTCACAAATAATTGTTTAAAAAACAGATAGTTGTAATTTTAAAGAGCATGGCGCTAATCTTTAATTTTAAATATGTCAAATCTCAGACTATATAATTCTTAGACTATAAAAGGAAATTTTTTGAGAAAGGTTTAAAATATTTACTACGAAACATTGGGGTGGGGATATTTTATTTTAAAGAAAAGAATAGGTTTATTTATTATTAAAATGCAATAAATATATCATAGAGTCAATGTATATTCAAACAACTGCATAAAATTTGAAAACTTAACAAAAAGTTTTACTGTTTAAACTGGAAATGCTTCAGAGCTAAAAATATATATTAGAGAAAATATTAAGCATCTTACTAGTTATAATTAAATCAAGTTTTGAGTATTGTTTATTAATCCAGTAACTATGGTAACAGAGGACAAAGAAATTTTAAAACTGTTGAGTTGTTATATGCTTCTTCTAATTAAATTTTATTTGTAACTTTACGGTAGCTGAGAGAACATGTGTTTTCCGCGTGAGATTTGGGGTCAATAACTGAGAAATCCCTGTAGCTGTTCACTTCCGAAGTAATTCTTACAACGTGAAAAAATTTACATAGGAATGAGAACCTAATTAGTAAATAAATTGAGAAAAATATTTTTCACTAATCAAACCCTCAGTTTCCCCCGATGACGATCAGAGGTGTGTGAATAAGGGCATACAGTGAGAATAACTCTGTACCACATTGCTATTCTCACTGCAGGTGAGTTTTTCAAATGCGAAAAAATAGCCTGTGGTGAGATATGAAAAAAAAAATTACATGCAGTAATTTGCGCGATAATATGAAAAAGAAAAGAAAAGAATCAAAAACACAAGCAGTCTGAATTGTTCCCAAAGAGAGCATTCTTACTTCATATTATTGGCATATGAAATCGCACTTCAATGTGATTCGCGCATACGCGAGGAGTTTGTTTCACTTTGCATGTTACTCACTGGATGCTAAATTGCATGTGAATAAGTATCTGATGAACGAGTGTTTCGCATGTAAATACTTTTCATCACTCTGGTTCTCATTCGCATGCTAAAAATTACTGGCAATGAGAACTGCTCACCCACACGTGAATCGCGTCAGCATTTGGTCGCATATGCGAATCATATGCAGTGAGAATGCACTTGTAGATTCAGAGTTGGAAAAGGTCTCAAGAAGCTGTGGATCGTGGTGTGGTGGACAGATAATTATTTCATACATTACATACATGTAACTGGTGGCTCGGCAATCAATGACAATATCCCCCTTCCATTTTTTTTATTGTTATTGGCTTTATAAATGGTGAATAGTCTTATTAGCTAGATATAACTTCAATGTTGGTAGATTTAGCTTTGATAAATATTTTGGTTGACTATTAACATATAACACGAATAACTATTTTTGTTGAAAGGAAATCTGTTTTATAATTACTTTTGAGTAATAAAGGCATACTTTAAATATCTTTTTGGAACGGCCTGGAACAGTTGATACAAATTGTTATCGCATATATCAATGTTCAACACTTAGCCTTTTTACTTGTGAGCCTAACACAGAAGGTATAAAACTTATGAATCAACATTTAGAATAATTTCACCTCCTTAAGGGATTTTTGAATGAATTTTTCTGTAATATTTATTTTAGCATTGCGATCAAATTATATAATTTACGTCGGTTTCGACTTCAACTTTACATGTCGATGCCTTCAGCAATTTTTGAACAACAAACTGTATGCAGCCATTTTCGGAGATTTTGGTATCTAAAGTAAGTCTGATTGGAATACGAAGGAAATTAACTCTTAAAAGAAATTTGAATTTAGTTTGTAATAGTTGCATAATCCAAATTTCAAATATTTAATTATACAAAATTTTATTCATTATAAAATTCAGATAATTTAATTATAAAGGTATAATTTAGAAGCAATAAAAATTGTTCTCATGAGTCAGTTGGCTCATTTTGTTGCCAAAATTTCATTTTAAGAATACTATTTGCTAGAAAAGGAAAGGTTTTTAATTCTGTCAATTATTAATTTTATTTTTTAATTGAATGAAATTATAGTAAATTTATTAATTACCACTGTTCTTGAAAAAAAAACAATAAGTAAATGAAAAGAAATAAAACTATTTTATAATGAAAAAGTAGTTTAATTTTAAGGCGCGGAAAAAAATAGATACATAAAATAACGTAATGCAAAACCAAATTATTCATTAACTTCGTTTCTTCTTTTTTTTATTTCGACCTTAGGGTTGCTCTTGTTTAATATAAAGCGATTGAATACTCCAAACAATGAGTTTCATCACTGGTGTAGTAATATTTTGAATGAATTTTATTATAGAATAGATTTAATACATATTGAAAAATACTAAAAAATTTAGCTCAATAATTTTCTTTTAGAAATAATTGTTTTTATCCACCTCCAATCACAGACTATATTAATTTGTTTTGGGCAATTACATTAATTGTTGCTTTTACCAAAATCTCCTAGGTTAACTTGATGCGAAATATTTAACAACCATATTTTTCTAAATTTTAACAACAGGTGGAAACAACATAACATTTTTAAAATCGGCATTATTTAATTCGTTTAGAGATTGAAGTACGTCATTTTATCATTACCTTAGAAATAAGCATTACTATTAAAAAAAAGTTATTTTGTAGCTATTAAATTATAACTTCTTTATTCATATATTTTATTGGAATAGGAAATATTAAAATCTATATATAAAACCCTAAAAAAGATTTTTTTAAAGTCTCATTTGAGATGCGGCATATAAAATTGTTTGATATGATGAAGAAAATGCAATAATTAAGCCTGTTAGATAATAAAAATTTAAAGATATTAAATAGAATAAATATATTTAATTCAGTGGTTGGAAAAACTACATTATTTTTGTAGTGTACTACACCTACAATTACTTCGTTACAAATGTAGTTAACTACAGCTATTTTTTTAAAAAATGTAGTGACTACAAGCTACTTTGGAATAGTAGTCACTACTTTAAGGAGACGAATTTTGCTGGAGAACTGAATTTACACCTATCCTTAAAATGGTTTTAAATATTTATTCATGCTTTCATGAGCCAGTTTGCTATTCTAAATCATATTTTTCAAATTTTCTCATTCAACCTTCAACTTTTTGCGCGATTTTCGACAGCACACATTTAATTTAAGAAATAAGAAATTATACACTTGCATTATTTAAACTGTTTTATGCTTTTATTTCCTCTAAGAAATTAAGTTTATTGAAAATTCATTCCTTTCCTCTGGAATGACATCAATGTTTCACGAGCGTGCATGTGAAAGTGTGATCATATCGATTAATTATCTATTTTTCGTAATGGCTAGTTGAAATATTAGTTATACGGGATTTTAAGTACGTAATTTCTGTTAAAGCTCAGCTGCAGCCTCATTTTCGTTGCATCCATTGACAGACCCGTGAAGATTTGAACCCATTAATTTCGAAAAATTAGTTGCGTTAGAGCCATGTTTCTTTTCGAAACTATCTTTAAAAGCTTTTTTAAATTTTTTTTATTTCCAATGAGCTGCACAATCGGTCTTGCCGATAAGCAGACCTAGAGCGTTCTCCAGAGGTGGAATCCACTCTTTCAGGACCACCACAATGGGTGAGATACCGTTGGTCATGTTTATTTGGACGTCCAGTTTCTGCCACACTAGATGGCAGCACCGAGACTCTATTTGGATGCTAAAGTATCGTTAAAAGTAGTTACCGGAAATCGCTACAGAGTACAGTTTTTTTTTGAATCGAACTACTCACTTACTACTTTTTTTTTACAAAAAAAAGTAGCACACAGTTTGCGAAAAAAAGTAGCGACAGCAGGTTCACTACTTGTAGTGCTCTACTTCCGACCACTGATTTAATTACATCTATGAGAGTAATAAAATAAGATGTCGGTGTTTGCATCCAAAGTGTTGTGGTTAGATTTTGGCTTTTACAGTTACACAAATTACCATGAGCAGTTACATAAATTACCAAATTACCTATGGGGTGTTGGGTTGCATTTAATATAAATGTAGGAAACTTCGAAGATCGATTTTCAAAATTTTTTTATTCGAAATGTTTTACTAAGTTTTTACTTTAGAAATTTCTTCAAAGTTACGTTTACGAGTTTAAATGCTGAGGGTATTAGCTTTTGACTGTTTAGAACTGTTAATACACATGCACAGTACATATTTAGTCCATTGTTATAGGATAAGATGCAGGCATTTTCAATTGTATATTAGATGTTAATATTTCACAAACTAGGCCAATATGGAACCGTGAAGGAGTAACTTTATGAGAAAAGACCAAAGCTCCACAATGACTGGTCGACTAAATGAGAATATTCAAAAATGACCAGCAAAACTACGAGTTTGTGAGGGAGAACCAAGCTTAAACAGTAATGCTACCGAAGACAACATGGTCAAAAGAAAATAGCAAAGTTTTACTTTATTTAATTATTTGTGCAGTTAGTCATTATTTATGAAAGCGAAAAACAACACAAAAATGTTGCAAGTTGTAAAAGCATTTCTTTTTTCCATAAATAACACCACTTTTTCATAGATAGTTTTTCCTTTTAACACTAAATATTTCAACACTTGTACTATTTAGTGCACATACTCTTCTTTAATAAGTTTTTATTAAGAATGCAATATATTTTATTTATTTCTTATCATCGTAAGTTCGCAGAAAACTGAAAAAATCATCTATAATTAAGTAGCACGTCCATTCTAGATTAAACTCGTACACGATGAAAAATTACTTATCTTTTTGAACGAAAATGAGAGGAAAGGCGATTATCAAGATACTCTAGTAAATAAATGTACAACAAAATCCCATTTACTGATAAATATTATAAGCGATAACTGATAGCGTAGAATGCATATTGGCGTCGTTAAATCCATATTGAAACTAATCCGTATTGAAACTGCCATCTGCTTTTCGTTAGCATTTTGACAATACAATAGTTAGTTCAAAATTTGAATAAAAAATTGATCTAAAATTAAAAATGATTTAAATAGATACAGTAGGGCAAATGGATTCGTTTATTTACAACCAAATTAAAACAAAAAGTAAAATAACTTTAATCCAATTTAAAACTAAAAAAATATTTGCAACAAACTTTTCAAATTGTTCTTAATTCCATTTTAGTATTTCATTTTATTCTCATTTACTACTTCAGTCAATATATATGTATATATAGTAGAGAAACTAGGTAAGTGACATTTTCAGAGGGGCTATAATGAAGGTAAAAAAAGTACACTCCGCACAATTATTTAGTTTGATACATAAACTGCTATTTTAGGAGAGAAAACCTTAAATTCGAAATTAATTTCTTTTTTATTAATTTTCTTCTTTATCTTAAATAATACTAGTCCTTATAATTTTACAGCCATTTGGAAAATGTATGCAAAATTAGTTACTTTATTATTTAAATATTATTCAAATCATTACATATTTTATTGTAAAATTTTTATTGCAAGCTATTATGAAAAAAAAGCTTGAAATTAAATTTTTAAAATCAAAATAGTTGTTATAAAAATCTTTAAATCAAATTATAAGAAATGGGAACAACAGAAATTGCACTTCTCCGCAATTATCATATCACTTATCTTATTGATTTTTTAATTTTAATTTTTCATACAAATTTATATAATTTAAATTGCGTCCAAAAAATGAATTCTTTTGATTAAGCATTATTCGTTTACTGAAGCAGAATAATAGGGTACTACTACCCAAAATTATTCCAAAAAGGGCTCTCTTTTTTTCATTTTCTGCAAGCTTATTATGTGTTAAATAATGCGCAAAATTATCTTCAAAGCAAGAGATTTTAGTGAAGTTTGCTATACAGTACATACATGCATTCAGTAAACATGCAGACATATTCATTTCCTGTATAATTTCATTTGACAATTAATTATTTCTGTATATCCTTAAATAACTCTTATAATTCTCTATATCTAGCCTCCTACATAATGAATCAAACTATCCTCCAGTAGGGTTTAACCAGATCTTTACAGTCTTGAAAAAATCATCAATAAAAAAGGTAGTTAATATTTTAAGTAAAAAAATAGTAATTCTAACTTATAAAAACATTATAAGCTAACAACTAATCAAAATATAAAAATTTATTACTTTAAAACATTAAATAAATAAATAAGAATTATTTTTGTAAAAAATGGGCCAACTTTCTCATGTTTCTACAACTCTGATACGACTGTATTTTTAAGAAATCATGTAGCGGAACGGATTGTTCTAAAAATGTATCATATGCTTTTTTTAAGATACATTAATTTTTTTACACAAATGTGAAAAAACTTATTATTTCAGTATTAATTTTTTCTAATAAGAAATTGGAAAGCTATGAAGTGTTTCTTTTTTATACATATAATACAAACGAATAAATTTTTTTTAACAAGTTTTCATTTTTAATCAATGATGTAATCACTGTCGTTATGACCAATTTTTGCCATCTAGTGAGCAAAGTTTCAAAGTAGAATCGATAAAAACAAATTAGGCTTTAGAGAAAATTTTCTAGAGGTGGTACTCTGAATATACATCCCAAATATTTAATTTTTTAAGACATATGTGTTATATTTATGGAATAAATCGAAATCTGTTGGTGCAATGTCAGGTAAGTATGGCGTGTGAGGATGGTATCTCCGACAGTTCGTGAAATTTTTTCAGGGTTTGATCTTCCTGGGTTTCCAGGGTTTCCTTTATATATATTTCCTTCCAGGGTTTGACCTTTATAATATAAATTATAAAGGTCAAAATGACCGAATCTGATCTTTGAGAACTGCATTTGACATAAGATTATATATATATATATATATNTAGCACTAAGATTTCAGGTGAGAGCAATATGAATGAAGACAGAAAGCATGAACGAATGAAGGCTTTTAGGATTGGGAAGTATAATAAAATTTCTTCGAAACTTGGAGGCTTTGGCGAAAAAGAATAAAAAAAAAAGAGAGAGAAATGTTGAGTGCTTTTGTTACGAGTGAGCGCTTTTTAGAAGCACGTGCACAAATATAATGCGATTTTATGAATATTAGGAAGTGAAAAGTTCAAGTGCATTCTTGAATTTAAAAATTTCAAGGATTTTTCCCAAAAAAGTAATTTTTATTTTATTTGAATAGGGTGGAAAATTACGTTAGATCAAAATTTTGATTTGTTTAGAGGTTTTTTAATGCAGTTGGGTAAAACAAATTAGATTGAGATTTAAAACAATAAATGTTATTGAATAATTAACGTTTTACGTTCGCAAGATACATAGCAAACAATTTATGCCTTCTAAATCTTTGACGCAGGATTTTTGTTAAACATACTTTTCATACTTTTTTGTTATCTTGTATTAATTTAGTACAAAGTAAGTGAAAAATATTAAAATAGATATTTTAATGATTTATGATTATGAAATACTGCATGAAACAACTGTGTCTTTTTCTGCGTTAAAGGTTACGTTCGCAAGATACATAGCAAACAATTGATGCCTTTTAAGCCTTTGACGCAGGATTTTTATTAAACATCCTTTTCATACTTTTTTTGTTATCTTGTATTAATTTAGTACAAGGTAAGTGAAAAATATTAAAATAGATATTTTAATGATTTATGATTAGGAAATACTGCATGAAACAACGGTGCCTTTTTCTGCGTTAAAGGTTACGTTCACGAGATACATAGCAAACAATTGATGCCTTTTAAACCTTTGACGCAAGATTTTTGTTAAACATGCTTTTCATACTTTTTTTGTTATCTTGTATTAATTTAGTACAAAGTAAGTGAAAAATATTAAATTAAGCATTTTAATGATTTATGATTATGAAATACTGCATGAAACAACGGTGTCTTTTTCTGCGTTAAAGGTTATGTTCGCAAGATACATAGCAAACAATTTATGCCTTTTAAATCTTTGACGCAGGATTTTTATTAAGCATACTTTTCATACTTTTTTTGTTATCTTGTATTAATTTATTACAAAGTAAGTGAAAAATATTAAAATAGATAATATATAGAGAGAGAGAGAGAGATGTTTTTTTTTTGAACTACGCTTAGAGAACTTCAAGGTATTTTTGAGGTTTATATGAGGTTGTTTTGAGGAGTCAAGTTTGATCTAGGGTTCATTAGAAGTTGATTTTAAAAACAACCTCTCAAGAAGTATAATCGAAGTATATGAAACTGTTTTAAGGTTGTTTTGAAGTTGATGGAAATCTACTTTAGAGCAGCCAGCTTAGGGAGGTTGTTTTTGTGGTGCACGGATTATTTTTCTACACTTCAAGCAAATTGAGGGGTGAATAATTTCCTCTTATCTAAACTAAATTTATTTCCGAGTTATATATGTGGTTGATTTTGGGACGTGTAAATAAGGTTGAAACTGAGGTTTATTAATGAAGTTATTTTTGGTGCGAAACATAAACCTCATTTTTTACTTTCGGTGAATTTTTTTACATTTGCCAGACTGCTTTAAGAACACCTTATTTTTTTGTAAGGGTACTTTCGACGTGAGGTGAATGATAAACAAATACCGATATGTGTAGAATATATGTTTGTAGATATACGAGGAATTGTTATACACGTAGAAGTAATGATAAATTATGAATAATGATAGGCGTAAATGCGATGATAAATGATACAAAATAATGATAGTTCGATTCCAGCCGGCCGAATAATTTCGGTGTACAAAATGATGACTGGTGCACACTAAAGCTGTCGGGGTCACAAAGTCCTCCTAGTTCCATAACAAATCAATACCCCAGGGGTACTGAATTGAAGATTAATAGTGCTCCTGTTCAAGTTAAAATTGGGATTCACGGATGGATAGTGTGTGAATGCCCCTCCCTGTAAAACGGACTAAGAGGTATGTATGTGGCAGAAGTCAAATTCTTGACCATAGTTGGTGCCACTGGAAAACGAAAAGAAGCGCACCCCTCTGCCTTTAAATAGGCTTGTTAGTATTGGCGATTGTCATAAGACAACAACAAAAACAAGTAGTGGTAAGCGTAAATTAAATGATAAATAATAAACAAATAGTGATAAGCGTGGATGACATGATAAATGATATACAAATAATGATAGCTGTAAGTGAGATGATAAATAATAAACAAATGGTGATATGTGTGAAACAACATTACTTTATAGCTCATCTAATTATTTAAGCGAATGGCAAAGCGTTTATTTATTTACTAATTTATTTTCAGCATGTAAATATTTTCGCAAGTACTACTCGAGAAAGGCTTTTTCTCTTTTAAATCTTAAAAAAAGTTTAGATTTTAATAAGTACCTTATCATTTTGAATTCGATAGTATTTGTTTTAATAAACTTCCAGCTTATTTTTTGGTATTAAATGTCAATATTGGTTGTACTATGATTAATAAGACAGGATGTCCCGTAACGACCGCTTTAAATAATTAAGAATTATTTATTTTATTTAATAAAGAATAATATTTTTTATTAGAATAATTTTGGAATCTTTGCCAAAAATTAAATTAAAAATGCGAATACATTAGTATCGCAAACTAATATTTAAGTCCCCCCCCTAAAAAAAAGTATTACACTGAAATCTGACATATCACTACTGAGTAGGGCTTGAGAAAACACATTAAAACCTGTTTGCTTACCTGAAGAAACTGCGTGGCATTGAAAGGTGGTGAAACGTCCTTTTTAAGAGATTAAACTATTAATAATGTTTTAGATTTCACCTCCCCCACTTTTTGATATTTCTTGTCTTAAATATTATTTTTTGACGCCTATTGGGTTAATTTTTCTTATTTCCTTTTTGACAAAGACTCTAAAAATACATATTAAAGGTGGTTATTAAGAATAACCATGTATAATAATGATAAAACTGAATCGAATAATAATAGTAATAACTAGCAGCCCTTGGCGACCAGGTTGATTACCTTCCAAAATTATCTTGTACTGCACATAAACTTTAAAATAGTAACTGAGCTGAATGTGGAAATCTTAAGTAGGCGTCTTATTGAGTTTATATATCACTAAGCTTCAAATTATTTTAAAATTTATCAAACAATATAATTTCGAAGCCCTAGTCACTTTGAAGTCTGCGAATACCGATTTAGAAACCCATTTTCGATAAATTTGTTCTTTTAAAAACAGTGCACTTTTTTTTAGATTAAAGCGCAATTTAGTAACAAAAGTACCTTTTAAACTTTCCTTGGTATCGATTTTTTTAGCAACATTACCAATGAGTCATATTTAACGTTTTAAAATAAAGTTGCAATTGACATTAACTTTTTCAAAATGTCTACTAAAAATATTTCAGTTGAGAATCAAAATCGACAGTTTTTTTTTCCGGAATGATTACTTTAAATAAATGAATTTGAAACGAAAGGAAATGATTTATTATATATAAAGAATTCTCGTTCCTTAAATACTCGTGCAAATGATTGGATTTTAGAGATTGTGACCAATGTGGAATGCATAAAAATAGGTTCTATAAACCTTTTTATTCTTTGAGTGAATTTTTATCTTTCGGAAAAGCAAAAAGGCGAAATTATTTTTAGCACTAAGATTTCAGGTGAGAGCAATATGAATGAAGACAGAAAGCATGAACGAATGAAGGCTTTTAGGATTGGGAAGTATAATAAAATTTCTTCGAAACTTGGAGGCTTTGGCGAAAAAGAATAAAAAAAAGAGAGAGAGAAATGTTGAGTGCTTTTGTTACGAGTGAGCGCTTTTTAGAAGCACGTGCGCAAATATAATGCGATTTTATGAATATTAGGAAGTGAAAAGTTCAAGTGCATTCTTGAATTTAAAAATTTCAAGGATTTTTCCCAAAAAAGTAATTTTTATTTTATTTGAATAGGGTGGAAAATTACGTTAGATCAAAATTTTGATTTGTTTAGAGGTTTTTTAATGCAGTTGGGTAAAACAAATTAGATTGAGATTTAAAACAATAAATGTTATTGAATAATTAACGTTTTACGTTCGCAAGATACATAGCAAACAATTTATGCCTTCTAAATCTTTGACGCAGGATTTTTGTTAAACATACTTTTCATACTTTTTTGTTATCTTGTATTAATTTAGTACAAAGTAAGTGAAAAATATTAAAATAGATATTTTAATGATTTATGATTATGAAATACTGCATGAAACAACTGTGTCTTTTTCTGCGTTAAAGGTTACGTTCGCAAGATACATAGCAAACAATTGATGCCTTTTAAGCCTTTGACGCAGGATTTTTATTAAACATCCTTTTCATACTTTTTTTGTTATCTTGTATTAATTTAGTACAAGGTAAGTGAAAAATATTAAAATAGATATTTTAATGATTTATGATTAGGAAATACTGCATGAAACAACGGTGCCTTTTTCTGCGTTAAAGGTTACGTTCACGAGATACATAGCAAACAATTGATGCCTTTTAAACCTTTGACGCAAGATTTTTGTTAAACATGCTTTTCATACTTTTTTTGTTATCTTGTATTAATTTAGTACAAAGTAAGTGAAAAATATTAAATTAAGCATTTTAATGATTTATGATTATGAAATACTGCATGAAACAACGGTGTCTTTTTCTGCGTTAAAGGTTATGTTCGCAAGATACATAGCAAACAATTTATGCCTTTTAAATCTTTGACGCAGGATTTTTATTAAGCATACTTTTCATACTTTTTTTGTTATCTTGTATTAATTTATTACAAAGTAAGTGAAAAATATTAAAATAGATATTTTAATGATTTATGATTAGGAAATACTGCATGAAACAACGGTGCCTTTTTCTGCGTTAAAGGTTACGTTCACGAGATACATAGCAAACAATTGATGCCTTTTAAACCTTTGACGCAAGATTTTTGTTAAACATGCTTTTCATACTTTTTTTGTTATCTTGTATTAATTTAGTACAAAGTAAGTGAAAAATATTAAATTAAGCATTTTAATGATTTATGATTATGAAATACTGCATGAAACAACGGTGTCTTTTTCTGCGTTAAAGGTTATGTTCGCAAGATACATAGCAAACAATTTATGCCTTTTAAATCTTTGACGCAGGATTTTTATTAAGCATACTTTTCATACTTTTTTTGTTATCTTGTATTAATTTATTACAAAGTAAGTGAAAAATATTAAAATAGATATTTTAATGATTTATGATTATGAAAAACTGCATGAAACATCGGTGTCTTTTTCTGCGTTAAAGGTAAAATCTTCCAAACACGGCTCACTTCTATACAATAATTGTTTTGGAAATTTGCATTTGTTTGCAGTTATTAAGATGTAAGAGAAACAGTTGTTCATCATTAAAATTTCTTTATTTTACAAAACCAATTATTGAAAAAATTATGAATATGAATGAAAAAAAATATTTAAACTGCTTTTTTGGATTTTATATTTTAGTATAATACAAATATAAGTCTAATACAAATATAAGTCTAATAATTTTGAAGATTTTAATAATTATTAGACTGTTTTTTATAGATAAAAAATACCAAAATGTAGTTTTGCTTGTAATTAGAGCGTTTGAATAAAAAAAATATATAAAAGGGTCACCGGTGTCCCATTTGCGTCAAAGGGTTAAAATGTTTTATGTAAGCGGAACTTCATATTTCTATTTGTTTTTTCCCTTCAATATTTGAAATTCTTTTTTAAATAGTCCGTTCTAGAAAAGGTAACACAAAATTAAACGTACTTTTGAATTCAGAACAAAAAGAAAGTATAAAGCTAATTATTATTTTACTTCGAAATGGCATCCTCTACTTAATGAAGTATAAGTTTACAAATCCAATATTCAAAAAAAAGTTTACTCAAAGATTTGCACTGATTTCAATTAAGCTACCGACTATTACAAATACCTTTGATGCTATTAATTTGAAATAAAATTATGCTTCTATAGGTATTTATAGAAGTATTAGAATTGCAGTAAACTAATTTGTTGTCATGAAATGAAAATTATTTATTTTATCAAAAACATCAATTTGAGTTCTAGACGAGTTTAATATAATAAATAAATCAAGGAATCAATCTTCCATGATTTATTATCTAAAATTTTATAACTCAGAGACTGTTCTACCAATTTCGTTCAATTTTCGTACTTTGGCATATAAAATAACATAGCTAAAAAAAATTGTGTGCTTTAGATAAAAATTATGTTTACTCGTAGAATTTATTTTGTGTCTATTTCTGCAATTTAGTTAAAAGTTAGAATTAATTAATCAGTTTAAACATCTGAACTATTATGATAGGACTTTATATTCGATCTATCAGAACAAAAATTATTCAGTGTAATAACTTCTTCTTTTACTCGCAGCATATCTATGATAATAAAGGGAAGTGTAGATGTGTTTGTGTGTCTTATAATCCAAGACCCGTTTGTTCTATCCTCCTGAAATTTAAACAGTGGCAGGCAGCAAGGGACAATTTCAACCTCAGATCCTAAAAATCATTCAAAAATTAGATCATTCGGGAAAGACGCTTGATAAAATGGAATTTTCTCATTGTCTTATAAATAATAGTTTATTGCAAGTTCTTTAATATTTAATTATTTTTTACTCATTAAGTCAGACAAACTCAATAATTAGTGAGAAGAAGGTAGCAAAGGTGGGCTACGTCGCCAAATTAGTCTTCCTATATTTATATAAAACCTTGCGCTTATTAACTTCATATGTATTTTTTTTAAATGCGTCTTTATGAAACTAAATAATTTTAGACGAACGGTAATTGAAGTAAAAAGAATTATGAACGGATAAACAAAATTAATGGAGAAATAGTTCTTATTCGTTTAAGAGAAAAGTAAAAGAATAGACTTACTATTATTGACACCAATAGGTACTAATTGAGAAAATAATTAGTTACGTACTGAAAATCATATTAGTGCGATGAAATAATTTTAATTTAGTTAGGAGAAGCGTTGGAAATTCGCCACACAATTGAATTGTCCCTTGCTGCACATGAAGCCGATGATGTTTAATTAATTTTGGGGATGTTATCTAATTGAAGTAAAAAAAAGTTAGGTACTAAAAAGCCATGGTACAAATTCTTTTTGCTTAGGAGAAAAGTAAAAACTCACAGTACTTTCTGTGACGTCAATGATGTTTAATTAGTTTTGGTAATTGGTACTAATTGAAATTAAAAAAGATGTGCAAAAATAGGATATGTAAAATTAATGGAGAAAAGGGGCTAATTTATTTATAAGAAACAGAAACGTAAAAAAATGTTATACTATTATTGAGGCCAATGATGCTTAATTAGTTTTGGTAATAGGTACCAACTGAAATGAAAAAATAAGATGTATACTGACAAGCAGATTTAATGGAGAAATGGTACTAGTCCGTTTAAGAGAAATGGAAAAAATCGCCATGCTTTTTTAACACCAATGATGTTTAATTAATTTTGGTAAGTGGCACTACTGGTATCATGATGATTGGGGCTGTTTAATTGGTACCAAATATAAAGATACAAATATTATGCCTGGTATTTATTTTAAATGGACCAATACTGTGCAGTGCAGGTATTCTTCATACATACTGTGGAAATAGATTTTTTTTATTGCCCCTAGAAAGAGATAAATACCGGTTAAATTTGCTTGATTGGGAAAGTTTTCCTATCATGAGGATACTCGAGCAATAGTACCATGCTAAATGATTGCTGAATACAATTATTCTTTATTTTAATTGGATGAATTACTAAAAGCACGTTGAACTTAATCTCATAACGGAAAGTTCCGGAAAAGACAAAAAGTGACAATAAATAAAAAAAAAAATGGAATTAATTCTGTTGTATATGTTTTTTTAGTTTTGTGTATGATTTTGTAGCGTTGTTTTCAGAACTAATTTATTCATCGTTTATAATTTTTTAACTCCGTAGGAAGAATGAGTATTTAATTAGTTTGAAATCTAAGCAATAATGATTTCTTTGTAAATCGGTGTATTTGATGACAGAGCAGTAGCTTTTCTAAAGTTATACTGGAATCAAAGCAAATTTTTTAAGAAGGCGAACTCAATCACTCTGAAAAAAAGTGCACTATAGGGAACTTGTAGTCAAACGGACCCTTACATAAGATCTTTATGATCTTAGAGGGATCAGTCTGGATGAGATAGTCATAAATATTCTCATTAATCCAATTTATAAAACAAATTTAACTATATTCATTAGATTATCAATGTAGTTTCCTTTTTACAATGCCAAGTAAAGAAACGGAGCGTTTGAATAACTTTTTATCTGATGATTGGTTTTTCGTATAAAAAGACAAAATTTATATGGATCACAAAATTGCTTTTAATTATGATAATTGATTTGTGCCGACGATAAATTAAACTACAAAAGCAGAATCTGAATAAGATACTTTTTTTGACACGTAAGAAAGAAACGGAGCAACCGAATAACTTTTGATCTGAAGATTGGATTTTCGTATACAAATAAAAAATTAATATGGATAGTCATAAATATTCTATAAATGGCAAAAATTAATTATGCTAATTAATTGGGAGAGACAATAGTTTAAGCTACAAATCAGTCTTAATCTGAATAAACATACCCTTTTTTGAAGGATTAATATATTTAGTATGGAAATAAATTTCCACTCTGTATTATCGCTTTTCGGGGCTACAGATCGTGTCTTGTCGCATGTTTTATATCAAGTTTAACAGTTAATAATTTTTGAACTATTTATAGAATGTAAACAGTTTTTGTTTCTCTTAAATAATTCTATAAATATGTGGAATTTGCAAGAAGCTTAAACTATTGGGATCGATTTTTTCTAATTTGCGACTACCCTTCAATATTGAGGGTCAAAAATCCAAATCTGTGAAGAAAAATATATGTTTATCTGGAGAAAGTGTGCTTTTTTGTCTGATTTTGTTACTTAAACTATCGACTTCATTTATTTTGCAGTATATTTTAGGTAGGTACGTGAGAAACTGATTACGAGATGGTCAAAAGTTATTTAGTTGCTCCGATTTTTATTTGGTGTACTGGATCTTGGATTTGTTTAATTGAGCTGTAGTTTTGATTAAAATAAGGATGAATTCAGAATTCCTAAAAAGCATTTTTTATCATTTAATGAACTAAGAAATATTATGGTTATGCCTAAAAATGTTTAAGTTTGAAAAGTTCAAAATAACGACTCTTTAAAAAAAAATAATTGATTACTTAGGAACTACTTGAGCGATTTCGTTCAAATTTTGAATTTTTTTCATATAAATTTATTGGGTTTTAAATGACATAAAACTTAACATACTTTACTCATCAAAAACTTTTCGGTCAACATTAAACTAAAATAATAAATAATTATTAAAATTCAAATTTTTAGTGGAATCATGTTTGGAAATAAATTTTATGATGTTGTGAAAATATTTTTTTCTTCGCCTAAATAGTTTCAAAAGAATAATAAAACAAGCAGGAACTAAAATTAACTTCAAGGGATTCAATTGGAACCATATTTTTCAGATGGCGGCTACCTGCCATATTTTGAGCTACAAGAATTCGCATTCGTAGAACACATATAAGTTTATTCAGACAAATTATGTCGCTTTTTGTTTGATTTCGTAAATTAAAATACCATCTGCTTTTATTAAATACTATATTTTAGATCAGAACGTAAAAACCCGTTCATTAGAAAATCAAAAGTTATTTAGTTGATCCGACTATTATTTCGCAAACTGTACCCTAGATTTGTTTGACTGAATCATAATTTTGTATTAAATTAATGATAAATTCACAATTAATCAAAAATCAGATTTTTATCATTTAATTATGAACTATAATTGCAATATCTAGAAATGAAAAGTTTAGAATACGATTTTTTTCTTTAAATTTTATTACTTAGAATTGATAGGCTAAACTTAACAATTCGAAATTCTTTCGACTTTCATTATATTAATGGGAGTGAATTTTTGAAATTCTCTTCATATATTTACTGTCAAAAATCCAAATCCATCATAAGAAGTTATGTTAATTTTGTGGTAATATGTTTTTTTCTCGTTTGATTTCGTATCTAAAAAATTGCTGGCATAAATTTGTTTAAGCATTTAAAGTCAAACTTTAGAACCACTATGATTGTAGTCAATATAAATCTGATAGACAAAGTTTTTTCTCCTTTAATTGCGTTTTATATGTTAAGTTTTAAAATTAATATTTTAAAACTTAACGGACCTATTACATTTTTATATTTCTTGTACATAACTTTTTTAAAATTTGTGATCACTTTAGTTTTTTTTTCTATACTTTTAACTCCTCACGTGTGCGTCATTTTAATTTATAGATCACGAGGATACGGGACCAGTTTTATCGTCTTGATATTAAGCACTTAGTAAACTTGCATCTTACAACTTACAAGAAAACTTACATTTTACTAGAGGGCTCCACCCTTTACTCGCTTTGTTTATTATTGCCTATGATTGCAAGACAATTTTTTCTGAGAATAAGCATATTCTTCCTGATTATGTCAAAATAAAAGGGTTCAATTGTTTATCGTATTAACAATTTGTTTATTGTATTAACACAGATTTGTGGTTCCCGATTCATTTGGGATAAAATTTATAACTAACCATTTCGCTCATTTACTATTGCAACTTAGCAACCCATAAACTTGTTCTTAAAATTCCTATTACATTTTTGTTCACCTAAAAAACTCTTTAAATAATTTTTTTAAAAAAGAGGTTATTTCGTATTATTTCATAAAAGTTAATTTTTAATACATTTTAAAATCATTTATTCATTATATTAAATGCTGTTGATATAAGGCTTTTTTTAAAAAAGTTAACAAAATTTATTTATTGCTTAATAATTGTTTAATGTTCAGTAAGTTAGGAACATTCTAAATATGTTTATCATAAAAAGTTGAGTTATAAGGCAATGTGAAGGGATTAAAAAAATAAAAGCGTATTTAGTTTCAGATTTCAAGATTTTTTAGATTATTTAGAATGATGTTCAAAATTAACAGAGAATAAGGATAATGGATTATTTTTGCAGGTAGATATCATTAAATAAGAAATAAAGAAATATTTCAGAAATAAAAAAATACCTTTAGAGTTGTTATTCATTTTATGCTGATGGCAATCAAAGGAATCTTGAACTTTTTTTATAATTAAAAAAACATATCGCGCGATTTTTTGACCACTAAGAATTCGCAAACAGTAATGAAATATGATTTCAGGCCATTATCTTTTTATCTATATATATAAAAATGAATACTACTAAAACCTCCAAACAAAAGTGATGAAATGAAAGTTGGTTGCATCATAGATTATGTTGCATTAGCATATAGTGCTAAAAGCACTCAATATGCACTGTTGAGACACATCTTTTGCCAATTTTACTGCACAAGAATTGCCACTTTATTTACCAGACTTGAATCTTATAGAATTTTCGATAAGTCCTTGGACTTAAAAAAATGCATTGTCAAGGAACTGGATAAAATATAAGGAGGTAAGTTGCGGACCTTAGCAAAAAATTTTGCATTAAAGTCAAACCTAGTCACGCTGAAATTGTTAGTAAATATTTTACAGACAGGGATTGTCTCATGTTTATTTGAAAGTTTTGTGTAAGGTTTTAATAAGCATCAAAACGAAAGTGTAAATGTATCCAAGTTATTTTTTATAAATCTGCAATTTTTTTTACCTAAAAAGTAAATTTAAATGTCTGGCTAAAAATCGAAAGATTCCAATTAATCTTCTACCAGCAAAATACTTTAAAAGTAATTGTGAAATATTTATGTAATATTTTTTGGCTGAATAATGCAACTTCAACAATTTAGAAATATTATTTTATGGCAAAATAATTAAGCTGTTTACATTCGTAGCATTTGTCAGAAATAATTTTTTTTTGTTGAACGAGTTCGTTTTTTTTGTTCATACAGATAAAAACAACTTTATTTGTATGAACAATTGTTTCAAAAACTATTTTTATTTTACGCAATTGTTTAAAAAGGTTATAAAATGTATCAATAAAAAGTTTTACGATTGTTTAATAAATAAATTTTTAAATTTTGTAATTAGCGCTTGGTTAAAAAAATAATAAAAAATTAATTAATGATATTTGAGAAAAAAATTCCCTTAGTCACTTTATATGGTTTTTAATAACTCATTTTGTAACATTATTTATCGGAACAAGATATAATATACTGTAGTTTTCAAAACAAAATAATATTTTTGTAATTGAGATGAGCAAATTTCGCAGTTTTTATATTATTTCAATTATCTGTTTTATGTAATGTATCAAAAAAATTTTTTAATAAAAAAAAAAAAAAAAAAACAGGAGTAAATTTTTTTTGTGTTCAAGAGGCTGCATTTGTAAAAGTTTTTTTTACATTGAAACATTTCGTGATGTAACTTCCCCCTATTGGCAGTTTACATTAACCTCAAATATATAGACTGATTATTTAAGAGCATATCTAGGCCTTATGCTTTTAAATAATAAATCAATGCAAACCGCTGCAACTATAGTTATAAAAGCGGTGTCTAAGTATTGTAAAGTGACTATGCGCAACAAGAAAATACCTTCTGGTAAGAAATTGCTGAGTTAGCTCTCCTTCTAGAAAAAAGTACGAGACAGGAGATAAATAATTTACAATTGTAAATCTTGTACTCATTTTTGGAAAGAACGGTTAGGACTCACATTTTTTTGCCCTTTATTTTCCACACTGCGATGAGGCGAAACGATATTAGAAAGAAGAAAAGCTTCCGGTTGCCAATTAAGGTTTGCATTTTGAAAATAATCTCTACGATCCGTAACTTTTTTTTCTAAATTTGTTTCGCAACGTGACAGTGTTAAAATAAAAGCGAATAAACAAATGCGCACTCTAAATAAATGAGCAATAAAGTGTTTTTATTATCAATGTTTACAAGTTGTTACTCATATTGAAGCAATGATTAAAGTAATTTCATTATTTCTTCATATCTTGTATCGTTTTAGATATAGGAACGCTAACGCCTTTGTTTGTCCCCAGTTGGCGCTGTAGAGAGCATCATTAGAAAATGAATTAACCATTTTAATATACATAGATAACTATTTTATTATTGAGGCTGAAATATTTAGAAAGTTAAGAAAGAGAATATGGATTTAAATGGGCACTCAATATACAATCAAGTAACATGATGCATTTATTTTGAGATTTTCCAAAAGTTTCCATGTTTAGAATTACTTTAAAACTTTTTGAAGTAAGAATAATCAAAATATAGCATGTGTTGTCGCAAAGATTTAAGAACTTTGAAAAAATTGCGGTGCTATCGGTGTCACTAAGGGTGTATGTTAACATGCTTTCTTTTTCCGTAAAGAGTAAACAAATTTATGAAAATAATAAACTCAGATAATTTTTGTCTATAACTTTCAAGATTTGAATACATAAATAGCACGTGCCTTTTCTCTTTGGAGTAAATTCATTTCCTTAATGGGGTAAAATACAGTCAATAGTGCTTTTCAAATCAGGAAACTATATTGCATTCTTAATTTCTCATTTTTTAAATTTTTTTTTATGATAACAGCGATAATTTTTTTCCTCAAAACACCAAAATGAAGTCGAAATGCCGAGTAAAATGATTCACATGAAGCTAAAAATGAAGAGTAGTACATATGTATGAATATCCGAACGGCAGCTCGATGAAAAATTCGAAACTTCTTTTTTTAAAAGAAAAAGAACATTTCTATTGTCTGAATATCCGCTGTAGCTACCTGTAACAAGATGAGAAAGAAGGTCCCTTCTTTCCTTTCACTCTGCGTGCGTGCCCTTTCAGAAGGGGGGAAGTAGGGCGGCGATCAGGGCGCAGACGAGTAAGAGCGCGAGGGCTTGCTGCTTCGAAGGTCGAACTCTTCTTCCCCTTCGGATCGGCGCAGAGGGGAACTGCGCTGATCGTTTGGAACGAAGAGAGGCGAGAAAGAGAATTGAGACAGAAACCGATGTAAAGAGTATATGCGTGCAAAAATGGCCGTTTCTTCTAGAAGAAGCGTTAGATGAATGTCGCTCAAAAAGAGTGGTTTTTTGTTTAAAAAATGGCGAGGTGACGATACTGCAGTGAACTCCATCGAGACAAGATTTCTCAATCGAGTAATGCAATTCCGTGGTTATCCAAGGCGAGGAATCGGGGAGTAACTGTGGCGGCTTTCTTAATAAGGAGCTGGAACAATATGGCTTCTACCGGTGCTAAGCCTACTCCAAGGGCCACAGAAAATCCCAGCCCCACAACGGAAGGGCCCCCAGAAGTATTACAACAGGGGCACTTTTTTACTAAAAAAACATTCCACAAACCCACCTATTGTCATCACTGCACAGATATGTTATGGGGGCTAATTGGTCAAGGGTTCATATGCGAAGGTGAGCACTGTTTGCTTATTAATGTGATTGTTGTTATTGCAGCACTATTAAAAAAGCAATTATGGTCACTAGATGTAATTACTCTCTGGAAAGTCTTAATATTAATAATAATAATAATTTTATGGTTAAATTCAACCTGGTTTATTTATTTGAAACGTAATAGTGCAAAGGATGCTCCATTGAATTGAGTAATTTTTTTTAAATAAAATAAAACATTTATTGTTTTAATTGTTAAGAGTTCTAGAAATGGATTATTGAAAATTATGCATGAAATCATTGGCATTAAAAACTAGCATAGTATGTTTTTAAAATCACTTGATTATTTGTTGTTTTTTCGATAAAATCAATATGCTATTATCGATTTTGATTATTTAAGTGAAAATGTTGCACTTTTAAAGTAAATAGTTTTCTCTAATAGATTTATAGCTGAATTTATTTCCAGTTATTATAAAATAATAAACATAAGCCGCACAAAAAAAATAATTTGACTCAGCGAATCGTTGAGTAAGTATTTATATCGATAAAAACACACTTTGCGATTACATCGATTATTTAATGCATGTTTTTTAATGTATAATCAAATATTATATTAATTTAATAAAAAAATAAACTAGGTTGTTTAATAACACTCATGAAGATTTTCAGATTTTGATTTTCATAAAATATAACAAATATGAGGAAAGAGCACCTGTTTATTTTTTTATTGGAACTTAAAATATTTAACATCCATTAAATTAAAAAAAAAGAATATAATATTAAAACTTTAATTCTATACACTCACACATATTTTTCAATTCTTATGATGTCCGTTTAATGACACAAACAAAATTGAAATTATGTAGAATGAAATAGAAAGAATTGAATTAAATTATATTTAGAGAGAGGAAATGATAAAGGCCAATGAATGACAACACCTTGAGTGCGCTACCCGCATAACAGGTAAAAAGAAGAAAAACAAGAGGGAGAAACGATTGTAAGGTAGGCGAATAACTTCTTTCAGCATCATTTGATGAGGGGGTAATAGAGGTAACCCCTGATGGTCTGCTTATCTGCAGATATAGTGCATTTGCTGTGGAAACAGTTTTACAGAATATTAAGGGCAGGTGTTCATACAAGTGTTTATTGATTCAACTGGGGGCGAATGTGGGAAAAAATTCCAACTTTTATTTAGTCTGGAAACAGATATTGAAAAAAGTAATTTTGACAGTTTATGATATTTTTATTACGTTTTGTTTCAGTTCAAAAAACTTTTTAAAAGCAGTAGGTTTTCCTTTCTTTTGAAAATAATTTTACTATTGCGAAGTATTTTTTTAATAGATTGGGTTATAATATTCAATTAATGCATAAAGAATCCTACAATTTTATGAAAATTAAAAGCTGCGTTTGAATATCTATAAATTTTGGTAACAAATTTTGGTAGACNAGTAGGTTTTCCTTTCTTTTGAAAATAATTTTACTATTGCGAAGTATTTTTTTAATAGATTGGGTTATAATATTCAATTAATGCATAAAGAATCCTACAATTTTATGAAAATTAAAAGCTGCGTTTGAATATCTATAAATTAATTAGCAAAAGAAGCGCACTTATAAGTATGATTATAATAATTGATACATAGATTTTGGTAAAAAGTATTTATTCTCCCTATATATTGATTGCTAAACAATAAACAGCACGATTTTAAATAAATAAATTTATGTTTTGAAATTTATTTATTTGAAACAATTTGTATTTAAATACCTTTTAGTGCAAAATTTTTTTTCTATGAAATTTACTTTGTATTTGAAAGATTTTAAGGAGGAAAACTTGTCTGACTTGAGGAGTAGTATTTATATTCTCTAAATTAACGATATGATTTAGAAAAATCTATTAATATTATTACTATTCAAGAATTAGTAAAAAATAGTTTTCAGTGTCTCGTTTTAAGTAATTAGGTCAGTTACAATTATTCGTTACTACATTTTCCTTTAAAAATGACTTGCTTTTAAATGGAACAGAAGCTTTTTTTTATTTCCGGATCAAAAATTTAAATCTTACAATTATTTTCACAATTTAAAAAATGTACAGATGTTTCCAAAATTCATCCAAATTTAAATAAAAATTATCTTTTTTTTAAAAAAAAGTTTCTGGATGACTAAGAAACAACAGACAAGTTTAGCAATGGGTAATAATACTATAAATGTAATTATTGTGATTAACGTCAGTTAATTAAAAAAGCTGTTTCATTAGAATGCAACATTAATAATAATTATCTCAGAATTCTAATGATAAAAATATGAATCGTATTAAAGTATAAAAGAAGTATTGCTTATTCAATATGATTTAAAGAATACGTAGCAGCTATTTATAAATCATAAACTCTATTTCTTAATTGGAAAATTTAATTGGAAACATCTCTTTAAAAAATTAATTGCTTCAATGGACATTCATATAAGCAATGCTCTTGAAACCTATAATCTTAACTCCGAGTTTACACAAGATCGATTGTATCAACAAACTGAAAATACTTTATATGTTTGACGGCTGAATAAACTTTGCAAAACATGTACAGCACGCTTTCTTATTCAAAACATGTTTTTGTAAAGCAGCTCACCTAAACAATGCAGAATTTCATCATTATATCGAAATGCGTTATGAACGCTCCAGTTTCAGACAATACTTAATATTTGATCACGTATATATTTAACTATTCATTTTTTTAAACAAAAAATTTACTATTTGTTTAAAAAGAATTATTACTCCTTTTGCTAAATGACATTATTTTAAAAGCATGTTTACTAAAGGAAATATATAATGATAAAACATATTAAGCGTATATTTAAAAGTATTACATTTTTAGATTTAAGAATATGTTATTTTTATCTATAAGTAAGAAAAATTAAATATTTGAGAATTTTTTTTTAATTAACCAGGTGATTTTTGATGAAAAAAATTGTTTTATAAACAGCCTCAATTTTCTGTACAGGGTGTTTTCAGTATTTAACGTTCATATATATTTTTAGAATGCGAGTCAAGAGTAAAATAAAAATAGTCAATAATTTTTTAATCCAGGATAAAAACTAAAACATGATTAAAATCTAGCTAATCAGTAATGATGAAGGAAGGTTGAAAACATCGCAATATGTTTGATTGCTAAAGGAAACTTAAAGAAGATGAAGAGAAATTATTAGAAACTCCAGCAAAGAATCTGGTTTTGATTTTGTAATACCGCATTCCTTAATAGTGTTATTAGATTTCGATTACGATAGTACGATTTTATACGATCATGATTTGTTTATTCCTTGCTTAAGTATTAATTTATGACTTCTAATAGCTTTACTTTTAAACTTAGCTTCTTACAAAAATTCTGAAAATAGATGTAAATAATATTATTCTTTTCAAAATTTGAAGTTTTAGTTTGCTCTGAGAAAATGATAAAAGGCAGAAATTTTCATTAAACATCACAAGTTTAAGAAAGAAAATTGATTTTACAAAGAAAGTTTAAATAAATTTGGAGATCTAATACGATTTACAAATCGAAGTAAACCGAATCGAGCAATCGAATATAAATAAACTACTTTATGATTGATTTTATGGTTTGATACCGATTTTATGGTTTAATATTGTACTTACTTATAAGATTAGAGAAGATACATAAAATTACTTTTAAAACTCGATAATTGTTGGAATTCTTTATTAACAATGAAAAAGTAATGAGTTAATTATTCTGTATGTTATAGTACAATGTTTTGAATTTATGGTTCATCGCATTTGTTAATATTTTAAAGTTTATAAGAAATTAAGTATATTAAATATATTGTGAAGAAAACATAAAATGGTTTTTCGTTAAAAAATCGTGCTTAGTTGTCACAAATTTGACAAGCTTATAAATATTTTTAGGGAAAATGCATTTCATTATAATTCCAAAATTAAATATAAAATGGCAAATTAATCTGTTTTTATACAGCATTATATTAATTAATACTTCTACAAAGTTCATTTTATTTATTTTATAAACATAAAACACATCTTAATTATAGTTAATTTTCTATACTAAAATTTGTCGTGTTGTGTAGTGTTGTAATTTTTTTAACAGATTGATAATTGCATCAATGTTTGCTTACTAAATCTGAAGTCAAAATGTTTTTTGGAAATATTTTATTTCGGGACAAAGTTTTAGAGAGAATCAGTATAAGTTTTTAAAATAAGTCGATTTAAAATAAAAAAAATTTTTAATACAAAAAAGTAAAATAATGTAAAAATTCAAAAATAAATTATCTATATCTTATACTTTCATCACGTAAGTATGTACATAATGTCACTTTAAAAATGAAATCTTAAGTAATCTATACATTGCAGAAAATTTAGACGCTTGTTGAATTATAATATTATGTAAATGTTCTGCATTCTTAGTATGAGGCTAAATTGAACTATAATACCGTATTTCTGATTGCCGGATACTATGATAAATTTGAACGAAATATGGTTCAATTTAACATCCTCTTATAGTGGTTGCGTATTTGCACAATATTATGGTTCAAAGTACCGTTGTTATGTTCAACGTTGAACTAAATCTTTTGAAAATATAGTAAAACTTAAAATGTAGTAAATTTTTAAAATGTACAAAACTTAAACAAAGAGATTATTGTTAATTGTGCTTCGAATTTCTGAGACTTTGCATAGGGATATTAATGAATCAATGGGTAAAATAAAAATTCGAATTGTCAAATTTTTTCAAATTCGAGTTTTTTAATTGAAAATATAATGTTATTTTTTCATGATTAACATTACAACATTATTCATAATAACAACATATTAATAATAAAACGTTAAATGATTTAAATAACATAAATAGCTTGCAACATTCATAAAAATTCTTTTTAAAGAAAGGAAGACCTACGATTCAAAGCAAAGCAGATTCATTATGGACTGAATATTCAATATTTGAAGCAAATGAGTTGTATGCATTGACAAAATAATATTTTTTTTAAAACAAAATAATAGCAAGGTATAATAAATTTATTTACATATTTTTTTAAAAGCAAGATAAATGGAGAAACTTACAGCTGAAACTGACAGCAACTTGTTCTCTTGATCTCAGACGATAACTAAGCAAGAAAATATTCGAATGGCAAAGTTAGGATCCACAAAGACTAAATTGATCTGTTTTTTTGGTAACAGCATTCTTGCTTTCCATGATATCAGGGCAATCACCCGCATATCTCACACGCAAAGATTTCATTGTTAATTTCTTTCTTAGAATGACCCTCGTGATTGACTTCCACTAGTCTTTAAAAAACCTCTAATAAAGCTACAAGCTGCGTGTCGTGTTAATTTCATGGACAGAACTCAGTGACAAGGCATATATGAGTATTTGACTAGCTTAATATGGAACCACTGAAGATTGAATTTCCATTTTGATTATCACGAATATTTCTTTTGAAATAATGCATAGTTTGTAACTTTTCTGGAAACATGATTGATATTGCTCGAACAAGGGGTTTTAATTGAGTTCATATTGTAAAAATAATGTTGAGAAGTGTGTATGGGGGACTTATGAGTTCATTGAACTTAATCAAATAATATTTAGAATTTCTCTTCAGATTAGATTCGAAAAATGCTTACAGGATAATAATTTGTCAAAAATTTATGAAGAATACTTTGAATCAGAAAATTAAGTTTATTCTCTTATAAAAAATAGATTTATTTTGCGCTAGAAAATTGAGAACAAAATAACAACTATCCCTCACTCAAGTTCTGTTACAGAGCCTTCATGCTAAAAGTGTCGGACAAAAACTACTTTCATTAGGTATATATTTTTAGAATTTTGATGAAAGAAAAAAAGTGATAAAAATTAAAATCGCAAACTAATATTTAGGCAAGAAGAAGCAAAAATGCTTTCAAAATCTATTAAATCATTATTAAAGAAAACTGTTGAACAGAATATCAAAACTTGTTTCATTGCGTGTTCTTGAAGATATTTTTAATAATCGTCTTTCAACCTTTCTGTTTCCTCCAGCAATCAAACAGGTTTTGATGTACACTAGCCTTATTTAGAAATTATTTGTCAAATTTATATAGCGTTTCTGTTTCTCCTCACTTAGATATAACAAAGTATACTAACCGATTAGAAATATGCGGAGAAAATAATTCCGATAATATTACCGTACTATATAGTAATGACATACTGGAAAAAGAAAAAAAAGATAATTTTAAGATTAAAAACTAATATATACGATATTTAAATCTTTCATTTGCTAATTTTTCCGTTCATGTGGTAAAGGATTATTGGAAATTCGGATTTTCAGAAGTTTATTTATTACGGTAAATTTAGTAAGTAATACAAAATCGAATAGTAAATTCAACCAAATAAATAGTTTTTATGCCAGGCTTTAAGAAATCATAATAAAATTATCAAATTTTTCATATTTACCAAATTTTATCACACTTCATAAATTCAAATTTTATTGTCAATTTTACCAAAATCATTACTAAAGTGCTTTGATAAGATTTACCGAGGTTTTCTGGCTTTCCTATAGAGACAGGTACAATAAATTTACCTTAATCTGGTAATTTTAACCATACTTTTTTCCTCAATGCAGAAGCAACAATAAAGTATACTGAATTCAATACTTCGTTTCCATTTCTGACAAAGCTTTTAAATACATTTATATTTTAAAGTCAATCTTTGTGGAACAATTTGAATATTTTTGTATTCTTTTCAAAAATAATGAAGCTTAAAAACTACGCAAACTTATATTTAAGTGCAAAAAAGCCTTTTCTAATGAGTAATTAAGCGCTTGCCTTTCGGGACCACTCCTCAACTTTTCTTAAATGAACTATTTTTAAATGAATTCTGAAAATGGTTTGGAAATTAGTTTGGTTAAATTAGTAACGAAATATGGTTTCATAATAAATAATAAATTTGGTAAATGGGTAGTAAAATTTAATAATTTCATAATAATACCTGAGCAAGGCATAAAATCCATTTATTTAGTTAAGTTTCCTTTTAGTCATATATTTTTTACTGAATTCGTGGTAATAAGAACTATAATTTTGAAAACCAAAATTTCCGGTAAACCGATATTATATGTATTGAGAAATTCTCCGTGTGTATGGCTTGATTTATATATAACTAAACTATTATTTTCTTAGCAGAAAAATTGAATTTTTTTTAAAATTGCTTTTACAGAATGATTTGGATAAGTATAGAACATGACACACACAATAAATCCTGTTGTTGTTATTAAATGTTATTAAAATGTGTATGTTATTAAAACTATTTCAAATTGATGGAAAATGTTATTAAAATCTTTAATCTTGCTTTAAAAAGGCAAGAAATTGAGTCAATTGAGAATTACATGAAGGGAATTTTAGCATAATTTGAATCACATGGTTATGAATTTAAAAATTAATTATGACGAAAAACAGAAGAAAACTCTTGGTCATGCTTTAGGAATAATTTGGAATTCCAAATTAAAACGAAAGAAAAACATAGCTATTGTAGTGAGCAATTAATTATGATTATAAATAACTGTAATTACGACATTTACGATCTTCCAATAAAAGTTTCGATTGTGAACAGTAAATGGCCATAAATAGCTACTTGAAAGTTTGTTATATCTTAAAAAAACTTTGACACACTTTTAATACTTAAGATATTTTCGTTAATAAGAAAAGTACAGTCTAAAGTAAAATAACAAAATAATTATTTGTAGAAAAACTTTTAGGAAATAGATTCAATTAAGTAAGAATTCATTAATAACAGAAGGCGTTTTTGAGCCATGTATAAAAGCGTTTTACAAAAAATAAGTTGCTGTTTGAAACAAATTGTTTTTTGAAACAACTGAAAAAAAAACTTCCATGTAAAATTTGTCAGCAAGTGACCATATCAGATTAACTAATCTAATGTTTATAAGTTTAGCAAAAAAATATTTAGATAAAATTTTACAAAAAATAACAAACATTAATCAATTAGTTGAATTTTAAATTTGAAACCAAATTTTATAGATAAGTAAGTAACGCTTTTTTCTTTACATTTTGAAAAATTACTTTCGAGTGAAATTCGAAAATAAAACAAGCTAAATTATTATCTGAGCACATAAAACGGGTATTTAACTAAATATAAATGTAATGAATACTTCAAAATAATTTATGATAGAAAAGCAAAACTTATGATGTTTCTATGGATACTTTTATAAATAGTAAAACACATACATAATTTTTTCCCCTAATTAAATGTTAATTTTATTCTTGAACAATATATTTTTAATTTAAAATCATTTATGAAATTTAAGAGAGAGAGAGAGAGTTTAAGTTTATTTATAGTTACGACTTTTATCTCATTTACTTATAAATATTTAAAAAAATTATGTGAGGCATAATCAAAATAATGAATTTATTCATGTATTTAACAATATATAAAATTTCGTGATTTTGCACAATATAAAAATAAAATGATAGAAACAAATAAAAATGAATTAAAAAAAAATAATATGATAGCAAATACGAAGTAAATTAGTCCAAAAAACTTAAGGCCCAATATATACTTGATAATGCTATGAGTTTTTAAATTACTTTTGGTAGAAAAAAACAGTATTAAATGCATTCGATATCTGATGTAAATAGCTAGTAGACAATTTTATTTTAAAATGAGTTGATTACTCGAATTAAATATTAGAAACCATTTCAGTTTTTTTACGTATATAATTTTTTTGAAATTGTAATTTTATAAACTCAGTAAAATATAGATTTTCAAACAAAAAAAATCTTTTTTTTTTACAATTAAATAATTACCCAAAAATAGTTTATCAGTTGCTAATATCTTAAGTCAGTAATTACTTTTCGTTTTAATCAATATTCTTTCTCATATAATTGAAATATGTTATATACATGCAAGTTATATATATCATATAAGTTATATAGTCTCTTATAGTTGTCAAAAATCAAGCGTTAATCCTGTAATTTCCTCCCTCCATGCCTTATCTTAATTAAATATTTAAAACAATCATATATTCATGCAATTAAAACTGTTCGTGTTATACGAAATCTATCTTACAATAAAAAACAATTAATTTTGTTTTAGGAATGTGTTTCATAAATTCTAGAGTAAAATATTATTATGAATGAATGACTAGAATGACATAAATTTATAAAATTTATGACATAATGCAGTCCAGAAATAAAAAACGTTGTAAATCAAGAATGTCTTTTTTTATGTTGCGTTGAAGCGTTAAAAGTGATAAAAATAATTAAAATAATTAATTTCTAAATATTACGTTGTATTACGTTGTACCAAAAATTTTTCACAAATAGTTTATTTAAAAAAGCGTACGTAATTTAAGCTTCTAGAAACAATATCAAAAAAATTTTAAAAAATACGCATTAGTATTTAAAGCCAGATAAACAAAAGACAAAAAATGTTACTGAAATCTTTTGAATCATTTTGAGAAAGGTGAGACGAAAAATGGAATACATGGAGAGGAACTTTAAGGCAATTATAAGAAACAACTTTAAGTTATAGTTAAATTAAACTGGCTATGATGTATTCTCTCAATCTATCTCACTATTGACTCGACAGATTTCTATAACCGGCTTTGTTCTTTTCTTGCCTAAATTTTAATTTGTGATCACTGACGTGTATACACTGTTAAAAAAATTTAGTGCATCTCAATACTAAAAATGAAAATGATTACTTTACACCAAAGTGATGTGGTTAAACGTCATACATAACTTTTGGATTTAGGTGTTTCACTTCCCATAGAATCAATGATGTTCTTTTATATTACTTGATGCAAATTAGATGTCATTATTTTTGTTATTCAGTTACACTAGAACTTATAATCACAGTAGGATGTGATGCACATAAGCGACAGGATAGTTATTTATAAGATTCACTAATTCTTAAAATAAAACTAATTTGTAAAGCAAACATACACTGTGAAAAATTGTGGCGTAAAGTTGCTATCATTTTTAGGTAAACTAAATACATTTTTAAGTACAGATCTATAATTATTGTGCAAAAGATTAAAAAATAACAATTGTTTAAAAGTAATTGTTAATTTAAAATAGCAATTGTAAAATAGCAAGAATTATGCGAATATATTACTAAAATTTGCTCGTAATATGTATTGTCTGTAATTAAACAAACAAAAAATGAATAAATAATTAAAACTACAAAAATGAAAAAGTAAATAAAAAATGTAACTACCTGCACTGTAAAAAAGTTTAGTTTCCCTCAAGACTAAAAATGGTTGCTGCCATGCACCAAAATTTTACAGTGATCACAAATTTTTACAGTGTAGGGGATCACGGATAGAAAAGATAAATTTGAACTACGCTTAGCAGTAAGGTAGAGGATAAAAATTATACATTATAAAATGATTTAATGCAGTTAACATACGTAAATCCATCCTTAAAATCCATCCATGAAATCGCATCCGCAAAATCCATTTTTGCCGTAAAATATTATAACATAATTTTCCCAGTAATATTCATTTAATTAGAGTGATTCAGTGGCTTTTTACTGTAATAGTTACTGTAAAAATTACAGTACATCAGATTTTTTTCCCCTTAACATATTCTGGTAAAAATAGGATTTACTATAAGAAGTACTGGCGCCAAAAGTGTCGGATCTTCTTACAGTATATATGGAATTTCAAAATCACAATTATTTTAATGAATAATTTTTGAGGTTACTATAAATCTGAATAGGGGGAAAATCTGAAATCTAAAATTCTGAGTTATGCTGAATATAGATGACTGTTACCTGAAATTGGATGCCTGGAAATATATACTCACCAAGTTTATAAAAAAAAAAATCCGTGTACTCGGTACAGGGTAATGAAAAATATTTTTCCATATCCGGGTATTAACCTTATAATTAAAATCCAGGTTCTGTATAATTACCTGATATCCAGTGCATCCTTAGTTTTAAATTAAAAAAAAACATGTTTTGGTTTAACTATTTCATGTGTTTTTTTTCTTCTAATTTTAATCAGCTATATTGAGTTATTTTAAATTTCACAAATTTTCAGTTATTTGCATTATATTTTTTTCTTAATTACTTCATAATGTAGTACCCTCTGAATCGAAAGAAAGTTTGGTCAAAACTTTGGGAATACCATAAAGTTGGACAATTTTTACCGAAGCCTTTTGGCAATGATTATGGTAAAATTTATAATAAAATATGGTAAATTTATGATAAAATTTAGCAAATGTAGTAAAATTTGGTAATTTTATCATGATACCTTAGCATATAAACCTTTGTATCGGTTAAATTTACTTTATAATTTTGTATTTTTTACTTAAATGTGTGGTAAAAAAAAACTAAAATTTTGAGAACCAGATTTTCTAGTAAACCTTTACCATATGAACAGAAGAATTATTCAATGAATTATTAAAATACCGTATAATTTGGTTTTTAGCACCAGAATTGTTATTTTTTAATCAGAAATGTCACTACCATACAGTATGGTAATTTTATCTGATTTTTTATCTCCGTGTGGAAACTTTAATTTTAAATTAGGAGTTGATTTAAACCGTAGGTTTTATCTTAATGTATTTTTTTAAAATACTTCAGTAACAAGTTTTAAAAGTGAATGTATTTTAACTAAAGGTTGTTTTTATTTCAAGTGTTCTGATGAATTATTGATTTAGAAGCTTAAAAACCTTTACATCGATAGTAAAATTAGGACTACGAATATGATTCTGTTTCAATTTTTACAATTCAAATCTGCCGCTGATTTATTGATTATTTTGTAAAAATAGTTCAAATTATCCAAGATTGCACTTCAAACCACTTTTTATTTTACGTGTCTAGTTCTGAAGTTACTAAATGTTTGGTCACCATGGTTTCATAAAATATAACAAGAAAAATAAAATTTTGAGCTCATACATTCAGTAAAAGTGCAAAATGTTTCTTAACTTGGATAAAAGTTATAATTCCAACGAGTCAGTTTAATTAAAATCTTGGTATTTTTTTAAATGAATTTTTAACTTTCCAAATCTCTATCGATATTTCAAGAACTTTTAAATACAGCATTTTGTAATTTGGTCGAACATAACAGTTTTAACAAAGGAATTTAACTAAAATCTTCGTTACTTAACATTAACTAAAATGAATGCCTATGAATATAGATGTAAAATTGTCTTAATATAATTTTCGTTTTTTTTTAAAAATAATTTCGAATTCAATATTTATATTTAAATGTTGTAATAAAGTTTTAATATTATAAATCTTATAGTTGTAAATTTAAATGTAATTAAGTACCTTTGTATATTAACTATTTAATGAAAGCAGGAACGTTTATTCATACGCAGAGGAAAAAAAGTGCGTTCAAAACTACCAAAAATGGTAAAATTTACTGTGTATTTAGCTCAATGGGAACACCAAAAAATCAGCAATTTTTACCAAAGTACTATGGTAATAATTTTGGTAAAATTAGCAATAAAATATGGTTTTATAACATGTGATAATATTTGATAAATGTGTTAAAATTTGGTAATTTTATCATGATGCATGGCATAAAAAACATTCTTTCGATTAAGCCTACTTTTCAGTTTTGTATGTTTTGCTGAATTGGTGTTAATTAGAACAATAATTTTGAAAATCAAAATTTCCGGTAAACTGTAACCAAATGAAAAGAAAAATCACAAAATGAATGGCTGAAAAAACCGTATATTTAGGTTTTATTGACCAGAATTAAGTTTTTTTTATTAGAAATATCTTAACTATAGAGTACTGTAATTTTATCAACTTAGCTGCAAACTGGATAAGATTTCAAAAAAAATATATGAAACAGTAATTATTTGTTTGTACTGATGTTAAAATATGAGTAAGTAATTTACTTTTAAGAAAAACACTTAATGAGGGTTCAAAAAGATGAATTCCTTGCGTGATGAAATTTTGATTTTTTGCAATAAAAGGAAAATTTAAAATTTTGGTGAATACATATTCCATTGTACATATACATTCCATTGTACATACACATACATTGTACATACATTTACATTGTACATTATATATTGTACATATTCCATTTGCGAAATTCAATGAAACCTACAGTGTTTTCTCTGCACATTCCATTGTACATACACATACATTGTACATACACTAACATTGTACATTATATATTGTACATTATATATTGCACATATTCCATTTGCGAAATTCAATGAAACCTACAGTGTTTTCTCTGCACATTCCATTGTACATACACATACATTGTACATACACTTACATTGTACATTATATATTGTACATATTCCATTTGCGAAATTCAATGAAACCTCTGCACATGAGTAAAGCAAACATGACTTATACTAGAATAAATTGAGGTGCAAGTCGACATTAAAATTAGTTTATCAAAAGACAAAGAATACAATAAAAACCTGTATAATAATTTGATGGAGAGTTGTGGTGGCGCAGGGGGTAAAGCGCTCACCTTCTAATGTGGTAATGAGGTTACCCGGTTGGAATCCCAGTGAAGACTGGTTGATACGAATTCCACATTCGGATCGCACCGACCACAGTGATGACGTAAATTATCCTCAATGCTAGGCAGATCATGGGTAAGAGTCCCTTTGCCGCCAGGCTAACCATGGGTGGTTTTCGGGGTTTTCCTATCCATTTAACGCAAAAGTGGGCTAGTTCCCTCGAAAAGTCCTCCACGAAGGCAAATTTCTCTTTAGACTTGATCGAGGAGTTTTATTGTTTTCTGGATTGGGTTTAAAATTATAAGGCTGCGGAGTCGTAAATTCAAAATTGGGTCAGATGTTTAATAACAGTTATGAAGTAAAATAGACAGCTGGAAGAAAATCTTCCTGAAAGATAAAACAAGTTCTAATTTTATTTTATTGTAGAACTAATCTTTCATGAGTTATTTTAAGTTTCTAACTTAAAAAAAGGTAAAAAAATATTAAACTTAAAGGTAAATTTATCAACAAATTTACTAAATAGCTTTTATGCAATGCTCTATGGTATCTTGATAAAATTGCCAAATTTTATCACACCTTATGAAACCATATTTTATTGTTAATTTTACCAAATCATTGACAAGGTGCTTTGGCAAAAATTACCGAGCTTTTTGGAGTTTCCATAAAGCCCCAAAGACAACAAATTTTACCATATTCTGGTAGTTTGGGCAGTATTTTCTTCTCAGCGTACAAGTTTTAAAATGAAGTCAAACAAGATGTATTCCTTTCTTCAACTTCATCTACATTCTTCATATTTTGAAAATGCTTCTATTTATTTATTGCCTAAATATCAATTTGTGACCCTTTGCACTTTTTAGCCTAGTGCAAAAAAGAAAGAGAGGAATATCCTCAAACAAGATGGTTAAGTAGAGTAGAGAGACTCTTATTTTTTTGATAGTTCTTTTCATTTACATCATAAATATTCTGAATGATCTTTGATGCACTTTGCATTGTGAGGGAAAACAAGACTGTTTATGTTGCATGCCTCCTATAAACAAAACTTTTTGCAACGAATTGATGTTGCTAATAAAGTCTGTAAAATTTGCGAAATTTATTAATAGTTTTTGTTTTTTAAAAAATATTCTGAGTGCTAAAAAATAATTTTTAATATTTCAGCGTAAAAAAAATCATTTATATAAATTTTATCATTACTGTTTAGTTGTTCATTCTAAATATCTCTTTTTATTTCTCTTCCATATAATCTTGAATGCACGTCGAATGTTGTTTCGACGAATGAATGTTGTTGCACGTCGAATGAATGAAGTCTGTTTATGTTGCATGCATCCTATAAACATAATTTTTGTATCGGCTTGACAAAATTATGTTGCTATTAAAATCTATAAAATTTTAAATTTATTGTTAGTCCTTATTTTAAAAAAAATTTGAAAGTTAAAAAAAATAATTTCAAGAATATCTCTGCGTAAAAAAATATCTCTCTAAATTATATCATTATTTCTTTGTTGTTCCTTTTTTGAAAACCCCTTTTTTATTTAAATCTCTTGAATGCACTTCGCATATCGAGGAAAAGCCAGATTGTTTATGTAGCATGCATCTTATAAAAATAATTCTTGTATCGGATTGACGAAATTATGTTGCTATTAAAATCTGTAAAATTTAAAATTTATTGTTAGTCCTTGTTCTAAAAAAAATTTGAAAGTTAAAAAAAAATAATTTCAAAATATCTCAGCGTAAAAAAATATCTCTCTAAATTATATCATTATTTCTTCGTTGTTCATTTTTTGATTGTTGTTGTTGTTGTTGCTCATTTACGTCGCACTAGAGCTGCACAATGGGCTATTGGCGACGGTCTGGGAAACATCCCTGAGGATGATCCGAAGACATTCCATCACAATTTTGATCCTCTGCGGAGGGGATGGCTCCCCCGCTTCGGCAGCCCGACGACCTGCGCGCGAAGTCGAGCACTTTACGGTAGAACAGTTTAACGAGGACCAGTATCGCACACCCTCGGTCCCTACGCAGGCTGATCCAAGTGGTCACCCACCCGCACACTGACCGCAGCCAGTGATGCTTGACTTCGGTGATCTGCTGGGAACCGTGTCTTAACGATCAGTCCACTGCGGGACTTATTTTTTGAAAACCCCTTTTTATTTCCATCTCTTGAATGCACTTCACATATCGAGGAAACACCAGATTATTTATGTGGCATGCATCTTATAAACATAATTCTTGTATCGGATTGACGAAATTATGTTGCTATTAAAATCTGTAAAATTTGAAATTTATTGTTAGTCCTTGTTTTAAAAGAAAATTGAAAGTTAAAAAAATAATTTTAAAATATCTCAGCGTAAAAAAATATCTCTCTAAATTATATCATTATTTCTTCGTTGTTCATTTTTTGAAAACCCCTTTTTATTTCCATCTCTTGAATGCACTTCACATATCGAGGAAACACCAGATTATTTATGTGGCATGCATCTTATAAACATAATTCTTGTATCGGATTGACGAAATTATGTTGCTATTAAAATCTGTAAAATTTGAAATTTATTGTTAGTCCTTGTTTTTAAAAAAAATTGAAAGTTAAAAAAATAATTTTAAAAATATCTCAGCGTAAAAAAATATCTCTCTAAATTATATCATTATTTCTTCGTTGTTCATTTTTTGAAAACCCCTTTTTACTTCCATCTCTTGAATGCACTTCGCATATCGAGGAAAAGCGAGATTGTTTATGTTGCATGCATCTTATAAACATAATTTTTGTAACTTTAATTGGGGTCTCTTCTTTTAAGCATTCGCTTCCCTTTTGGTATAAGTGGACTCGCCTTCGCCGAGCGTCGTAGGCGCACATCGACTGAATTCCGTTTTGACTACCCCCCCTCTTTTTTCTGCAATCAATAAACCCATTCACTACCACAACGTCATTCACGCTATAGAAAGGGCAAATATAGCGTACGAGAATGCGATTTTTTTTTATTTGTTGAGATATATAAAAATGCACTGTCTTCACATTATTAGTTTTTCCTTTTGAGTCATAAAAAAGGATTTGATATTAAAAAAACTTTGACCCTCTTTATTTGAAACTGAGATTGGTACTAGAAAAAAAAAGTCGCACTGGTAGTCAAATAATGTAATGTATTCAGGCAGTCTGTTTCATTTGGTAACGCTAATATATGAATAAAACATGTTTAAATACTAGACATGTGTTTAAAATTAAAAAAAAAAATTTTCGATTTTTTTTTTCTTTCAAAAGACTTGGAGAACACCTTTTAAGGATAAAAGAATATGAAAGTATGTGTGGAATAATTCCAAAATTAAACTATTAATAAACGTATTTGTGTGAAATTTTTAATATTTTTAATTTCAATCCGAAAAAATGATAAGTTGAACTTCTCGCTCATGCGATCAGGTTTTAATCTAAAACTTCGCATTAAGCATAATTTTTTTTATTAATTTCGAGAAATGTATTGAGTTGGTGTAGTTGGAAAAATATTTTAGCGGATGAAATTAAAACAAAGCAAGTAAAGCTAATGTAAAATGAATGATGCAAACATCGTTTGTAAAAGTGAAAAAACATCACTGTTAAAAATTTGGAACTTGTTAAACCTTAATATTGTTCAAATTCGCTGCAACTTAATTATGGTGCTAAGGTGAACTAGTTATCATACTGTCATACAATACTATGTATCAATTGAAACAAAATTATAATTCAATTTCGATATTTATCATTGCTTTTGATTAATTTATATTTGAAGATTCAATTGAATTGCGTTTCAAGATACCGATATTATGGTTCGATTTGACAACTTATCACAGCTGAAGATAATTTAAGTTTGGAAATACAAATGAATAATGTTCCAAGTTACCAATATTAAGAAAATTGCCAATAAGCCAATAGCCAATGTTATGGTTCAATTAGACAACTTATCTCTATTGTAAACAAATTTATGTTTGAAGATAAAAGGTATACATTTGATAAGGTACTTTAATAAAAAAAATAATGATAAAAACATTTTTTGGGGTAAAATCATAAATGATATTAAATCGAATTATTTAAAATAATGTAACTATCATTCTTACCTACTTATCTTTTAAATGAATGACTGGCTTAATTTAAAAATGACATGCATATAAAAAATTTTGAACTTTGAACAGAAAATGAAAAAAAACATGCTTATTAAAATAAATAAAGTACAATGTGATTAATTGAGCCGAAGTAGTTTAGAAGATAAAGTAGTCAACTTCCAATGAAATGAACTGGTTTCGAATCCCAGCGACGGCTGATTGATTCGAATTCCTCACCCGGCTCGCACTGACCACAGTGCTGACATAGAATATCCTCAGTGGTAGACGGATCATGGGTTAGAGCCTCCTTGCGGTCACGCTAACCGTAGGGGGTTTCCGTGGTTTTCTTCACCATGTAACGCAAATGTGAGTTAGCACTATGCGGGTTAGTAATTGCATCAAAAAATCTCCACGAAAGCAAAAATTTCTCCCAAAACTTAATCCAAGAGTTCCCTTGTCTTCTGGATTGGGCTAAAAATTACAAGGCTATGGAGTTGAACATTGATAGTCGTAAACCCTAAATTGGGTCGGCTGCTCAGCGATGGTTATAAAATAAAATGTAATTAATTACTTTCTTATTTTAAGTTATTTAATGAGAATTTGTAGATTGCGATAACACACATATAAAAGAAACTGCTTTTATGTCCGGAACGGGATTCAAATCTTCACTATGAATCACATGATCTTAGTGATCATAACTTGATATGTCACTTAAAAGACACACCTGAATCACTCATGTCATAGTTATTAAATTTTCTTCGATATACGAAGCAAATTTTAATTTTTCCTAAAAGTAATGTGAGATTTATATTAATGATCATTCAAGCATCAACTTACAAGTAAATGATATTAAATGTTCATAAAACATTATGTATTTTCTTTTTTACTAAAGTGTAACATCTAAAATTCAATTATTTTTCAATTTTTTGCTTACTCTAATTATTTTTGGTCGTTAATAACAGATATTTTTTCCCCAACTACTTAAAAGTTTTTTTATGCTAAAAATTATTGAATGAAAAATCCCAATACATTTAACAGTTGTGAATCCCCAACTACAGACAAGTTCAATGATTTGTAGAAGGTTGAGATCACACAAATATAAAAAGAAAACTAAAATTTATGTCTGTAGCGTGATTTAATAATAACGTCAGTGACTGAACATATGATGTAATATAAAAATATAACCATATATTCGTCATAATAACGTCACGGTAATAACGGAATAACGTCAGTGACTGAACATATGATATAATATAAAAATATAATCATACATTCATCCAAGTAATAATAGTAGATGCGGTACGTCACTTAGTAGGCATTTCAGAATCACTTGCTCCGTGACAATCATTAAATTTTCATCTATTACGTAATTAGTTTTGTATAACAATCGGATATTAGTGCTAATGATAATTAGAGTACCAACTTGCCACTAAACCATAGTAAATATTTATAAAACAATATTTATTGCTTTACATAAATATAAAATTCAAGTATTTTCCATTTTTTTTTATTCTAAATAGTTTTGGTCATTGTTGTTCTCGTCAGCCATTAAGGCCGATAGGGTGCGATTGTTCTTGTCTTCCAGTGAAGCCATCTATGGACAAGAATTTGACTTCTGTCACACCCATACGTCACACCCGCTTATAGGGCAGACCCATTCATACAATACATCCATCCATTCATTCATTCAAAGATAGTAATTTTGACCTGAATCAGAGAGCGATAAATCTTCAATTCAGTACCCCCAGAGGTATTGATTTGTTATGGGAACATGGAGGACTTTGGGACAAGACAGATTTAACATGCCACACTAATCTCACTAAACTGGGCTGGAGTGGACAATTTTAATTACATGCTAAGTAGTAACTTATTACAAATCAGAAAGGTATATAAAGCCAATTTAATTTCAATTCATCATTGGAGAATAAATATTGACACACATTAATTAAATTACTAATTTGTAATAGAGGATTTTGCTATGCTCAAAAAGGCATTTTAAATGCAAAACACTACATTTCAAAAATATTATTCAATTTGGTTTATTTATTAAATGTGTTGAATTTTTATTTTTATTTTCTAATACAAAATTGAAATGACATTATTAAATGTATATTGAGGCGCAGTTCTGGTAGTTCTATCAATCGCTGACAATGAAAACTAGGTAACTATTTTTTCTCGTTTGATTTGAAAAAAATTTCTTTCTGGAAAAATGAAAGATTCATGTAAAAGAACTACATCTTTTTTTAAAATTTGTTATTTCTTTATTAAGAATTGAATATCATAATCTCCAAAATCTATAAACAACTTCCACTCCACCAACCTAATGCACAACATTGTCTTTCTTTTTTTCTAAAAAGGAACCAGTGAAAGAACGCTTAAGCTTCTCTTGCCTTTTAAAAAATCATATTAATGTAAAAATTCATAATTTTAGTTAAATGACAGTGTCAACATATTTGCAACTAATTGCAAATTATGTAAAAAAATTGTAGAGAGCTTACATAATATTGTTTTAAAGTTTTGGAGGTTCAAATAACAAATAGTAAGAAGACCAAGTGAAGGAACAGCTCTTACCAGTGAAGGAACACAAAATTTCCCAGTTAAGGAACACTTAATTTTGGTTTTTTTAAAATGCTCTTTATGAATTTACATGCCATAAAAATATCTAAAAACAAGCCTATTCTTGAAATTATAACCTGCAAATACTTGGAAAATGTTGACTTTTTTTTGTAATCATGAATTGAAAAGTAAAGTGTCAACATATTAACACATACTTTTCATTCACTGGGAAATCCATGCCCAGTAAAGGAACGTGCCTGTTCCTTCAATGGTTAGAAGTTGCTTTTTGTATTTTTGACTTACTTGTGATGCAAAACGTCACTAAAGGTGCAAGAAAATTAAAGTTTCTTTTTCATTTTCATTAACTTAGAAAAAATCCAGTAAAGGAACACTTGTTTCTTCACTGTTTTTTCATCGTTTGGTGATCCAGTGAAAAAACACCCCTTATCTCAGTACTTCATTATGCTATGATGCTTAAAAAAATAAAACGTAACTTCAATAACTATATTTTGAATTCTCTTTTTCACAGTGAGAAAAATAAAACTATTAAATGCAATTAATTCCACTTCAAACATATAAATACAAACACTCACCTTATAATTTTTTCAAAGAAACAAGGTGTTGCAGAGATAATAAAAAATTCAAAATTTTTCCAGAGAAGTCTATTTGACCAGGTAATCGAAAACATTGCTAAATGACTTCCTATTGTTTGTTTGTATCAGTAAGCTATTGTTACCAATCAATCTAAAGAAAAACTTTCAAATTCTTATTTTTAATCAATATATATGAAATGTTCCTTCACTGGTTGTTTTACCCTAATAATTAAAAAAAATTGAAATTTCATCTACAAAAATTTGTTTTAACGCACTGCAAAAGCACGTACGACACTTATATTTCAATGCAAGTGCCTTATTATGCAATGATATTTTTTTAAAAATGAATATTTGATGTACTAACATGAGTTTTTTTCCTTCTAGTTTGTAATTTCGTTGTTCATGAACGTTGTGTGAAAACTGTAGTGTCTCCGTGTTCAACAATTACTCCATATATAATTAAAGTAAGTATCTTTTGTCATTTCATTATATTTTTATAAGTTAACAAAGTAATTGCATGCTACTATAATATAAGAGGGATTTTTATTATAAAAATATGTAATCATTGTCATTACCTGGATCCTTTTTGCGAAACAGTTGGAATAAATAAATAAATTTATTAAATGTATTTTGTTTATTTTCTGCTTCAAGCCTTTAAAAAAAATGCATTTTTCGAAACTCACAATAGAAAAAAGTTTCATTAGTAACGATTCTTATTTTGTACATTAGCATTGTATCATTTTCAAGAATACGAAAGGTTTTTCTGTTCTTTAAATTATTTTTCAGTGTTAAGATAAATTCAGATTTATTATAACAAACTCAAAATTGAATTTTTTCATGTCTAATATTTTTTTCGAAATACTTTTAAAATACAATAAATAATTGCAGTGATTATCATATAAAATAAATAAAGAGACATATTTTATACAGCAACAAAAATAGTAATATAATTTGAAAATGAAATTATGATTTAAGGTACTTGATTTTAAATTACGTAATTTTAAAAATAAGATTCAAGGGACTCAGTTTAAAACGGGTGAATAATTATTCAATAACTAAATAGTGAATAATTATTCAAAAACAAAACAGAAACAAACAAACAGAAAGGAATTATAAATGTTATTTCCGGTAATTTTAGAGAAAAAATAATAGATTTTCATTAAAATACCATATGATTTTGCATACAGTACTGATCTTCAATTAAAATGCACTGTTTTTTTGCCTTTGCTTCACCTAAAACGTATAAATCACAATTCTTTAATGTGCAAATCAAAAAACTTTTAAAAATTTTACCGTTAGATAAAGGTTAGTGACCAATAAAAAAACTTTCCACTCTCTGTAAAGATAAAATTATGCCCAGTCACCGTAAAAATAAAATTATGCAGATAATGCTATTATAACCATAAAGTTACAAGTCTATTTGGAATTTTTTTTGCAAAATATATTTCTACTGATTTTTAATTAACATTACGTTCGTTAAAGTTATTGACAGTTTGGGATTTGACGTTGCTAAAGATTCGGGAAATTTGTCAAGGTGAACTACTGAGCGAGTTAATGTATTGCAGTGATGTCATTTGTCGAGAATCCATATGATTACTAATGAAGAGGGAGAGCGTGTTCTTTGATGATGGTTGGGATCGAACCCGGGATCTTTGCACTCCCATAACAATATGATATAGGAAACAATTTATAGTTGTCTATGAGATACTAAATTATTTGAAATTTTATTGATGATAAGAGTAATTTATTTAGATTAATTAAAATCGTCAGTTTCCGTTACGTAGGGTTATGTTCGGTTAATATGCATTCAAAATATCAATATAGTTTGAAACGAATTTGAATTTAGTAGAAACTGAAATTTACTTATTTTATTAATTTATATTTATTCTAATATCTTTCTTTCATCACAACTTCATGTAAAAGTAATTACTGGTAAGGCAAAAGTGAAAACAAAATTTTAATTTGAAAATTACAGAAAAACAGAATTGTTTAACTACATAATTCCAAGCATAATTTAAAATAATTAAGATACTGACATAATCTTAAATGATGTTATAATGTAAATAATGAATTTGAAGCTTACTATGAATAATTTTCAGTGGTTGATAAAGTGAAAGGTTTAAATTTTGACATTTATTCTGCTTGGCATATCTTTTAGGAATAAGCATAATTTCATTACTGTAAATAAAAATAAAATGAAAACAATTAAAAAGCAACTAATATTAACATGCTTTGGAACTACAATGCAATCTTATCAAAATTAATTGACAGTTTCGCTCACACAGGTTTTTCAAAACAACTTGTCCTTGAACGATTAATGAAACAAACAATTTAATTGCTAATAATATATTTTTAATCCTCTCGAAAATATTAGAAATGTTAAATCATTTTAACATTCGTCTGAAATAGAACACATTTTTTTACTCTTATATTTTATGTTTAAAGATTATTAAAAATAATCTGCAAATAACTGATCCATTAAAAATTATACAGATTTTAAAAGTTAACTACAATGTTCCTAATTATGGAAACAAAAGTTCTATTATTTAGTCATTAAGTTATCTTAATTAAAATTGAAAACAAATATTTTAAAAACAATAAAAAACGAATAAATTGCATAATATTCTTTAACAATTATAAGAAGATTATTTTTATGTAGTCACATACTCAATTAACACATGGAACGTTTTGAAGTTTTTTTAATTTCATTCCAAATTATTATTTTAAATTATAAAAAGACGCCTTTTTTTGAACAAATGATTACATAAAAGACTAATTTAAAAAACGATTTATCCATTATTTCCAACGATTTAATAATGACTATTACTAAACGATAAATATACAAAATTTATCATTCAGTTTTTAAGTGGAAAGAAAAATTTTGGTTCGCGATTAGTAGCATCGCAATTGTTTCTTAGTTTTGCAAAATTAATTAATAAATTTTAATGTATATTATTTAAAAGAAAATGTAAATTCAGAAATTTCCCTCAATTTAACGTTATTGGTCAAAACATTTGGCAGCGATTTTGTACAAGTCTCCACCAGGTCTCTTTGCGTTCTATCATTTAACTTGACGAATACTGGACAGTTTCCCTGTTCTTGAATTCAGTTTAAGAAGGTCATTTCACATTTTTTGCTTAAAATCTGTGTTATTCAATTTCTGCTTCATAATAAACAGCAGAACCAGTTTTTCTTAGAAATTCTAAAGCAGTTTTAGATTTTAGTTAAGCTGCCAAATAAGTATGTTACGCTTGCTTTTAAAAATCCTTCTGCCATTCGTTAACATTGCTACTAGCTCATTTTACCAGGATTTTCTCGAAACATTTCGTAACATTTTTGAAACATTTTCTCAAAAACTACGACTTTAAAAAATTTGTATTACTTTATACATAACCATTATATTATTTAGATTAATTTAATAAGACCTTTTGTCAAAACCTTCGTTTAAAAAAATTTTATTAATACAAATGTGGTGTACTTTTGGCGTTTTCTTCAAAAAATTTCGTTCTATACCAAACAATTACTTTAAAAGAAACTTAACTAAAATTAAAAAGGACTCTCATTAACATTAACTCTCATCTAACTATAAAAAGTATACTATTAGAGAAAAGTTTCAAATGTATATCTATTAATAACTTTAATTATTAAAAACTATTCTTTAAAATTTTTTAGAAGCGTGATATAAAACGATACTTTTAACATTACGGTTACAGCGATTTTCCGCGTGAAATTACCCCCTTAGTGAAGTGGTGGACAAACGGAGATGAAAGCAAAAACTGGAAAGCTTTTGCATCATTTTCGATCTGCTGAACTACATCCTCACTGCGCAATATTCAACTGACCAGTTATTACTATTTCGCGCATGCCCTGTGTTGATCTAGTAAAATGAAAGAAGTTAACTTAAGACTACCAAATATTCCCAAATCTTGAGGATGTTTGGTCGCCTTGTCCTCGAATTTTAACAGTTGTCTTGAAAAGCTTTCCTACTTTTTGAGAACAGAAATTTTCTGCATATTTTATCATATGTTCTCAAGTACAAGACGTTATTTTGTCCTCCGTGTACTCATTCATTTCACCTGTGTTGAACAAATGCAGAATATTATCTGATATAACGAAACTGCAGAGAAAAGAAATCAAATTTGATGAAGAGGGTTCTGCACGTGATATTAGTTATCAATTTTAAAAACAGACATATTTTCTGCACATATAAATTACTATTTTCCCTTAATATATCGGTGCGCTCGAATTTGAAAATTTTTTTGAGTACACTGCGCTGATTTGTTCTTAAGTTACGGTTTACAAATCTGGTACACTAGTTAATCACTTTGAGTGAAAATCCCTGTTGTATTTAATACCTATTTAATGGCAACACTATTGGAGTGATTAACATATAAATGTTTTTTTAAATGCAGAATCCTGTTCCTCACTGTTGGAGCGAACCGGGACATCTTAAAAGGAGGTTTTGTAATGTATGCAGAAAGAGAATTGAAGATAGCTGTGCAGTTAGATGTGAAGGTAAGTGATTATTTATTCAAAATTAACATTCCACATTTACTTACTTATTGTATCTTTTTCTAAAAGGGATGGCCAACACTTCCAAGCAAAGAGAGAAAGTCTTCGCAGGAGTTACCTTAAACTAGAAATCTAATTCTTAGTAATGAACATCTTTCTTAATCCACCCCACTGCACAGTTTATGTTCGTTACTGTTCGTTTATGTTCTTCGGGCTACTAAAGTAACCCATGCAAAGGCCTCCTCTCTTCTAGGAAGTGTTAGTTAAAAACGTTTGAAATCTATTGAAAGAGTGTGAAGTTTTTCGCCTGATATTGACACTAACTTTCGTTTTTTTTTACTGGATATACCTAAATAATATTGTTTATGTTATTACAAATGTGTAATAATTATAAAAAATATAAGCTTCGCAATGCGATTATGCTTATTAGCAAATTATTTGTATTGATTTAAATGTGTAAGAAACTAAGGACAATTGTATGACTAAAACGAATGAAAAGTTAAATTGAATAAAATTTCATGATATTGCGTTGTTGATGTCGCAGGTGAGGGGGGGGGATCTAAAATCACGCGAAAAGTAACGAAGACATATATGCGCAACCAATGAATACGCCAAGAAAGTTAATCTAAAAATCATGAGTTTATTAATCGTTATTTCCCCTTAATTATTCAAAAACGTTTTTACCATGCCTTTCAAGTTTCAAATTTTAACTACAAGAAACGAATTAAGTTCATGAAATTGTATGTCCATAAAGAAATAAACCCTACTGTTTAGCAAGCGTTTTACTTCTTTTTATGACTTGTTTGAACTATAGATAGGTAAGAATATTTATATATACATAGGGGCGCCATTTAGTTTGTATATTATGGCAAATTTTTGAATGTTTTGTAATAATTTATATCTACAATGAGAATGAAAGTATGGTCAAAACTTCCAAAATAAGGTTAAATTTATCGTGATTCTTTCTCTATGGGAACACCCAAAAGCATGGTACTTTTTATTGAAGAGCTTTGGCAATGATTTTGGTAAAATAAACAATAAAGTATGGTTTTATAATATGTGATAAAATTTGCTAAATGTGGTGAAACTTGTTAATTTTATCAGGTTGCCTTGGAGAGGGACATAATTATTTATTCAATTAAAATGAACTTCTCAATTTTGCCTTTTTTTTCTTCTAAAATGTGTGGTGATAAGAACTATTTTGAAAATCAGATTTTACCGTAAACCGTTACTATATGTGCTGAAAAATCACCAAATTATTGGTTTAAACAACGTACTTTTTGGTTTTATTAAGCAAAATTGTTTTTTTTTTTTAAATCGGAAATGTCATTATAATAGAATACGGTAATTTTATCAACTTTTTACACTGAGGATGAATTCCCTCACAGAAAGTTTTCTGAAAGCTAACGTTTTTGCTTAATATAAATTAATTAAAAAACGATTAATTAAACGGAATCAATATTGATCCGCACTTTAAACCATGATATCTTTCAAATTCACTCCTACCGTAATACGATTTTGAATTGAATATGTTTCAGTCCAATTTGAAAAATCTAGTTAAAATGGTTTATTTGACATTATAATGCGATCAATTTAGCACCATATTCTGATTGCAGGAAATATATTTCTAAGTTCAAATATTTTTAAACTGTATTTTAAAATCAATCCTTTTTTGAAAAAAATAATTACTACTTTATCGCTATTATAAAGCTTTAGTTTGCCATTAGAATTCTTATTTATGCCACATTCTTTATGGCTTATTAAATAATTATTGAAGAAATACTGGAAACTACTGAATTTATTAAGTGCAAAATAGTCATTCGTTAAAGTTTGTCTTTAAAACTGCTGCTCGACGCAAATAAAGTTTGCCGTTCGTAAAGTATTGTCCAGGTTTAACAATTTTTATTTAATTTAGCTTAATAATGCTTGTAATTTTCAAAAACCGTTTAAAATAGGTTTACAACATAGAAAAATTATTGTTACATAAAATCTATAAAATCAATTACAAAAAGAAAACTCTCGGTAAAGTCATAATATTGTTTTATATAAATTCAAAATTTTTTACATTTAAAGTATTTCGGTTTTAATAATCAAAGTTTACACATGAAATAACAATTAGTTTAGGTTGTTTATAACTTTCTGCACAAAATATAATTTAAATAAATAATATATTATTCTTAGTAAACGTTGTAAGGTTATGAATACTATAGAACTTAAATGTTAAAGTTTTCCACGAACCATATACAAAATGTACTATAAAATTTAATGTTAAAAAGTTATTTTTTAAATAAAGGTTGGCCACATAATTTTTTGAAAGATGGGAAAATCGGACTCGGAAGACGCAGCCTAGTGGCTTAATCAGAAACCTAGTGGCTATTTCGCAGCCTAGTGGCTTAATCAGAAAAAAAAAGCAAAGACGAAACAACCAGAATATGATATAATATGCCGAGTTTCTGGTTTTATGGGAACACCAAAAATATCGGTGATATTTACCGAGCGCTTTGGTAAAGATTTTGGTAAAATTAACATTAAAATATGGTTTGAGAGTATGCCATAAAATTTGGTGAATGTAGTAAATTTATAATGATACCTTAGAGCATGGCATAAAAAACATTAATTCGGGTAAATTAATTTACCCGAATTAGTGTTTTTTAACGAAGTGTTTTTTACCCGAATTAGTGTAATAAGAACTATAATTTTTGAACTAAAAATTTCAAAATTTCCGGTAAACCGTTAACTGAAAAATTACCAAATTGATAGTTTAAATCCGTGATAGCGGATCTCGCTAATGGTTTTCTAAAACCTAGTGGACTGCGCTGCTAACATCTTATTCCTCCTTGAGAAGAGTTGTTGAACTGCAAAGCAACCTTTGTGACTATCCCTCCTCCTATTCCAATAAAATCGTGGTCTCGCGAATAATAATCACCATAAACAAGTGTACAGTGTTCATTAGTTATGTTAATTAGCGCTTCTCCAATTTTTTGGTCAATTATGCAATTTTTATTTAATAGTAATTTTCTACGTGTTATAAACTTTTTACTTTTGCAATTTTAAAATATAATCTATGTTTAAACAATGAAAAAAACTTGTTGTTGTTGTGATATTTAGGGTTACAAGGGGCTTTTGAAGTTTTGAAAATCAGTCTAAATTTTAATTAGAACTATGCGATTTTTTCGAGAATATTGGTTAAATAAAAAGTCTAAAAAAATTTCAGTCGCCTTAAGAAGTTCTGGGTGATATACAAAATTTTAATTAAATTATATTTTAGTGGTTACATTTTTGTGAATTTTAACCCATTTTTATCAATTTATATTAACCAAATTTCTGCATATTGCTTAAGAAATATGCACAGAAAATGTTTGAACTTTTAACGTTCATCTACTGAAAAGTTAATAACTATACTGACTGGATGACGCGGTTGCCAAAAATCATGATTTTTTTTTCAAAACTCAAAATAGTATTTGATTTGAAGAATCACACCTTTAAGAATGTATTTATTAATTATATGAAAATATTTTAAGCTTAAATTAACATTTTTTTTACTAAGTATGTTCACATTAAATGTTATGAAAATTATGTTTGTTTAAATTAATGTTTTTTAAGATAACTCACAGCTGATTTAAATCAGCAATTTCTTTAAAAAAAAATCAAATGACTTAAATCACGGTTATATTCGAAATGCATTATTTTCTAGTTGTAAATCTAATCATGACTGTAATATCTCAAATTTAATTTCCGGCATAGCTTGGTATATTATATTTCGATGCATTTTTTGGCCAGTAAGATGCTTATCGCCGAGACAGTATATGATTTTCATAAATTGCACCCTTCACATGTCAATGAGAGCAGAGACCTACCTAGAAGCGCAATTCGCATGCTGTGAGGAGTGGGGGTTATCATTGAGGTAATAACTGGGAGCAGTCCGCCACTGCCCGTTTAAATACCGTATATTTTGGTTTTATTAACCAGAATTATGGGTTTTTTTTAAAACTAAAAAGGCTATTACCATTAAATGCATTTACCAGAAATTATTCCGTGTGATATGGAAAGACGGTTCACTATACTATGTATAAAGTTTACCTATAATTATCATCTCAATTATCTCTAATTATCAGCCAATTATATTGCTCATGAGGGCAATATAATTGGCGATTTTCACCAATAGCCGTAATTCATCAATAAAATTGGAATAACAAAAATAAAAAATAAAGTTAATTAAAGGGCTTGCTCTTAACAATAAAAATATTTTACATACGAAACAAGAAATCATTGCAAATAATTAATTGCACAAATAAATAGTTAATTGCATGTAAACTTGCTTGTTTAAAATTATTATGTTAAGACTCTGCTTTAATTTTACTATGTTATATCTTACAATAAGATTTTTAAAGTCCATGATCAAAATAAAGAAGTATATGTTAATAAAGAACAAAACGCAAATAAAGAAAAGAATGCAAATAATGTTAATAAAGAAGAAAATGAAGAACTAATTATTTTGAATGATTGTACTAATGATTGTTTAGAAAATACTTTAGAATATAAAAATAAACACATTATTTGATACTTTACTTATAAAAATAAATAGATAAATTGATTTTATTTACAAATACTCTTTAATATAAGAGAGATAAAATTCCGTCTATATTTCTGAGTATTTAAGCGAAAAGTTGTCTAGTTATACAATCGCCCTAGGTTAACTCTATTTACTTTTGTCAAAGTTGTAAAAATATTATGATCTTGTGTTACAATGTACTTAAAGAGGCGCGTCTCCAGTAAATTGCTGATTTCGTCTTGTGAAGGCAAGGTTTAATGCTACCTGCATACTGTCAAAACATTTCCCCCGCTATGATGAGAAGAACATAAACCATTGATTGCCTAAAATAGATCGCGTATACTGCAAACGTTGTAAAACATTTTTTTTACAGTCTTAAATAGAAGTAAGATGTGGTAGTTGTCTTGGAGGTTTATTTCTCAAAATAAAAACAATTCATTTTGAAAATAACTCATTATGCTTGCTAAATGAATTAAACAGCATTCAAGTATGATTCGAATCTTCAGATTCTTTTTTTATCATCTAATTATTTTTTAAAAAAATATGCTTGTATTTTAAACTGTGTATATGTTACAAAGTTATTTTCGGTAACTGCGAATAATCATGGTCGGGTTAATAATAATGATGATAATATAAATAAAGATTATAATTTCGAGAAATAATCACATGAAAAAGTCATTATTATTATTATTAACGATGTTTGGGAATTATTAATGAAAGCATATAATTTTTAATAGCATTAGTAATTATTAATAACATCTATAGATATTAATAACATGTTCTTTAATAACATACCTAATGATTAATAGCATCTGTAATTATTAACAAGATCTGTAACTATTATTGTGCTTTTATTGTGCTTGAAATCAGAAACTTGATATTTCAAGTATTCACCCTCTTTTAACCAAAATTAAGATTAAATAGTTTTGCTATTAAAGCTTGCTGGAGCAGGAACTATGTAAAAACTCAATTAAAGCACTTTGAAAAATAAGAATTAAAAAAAAAAAAGCAGAAGAACCGATTCCTTTTTAATAATTGTCTTAACAAGTAAAAACGAGAAATCCCCCCCCCCAAATCTTCGTCATTGTCACAACTGTTCATTTTTTCCTGTTTCACTTTTCCAATATAGGAATCAAAAGAAGTAATGTCAAACTTCAGAAAAAAAAAACTTTCCTAGCACAGTGTAACCGATTCTTTACTTTACCCGTAACATATGTACTAAAAGAATTTAGATATAGCTATAAGTTCTTTGAATTTGTTACAAAATGTAATAAAAAGAAGTTTAATTTTACGTATATAATATTTTATTACTATTTTTGAAATAAAAATAAAGATTATAGCTGGTATATATGAACTTCTAAAGCGAAGTAAGGATAAGCAATTGTTAAAAACTTACACAAGTAGTACCTTTTAATGCTTACCCGTATTAATAAAACCGTTAAAGAATTTTCTGAAGTTATTACTTAATTTTTATCTCAATTCAAATCCTATTTTGAAGCTAATGCTTGCAACTGTGAAAGAATTAAAATAAGAAATATAGTTAACTATTATATTTATCAGAATTCAGTCGACTGTTTTAAACAAAAATAAACGAACACTTTATTAATAATAAAAAGAGAATGACGTCATTGTTGATTTTGGGACACATGAAAGCGGTCGGTTCTACATTTTCATTATATAGTTTATTTATATATTTACATAATTTTAATTATTATATTAGTTTATGTATTTACATACTTTTAATGAAGTATTTCTCATCCGTAAGAAGTATTTGTTTGCTTCATTCTATTACGTGTGAACAGTTTTGACGGAAATGTTGATACTTTAATCGTATATTTATCAATAATAGTTTATATCAATAATAGCCATTTCATAAAAAAAGAAAGATAGGTTAAAATAGGGAATAAATGATTAAATACGTAAATATTTTAATTTATTGAATATTGAACCGTATATTGAACCGTTTTTCTAAGTATTGTGATTCCCTCATGAATTGGACACCTGCAAGTGACGTCATCGTAGGCAAATCGTGGTATTTGTCAATTTAGAACCCAATCAGACTCGACACACACGTGACATCATTCACAGTTATCCAATTAAATCTAATTTAAATCACATGGTTAGACATAATTACTTTACTTCTTCTAAAGTTGCCAGTATCTAATTATATCCTTCTCAAATCATAATACATTTTTGGATTAAAAAAAATCGAGAAAAAATTATGCAAGCAATTAATTTTCTTTTTTTGCATTGACGCACGAATTTACTTCTAAAACTCAATCGCAAATTAAAATTATTTTAATGATTGCTATTTTTGGTAATCATTAAAATGATATCAGAATTGTCCAAGCTCATATTAAGTCAGTTTGATTATATTGTACTGAAACTCCTTGTTATTTTTTAATAGTACGTTCCACTGAATTTCCAGTATGATCTGTCTGACTATGGTCACTTAGTTGATATATTTTTCATACTTAGAATACTATTACTTAACGTAGAAATTAATCTAAGAATAAAAACAATTTCTTAAATATAAGAAAAATTAGTTCTGAAGACTTAGCTCTGAAATAACTTACTACTTATTTTAACAGTTTCTCTTTGCAAACTTCTTAGTTGGCTTAGTATAATTAGTATTCATTATCATATGCAGCAGAAAAATAAAGAAGAAAAAGCTTAATGCTTACAAAACAATCTTACTGGTAAGAGTTATTTGTAAGTATGGAACCTATGATTTCCATGTTTAACAATTATCACGCTGCTTTTTAATTCCAATGCTTGACTTGAAATACACTCTATAACAAAAAAATCGAAGCACCAAGAAGCAATCATCCGATTGCTTTGAAATTTCGTATGCATGAATGTTTTGTACAGATATGGCTGGAATGATGCCGACTGGGGACGCATAGTCTTTAGCGACGAATCCCGCTTCCAACTGTGTCCTGACGATCATCGAAGACGTGTTTGGAGACGCACAGGGTAGAGGGGGGATCCTGCCTTAACTATTGCACGCCACACCGGCCCTCAACAAGGCATTATGGTCTGGGGTGCCTTTGCCAGCCGGACCTCTTTGGTCGTCATTAGAGGTATACTTACTGCACAGCGGTACGTCGACGACATCCTAAGACCTGTTTTGCTACCGTTCCTTTTGTAGCACCCTGGGCTGGTTTTTCAGCAGGACAATGCCAGACCACATGTGGCACGTGTTGCTATGAACTGTCTGCGAGCTTGTCAAACTCTTCCTTGGCCTGCCAGATCACCAGATCTCTCTCCCATCGAGCATGTCTGGGATATGATGGGAAGGCGATTGCATCTGGCACGGAATGTTGATGACCTCGTTCGACAATTGGATCGAATTTGGCAGGAAATACCGCAAGAGACCATCCGGGAGCTTTATCGATCTATGCCACGCCGTGTGGCAGCTTGTATCCAGGCTAGAGGCGGTTCAACACCTTATTGAACTTGTTACTGTAACTCAGCAATAAATTATTCAATTGTTCTGAAATTTTGATCATTTACTATTCTGTACATTGTCTTCCTATCCACCAATTTTCGTTTCAATCGGACAACTCCTTCTTGGTGCGTCAATTTTTTTGTTATAGAGTGTATTTAGAAAAAATTGAAATAAGCATTAAAATGACAATTTATTAAATTATAATTTATTAAATTATAATTTATTATAGCAGTAATTCTAATATAGATGCATTTAAATACATGCTTATTTCTTCCCAACCACTTAGTGAGATTTTAGCTTAGTTTTTTCCCCTCTAATTTCAAAATTTAGAAATTTCTTTTACTATATTTTCTAAAATGGTAAATGAATAAATAATTTGCACGTTTAAAATCATAATGGTCGATATTAGTAGTTTTATTTTGATACAAACTTTATTTGTTTAAAAGAATTAAAATGTTTATTTTTTAATCAAATGAATATTTTTTCTCAATATATTTGATAAATCGATTTTTCAATTGATCAATTTTTTAAAAAAAATATTTTTTACCAATCAAAAAAATGTTTGTTTTTAAACATAAAACTTGTTTTACATTTAAATAGTAAATACGACAATTACCGACACCGATATTGATTCGATAAATTCCACAGCGAAAGTTAATGATCATTGAAAGTCAACAGTAAATTACACAGAGACTAGAAGCATTATTAAAAAAAATAAATAAAAATCATGCTTATATTTAAGAATACTTGTACATAAAATATCCTTTCTTTGATGATGTTGTAATTTTCTCATAGTTCTTACTTCAATATCAGTCACTTTAGAATTTTTTAATTTTCTGATTGAAAGAAAGGTGGGTTACTTAGAAAAATAGATTTATTTTCAAACATTTCATTAAATTTTGAATGAAAAATATCACCTTAAGCCAAAAAAGGATTTTGAATAAGATCTACATACTTGTAGAGTAAAAAAAATCAGCAGAAAAATAGATATATTTCCTTTTGTTGATAAAAAGTAGTTTTTAAAATTACATTTCTTTAATTTTTAAATCATTTATGTTTTTATGATCAAAATACACACGAATCACAATAGATCATTTTATTAACAAAATTAAAGATTAATTTTGTGTATTTTCAATATTGTTTGCAATGTTACTTATTCTTTTCTAAAATTACTATATTTCTTTAAGAATTATTTTGCTTATTGTTTGTATACAGTTATCATGTCTATGAAATTTGATACAGTTTCATTTAAATTATTCTTGTACAAAATATTTATAAAATAATTAATAATTCTTAGTTTGTATTTTGCATCTAGTAATTCTTTTCGAATTAAAAAATATACTATTTTTAATTAAAATATATGAAAATTGGCAGTTAAAGTTTATTTTGATCGCTTGAACATATCTACTATTTCTGCAATTAGTTTCATTTCATTTAAAAAAAATTAATTGGAATACTAATTTTAATTTTAAACAATAATTTTATTTGAACTTACTAACAAATATAAAAAAAGCTGCTTAACCTTTAAGTATAAAAAAGTAACCTATTTAAATTGATATTAGTAAGTTTAACTCCAAACATATGTATTTCTAAAAAGTAGAAAAGTGAAATATAAACTGTTAAGAGAATGTAGGAAATATTTATTATTATTTCGGGTCAAATAGTTAATTATTTTTCCATTTATAATCACTGTGACCGTCTATTGCTTTGTCATATTGGAGGAAAATGGAAAAAATATTTTATTTGACATATTTAAGACACGTTAGTGTTTCTTTTATGTTTTGTGAATTTTTTTTAACTGAGTAAAAGTAACACCATTATAGGTTTCAGATTGCGTTCCTGGATTGCAGCATGTTGTTTCAGCAAATAATTACAATTTTTAATGCATAGTAGACATATTTGGGACGAGCGATATTTAATACTCTTGATTCCCCTATTTTATTATTAATTTCTTTATGTAAAATGTCATTTTTATTTCCAAAGCAATTTCTATTATATTATTGGACTTTCTTTGAGTTTGCAGTTTTTAGTTGTAGGTATAACAAGTATGCAACAAAAGTGACCTATTAATAATTGTACTTAATTTTGTTTAATATGATATACACTGAAGAGCCATTACATTATAACCACCATCCATCTATAACAATGGGCTCACCCAGGTTTTCATAGTTTCTCGTCCAGGAACAATGTTTCAAAGAACAATCCCTGCCGTCTGTAAGCTACTTGAACATAGTTGCAGACCAGGTTCACCCATTCATGGCAACAGTTTTTCCTGCGGAAGATGGTGTTTACCAACAGGATAAAGCACCATGTCATAAGGATCGAATCGTCGAGGAACATACCAGTGATTTTCAAGTCATGTCTTGGCCTCTAAATTCACCTGAACTTAATCCAATAGAGCATTTGTGGTCCTACCTGAAAAACCAAATTCGTGCTGCCACGCTACCCCCTCGCAATGTGAGAGAATTGCATGACCAGTTGGAGAGCGCTTGGTACCAATTACCTCAGACTACCAATCAGCACCTTGTGGAATCAATGCCACGGCGGATGCTAGCAGTTTTGAGGGCTAAATGTGGTCCTACATGTTATTAGCAGGGTGGTCATAATGTAATGGCTCTTCGGTGTATGTGCTTGATTATAAATAAATTTGCAATTAAATATTTTTTTAAGTCAGTTGCATAACTTCTTAAGTTTAGAATGTAACTGATAAATTAATCTTTTTTTAAATTTCAGTTTGTGAATATTCTGTCCACGTAGAATGCCAAGATTTTGGAGTTGCTGATTGTAAGGAATGTGCAACCTATGTTCCAAGCCGTGATGTGGTAATGTATTTTTTACCTCTTATAGTAACTCCTGGCAGCTTTGATACTATTTATTTGTACTAGTTATAACTGTAAGGAAATATATTATGTAAAATAAGGTTGCTTTCTGATGGAAGGTTTATGCATGTAACGTTTGTTTTTCGTAAAATTAAGCGTTTCGGAGATTATAACTTCCAACTAAAAATTAATTATCATGATTTATAAAAACATTGATTGCTATTAATTTTATAACTTCAATAATTTATAAATATTAAATGCAGAATTTATAAAAAGAAATATTTTTTAAAATAGGTTTAGGTATAAATTTTAAATTTTTATTCAAATTTGTTTCTGAACAGTTGAAATAGTTGTTTTGATTAAAAAATACATATAAGTACATGAGCTAATCTAATAATTGAATACTTTAAATCGAAATCGTATGTAATTAAAACAATTTTATTAGCAATGATGAATTTCTTTACAAGTTTTAGGTATTATTGATAGTGCAGAAATTACATGAAAAAAATATTTTTGTATTGTTAAACCATGATTTTCTGAAAACGGTATTCAATTTTTTTGAATTACAGATATGAGTAGATTCTACAAGGCTCTCACTACTGATTTTTAGGAGTTAATCAGATATTTTTAATTACATTTGTTTTGATGGGAATTTAGGATAGAAATCTCTTCAATTTTCTAATATTTGATGTAAAAATCATGTTTTTAATATATTTAGTTTAATAGTGTTTGAAATGAGCATTTTGTAGACAGACTGCATACATTTTTTCCATTCAAAATTATTTGTATTAAAAAAGAACGTTTTAAGAAAATAGCAACTACTTTAAAATATTATAATAAAATATTTAAAAAAATTTTTTTATGCTTATTATTGCAATTCATTCGAGGATTACTTTTAATCACAGTAATTTGGTTATTTACTACACGAAAGCTCTATAAAATGATTTTTTTCCGAAATTCTTCTTGTCTCCTTAATTTTCACATTAATGATGATTAATTATATCAAAATATGAAGCAATTTAAAATAAAAAAAGTTAATTTGAGCATAAAGTGATTTGGATTCCATAAACAAATATCATCATTAAAGGCAAATGTATGTATGTTTTTTTCTTCAACTAATCATCGAAGTTCTCTGTTTCACCAATAATATTTGTTAATAAGATCAAAACAGCTGCATACTTCAGCTATTTTTATTTCAGTTTCTTGTGTATCTTTCCAACTCGAAGATACAACTCTATCTGATGCAGTGTTTAATATAAATTGCAAAACGGCTTTATCCAATTATAATATTTTTTAATATTTTAATATTTAAAAAAATATTTTAATATTTATGAAAATATTTTAATATTTAAAAATGATTTTAATATTTAAGAAAATATTTTAATATTTAAAATATATTTTAATATTTAAAAAAATATTTTAATATTTAAAATTGTTTTTTAATATTTAAATTTTTTTTTAATGTTTAAAATTTTTTTTTAATATTTAAATTTTAATAATTTTTAATAAATTTTAATAATTTTTCTTAATATTTAAATTTTTTTTTAATATTTACAAAAATATTTTAATATTTAAGAAAATATTTTGATATTCAAAGATATTAATGCTTTTTCATAATTTAAGTAATCAAAAATATTGAGTTATAATTCTAATTGTGTTTTAAGTCGCCGTATGTGGTATTGATGTGTAAATTTTTATTATATATTTGAGATTTGTTTGACATATCTTTTTCCAAATGTTACATGAATAGCTTTCCTCTTAATATTATCTTTTTTCGTTTAGTCTACAATGACACAAACCCATCATTGGAGAGAAGGTAATTTACCCGCTAACTCGAAGTGCCAATTATGCAAGAAAACGTGCTGGTCAGCTGAATGCCTGGCCGGTATGAGGTGTGAATGGTGTAATATCACAGTGAGTTTTCTTTCTTTTTTTATCTCATTTTGTTATTGTAAAATTGGGTTACTTTGTGACAGGTTAGGTTACTTTTGGACACTCGCGTTTTCCAGAGTTAAATAAATAATATATAGCATGAATAGCAAAAATAAAGATAATTTCTTGAGGGGGACACGGAGGAAAATAAATACTAGTAAAATTACCGGACTGTATGGTAATGACATTTCTAGTGAAAAGAGAACAATAAAATATACTGTATTACCTGTATATGGTATTGTCTGGTATAATATATATATGGTATAATTAATATACGGTATTACCAGGAAAATAAATACGAGTAAAATTACCGGACTGTATGGTAATGGCATTTCTAGTGAAAAAAAGAACAATATAAATATAAATAAAATATACGGTATTTAAACCATTCATTTCATAATTGTTTCGTTCTGGTGGTATTGGTTTACTGAAAATTCCGGTGTTCAAAATTGCAGTCCCCATTTAATTTTTTACTTTTAAAAATCATAATTTTGGAATATAGTAAGTCGATAAAATACTTGAAATAGAACAAGTATAGTTTTGAAATTGTTAGATAGTATATTGTTTTAATTTTTAAACACCAAGTTTCAATTTTGTAAAAACTTTTGTAACGGATATAAACTTGAGATATAAATTAATTTTTAAATGTACTATTGAGTTCAATCTATAAAATGACAATGTTCAGCACGCTAATTTCTTATGATAAGTTTTCTAATATGAATTTGGAACTTACAGATTGAGTAAAAATTATAATTTTTATTAATAAATTAAGTTAAAACAAACAGTATGATTAGTTTAAAGCTGTCGTAATGGAAATGCGAAAAAAATGATTAAAATCTGAAATCTAAACCTAGTTTACAGTTTGAAAAAATCATAAATGTCTTTCACACTTTGTATATTTCATTCTTCATTAATGCAGTTTCAAATAAAGAGATGTAATTAAGATTGTTGGGGAAATGTGCATAATAACTAGGGTAATCTGTTAAAGAGACAAAAAATTTGTTTCATTTCTCTACCCAGATAATCTGCAAATTTCTTAGAATATCTGCACATTATCTCTTTTGCAATCGTTAAAGTGTATAAAATATCTTTGCTGGATTAAAAACACCATTTTAGCCCGTTGAAATTAACATATTGTTATTTATTTATTTTTCGCTATCCAAAAATCATTTTACCAAACAATCAAAATATTAGTAGATGGAACCAATAATCAATCGCTTTAAAAAATTTGATACAAAGAATTAAATGGTTTAAAAGCTTAGATTTTTAAAAGCTTTGTCAATTGCAGAGCTTAGGGGAAGAACCGGCAAAGTAACATTTAAAAAAAAAAAAATTAGAGTTTATCGGGGAAAGTTTTTATTTTAGTTTTAGTTAAACATATAACATTTATTTATATTGCTAAATCTGCTCATTCCAACGATGCTCAGTGGAACAAAAGGCTAAGTGACATTCTTTGAGCATTAATTGTATGGAAGAACCGGCTAAGTGACTTGAGAGTAGAAAAATTCTAGCTTAGCATCAAACGCTAAGGCACGACGAGAAAAAAAAGGGCGGAAATGAAAAACTTGTTACAGCAGCTTCCATATATTAAGGAGGAATTTATGTTGTATTTTTACAAGTGAATATTTAAAAAAGGCAAGAAAAAAATAACCCTTTAACAGCTTCAACATACATTCTTTTTCGTTTCTACTTCGCATCAGCATGTGTTTCAAATATATATATATATATTAATATA
>NC_092206.1:48875586-48962168 GCF_043381705.1 Parasteatoda tepidariorum
GCGCTGCAAAAGGAACGGTAGCAAAACAGGTCTTAGGATGTCGTCGACGTACCGCTGTGCAGTAAGTGTACCTCTAATGACGACCAAAGGGGTCCGGCTGTCAAAGGAAATGGCACCCCAGACCATAATGCCTTGTTGAGGGCCGGTGTGGCGTGCAATAGTGAAGGCATAATCCCCTCTCTGCCCTGTGCGTCTTCAAACACGTCTTCGATGATCGTCAGGACACAGTTGGAAGCGGGATTCGTCGCTAAAGACTATACGTCCCCAGTCGGCATCATTCCAGCCTGATCGAGCCATGCATCACTGTAATCTGGTACCAAGAAGCGATAGGATGATTGCTTCTCGGTGCGTCGATTTTTTTGTTATAGAGTGTATTTTATAACTAAGGACGACAGTCAGCGCCGAATTTGTTGTTGCACGCCCCTAAGCAAAACAATATTGTTTTGTTAGACATTTATCACGAAATGTAGCTGTGTAGAGAACAGCACAGGGCAAAAAAATCTATAAACTGGTACTTGCTTTAATATTTTGCACAAAATATTACTGCCTACATGTTGCTTCTTAGATTATTAGTTTCCTTTTAAATAGTAACTTTGCCTTTACAGAAAGTTATAATTTTAGTTTAGATTTAATCTGAATATATAAGTATTGCTCAAACAAAAAATGGACGCGTGTCAAATTCATAGTAACGATAGTGGCACCACCATTAAGGATTATGAAAGGTAGGAAACTGCATATAATTGAAAACATAATAGCATTTGAACAGAATGCAAAGTCGTTTTAAAGATGGATGCATCAAGAACTAAACAAAGCGCAACTATATGAGCCAAAAGATGAGAGTGAACCAGCCTTTATTGTCAAAATATTGACTGTTTACATTGAACACAGCTTGGAACGAATGACTGTAAGCAAATTCATGAAGGGTGGATGCCAATTTTAAACTCTTCAAAAAGGATGGGTCAGTGATCACCAATGAATCCATTGCTGCTCTTGATTGAATACTTAAAAGTAATCCTAGAATTTCGATTTCAAGTATCTCTTCATCATTATGCCTGAGTAAAGGAACGAGGAAATCAACTTCTGCCATAAAGAATCGGACTACTCCGTAAGTAGCATAGCTTTACATTCAATATAAATGCTCTCATGCGTGCTAGTTAATTCGCTATATTCTTAACCTCCTTTATTACCTAAATGATGGTGTTTTTGTCTCAACAATATTTCTGAAACTATCACGCATGTTCTGTCTTATTTAAGCAGTAGCCCTTCTATTATTATATATTTCAGTGAACAAACAAATATTGTGTTAAAAGAGTCAATTTGTTAGGGAGTTTTCTATTTTCTGCAAAAGTAATGTATATCGCAGATAATCTTTAAACTTAGTGTAAAAAATTACATACTCCAACGCAAAACATTAGTTTCATTGTAAATTCTAAAATTTTGCCGAGTCAGAATAAGTATTTTACAAATTTAAGATTAATATAATTTTAACTATGCGTATACAAAAAAGTTTTGAATAGAATATAGAACAGAATGCTGATAAAATTACTTCATGCTCAAATTTTTATACTTTACGTAAAATATTATTGCCCACCTATCGCTTCCTTGGTTGTCAGTTTGATCTCAAATGATAAGTTTGTGCTGAAAAAAAATTAAGTATTATTGATATTAAGTTGATGAAATATAAATATAGAATATTGTTTGTTCATTAAAAAATCAAATATTGTGCTAAAAAAGAACGAATTCGTTTGGATTTCATTGTAAGGAAATTTACTGCTGGAATATGGTGCAGGGTATTGGTAAATTAACACACCGCTGTACACATATAATAAAATATTCTTGTAAACGTATTCCTGCACAAAACTTTAAATTTCTCTTAAATGCTTCCTATGGCAAAGTAATGAATAAGATCACTATTATCTGAACTATACTTTTTTAAAATGATTAAGCAGAATATAATACAATTTTTAATATTATAGTTTGGTAAAATAATTTTACTATCGTTATAACGTGATTAATATTTTTACAGTTTTTAGAGAATTTATTTTACTTATAATTAATCGTATTTAAGTAAATAGCTCCAATATTTTTTTTCACGATTTTTTACTAGTTAAATACAAGTAGCTCAACAGAAATTATTTCATGGAAAAGAATTGAATCTTTTATTATCTAATTTGAGCTAGATCAATAGTATAAATTAGGACAGAAACCAAAAGCATGTTTTTATAAAGAAATGAATGAAGAGTGAATTCAAGCACTGCAAATATTTCAAAAAATGATATATTAATGCTGTAATGATATTATTACCAATTAAATATATGATTCGCAATAATTTTTAACCAGTTTTTCTATTGAAAGATATTGGTTTTGTATGTAAAATAATTATATAATTAAGTAAATAATATAAACCCCTTTAACTTTATTTTGATTACCAAAAATAAAACTTAAATTTGATTATAAAAATATTTTGCTTGTGGTAACGCATATCTTAATTAATTTATTGCAATCAATAATTTTTAAGTAATTGTAAAGAATTTTCAATGATTAAAAGTACTCATTACAATAGCTGTAAATTATTTGTAAGTATAATTTTTAAATTGTTGTATATTCTACCTAAGTACAGATATCAAAGAAATACTAAAGTTTTTTTTTAAGTTTGGGAATGTGTATGAAACATTACATAATAAAAAAATTACTTCGATAGCAAAAAATTAGTTTTAAGTTGGAACCAGAATTAAATTTTCGCACAGGTTTTCTTTTAAAAACTTATATTTAGTCATAATAAACAAGAACTACAAAAAATAAAAGTGAGAATACATGTTATTTTGTGTAAGTGTGATTATAAACTACTCTGCTTGAAAAATGATAAATAATCAAATCTTTTCTTTCCTGTTCCATAATTTGAAATTTTAACAAATACTTTAAATTGGCAAAATGAAATTGAAACACTTCTTCAGGTATAAATAAAAACAAATTGCAAGGTGTTTCAGGATAATTACCCAAACTTTAAATTCCTCACAAGAATTCAGATATGCATAGCAACCTGTGCACGGTGCGCCTTAACTAAAATTAAATTAAATGCTCTTACACCTTGAAAATTAGAAGAGATTCTGAATTTACAATGTTCTTTGATAATAAATATCGAAAAATTAAAATAATCTGTAAAGAGATTTAAAAAAAAATCCACTTTGAACATTTTTGCTCACGAAGTACGATATTTCAAAAATGTTAGCATCATTTTATACTTATAAATGTAAGAAAAAAATGACATATTTGTACTAAATATTTATAATAACCGTTTATAATAAAGTTTATAATTATTAAAAGTTTTTTAATTGCTAATTATAGTCAATGAACCACTACTTAAAAAACAAAAGTAATAAAAACTTAAATCGACTTTAGCGACACAAGCATTGTGAAATTAGCACAAGCACTGTGACTTTAAAAATGGCAGCTCTCATTCGTGTGTGTACACGAAGTAGAAAAGCAATTGAACCAGGATAAAAAACAAAACTTAATATCACAGCTCATTCTGTCGACGATTATTTTGATTTTAAGGAATTTCCTTTCGTTTGTATAAAAGGCGATGAAGTCTCGGATGCTCCTGCGCTTGGAGTTTACTGCAAAGATGTTCTTGCTTTTGTTCAGTATGTGAAAAATAAACGAGATGTACTGGATGTTCACTTAAAAATGGGTATTGATGGAGGAGGTAGATTGTTAAAAATATGTCTTTCTGTACAATCAAATGAGTTGGACTTCGAGTGCAGCGGTAAGGGATAGCTGCAAGGAAATTTAAGGATTCTGGAGTTAAACGACTATTCATTCTAGTAGCCATTTCGATTGCACAAGAAAATTATAAGAATGTGGATCAACTCATTTCAACGTTGAATATAAGTCGTTTCCACGGCACAATTGCAACCGATTTGAGGTTAGCGCATGTCTTAGCAGGTATAATGTCGCACAGCAGCGCATATCCATGCACTTATTGTTATGCCAAGAAAGATGAGCTAAGCAGCTGTGGTGGATTGAGATCCTCCGAAAATGTTTCATCGTATTATACAAGTTGGCTGACTGAAGGAAAAGGTTCAAAAAACAAAGCGAAAGATTATTTCAATTGCATTCATCCACCTCTAATTGCAACTGTTGGAGGAAAAACATTCCTAGACATTATTCCACCGGCAGAATTACACCTTATGCTTGGTGTTGTTAACACTGTTTTCACGCATATGTTGAAAGAATGTGAAAATGAATCGCTGACATGGACAAAAGCTTGTCACGTTCAGCATGAAATCAGACGAGGATGTTCTGGGTTTAAAGAAAATGCATGCAAAACACTTTTGGATAAAGTGTTTTGCATGCCTGCCAGTTTAAAAATCTAGCAATACTGAAGTACGTTAAAGTATTTGACGACTTCAAAAAAGTGGTTTCTGCTTGCTTCGGAAATAATCTTGACCAAAACTACAAAGCATGTATAGAAGCTTTCAAAAAGAGCTACATGGACTTAGGTGTCAGCGTTACACCAAAGTTTCATGCAGTTTTTTTTCACATTGAACAGTTCTGTGACAAAAACGGTGAAGGATTAGCATTTTTTTGGGAGCAGGCGATGGAGTCCGTACATTTTGATTTCTTAAAGTCTTCCTGGGAAATTAATAAGGTTGCTGCAGATCACCCCGGTTATTCTAAACACCTTTCGAGCGCTGTTTGTAGATACAATGCTTCACATGTTTAAATTGATGTAATTATAATTAAATTATGTTACATTTTCATATTTTATCAGCAGTAAAATGTTTAAATAATAAAAGTTTAATAGAATTACAACTGAAAAATAATTATTATATCATTTCTTTCCTTTCTATTGATATAAAACAACGCCAGATATTTCAAAATCGTGCGCAAAAATGTTCAAAGTGGATTTTTTTAAAAATCTCCCCACAGATGATCTTGATTTTTTGATTTTTAATATCTGTTAACATTGTAAATTCAAAATCTCTTCAAATTTTCTAGGTGTAAGAGCATTTTATTTAACTTTGGTTAAGGCGCACCGTGTGTGTTCAGAATCGTCTTCGTTAGCAGCCACGGAATGTTGATCACAAAAGCATCAGAGGAAACAGATCTATATTGCGGCAGTCATTTGAGCTGCCATCGCCCACAAAGGACATTCATAACATTCCGTTCGTGGTTTGAAGGATTCATGAACATTTGAATTAGGTACTTGGTCATCAATGTATTAGGTGCGGTGGACCGTAGCCACCACGTTCTCCTGATTTAAACAACATGGATTTCTGTCTTTAGAGTGCACTGAAAAGTGCTGATTACGCAACACCTGGGAATTCCGAAAGAACCATCTGTGCTGCAATACCCAACAAAATCCAGGAGTATTTGAGCGAATCCGCCAATCCACGAGCTTCGATGATTCAGGGAATAGAGCATTCGTCTTCCAATGACGTGAACCAGGCTCGAATCCCTGCGATGACTGGCCGCATCCGTCTTGCACCAACCACAGTGCTGACGTGAAATATCCTCAGTGGAAGACGGATCCTGGATTAGAGTCTCTATACCGTCAGGATAACCGTGGAAGGTTCTCTTGGTCTTGCTCTCCATGTAACGCAATTGAGGGTTAGTTCTATCAAAAAGTCCTCCACGAAGGTAAATTTCTCCCAATATTTGATCCAGGAGTTCCCTTGTGTACTGTATTGGGTTCAAATTTACAAGGCTACTGAGTTGAACACCAGTAGTCGTAAACTTAAAAATTAGGTCAGTTGTTCAACGACTGTATTAAAATATTAAATAAAATCCATGGCCCGACGGTGTGACACATGTATCGCTAGCACTGGTGCAAGCTTTGAACATTTTTGGGACATTTTCCCATATTATCTACCCTAGCATATGCAATATCTTTGCCCAGTAAATATTTCAGATTATCTCAATCTCTGTCATACTACTTTTCCATGATGCTTCCGAGACATGGGTTGCTATGTAATTCTGAGTCCTTGTGATGTCCCCTACATCATCTAAAATTTGTCCGAATAATTCTGAGACACCCTGTATTCACACTCTGTTTAGTTAAATTTACTTTTAACTACACTCTATTACAAAAACATTAACGCACCAAGAACGAACTAAGACGCGCAAAATCGACGCTCGATCAGGCTAGAATGATGCCGACCGGGGACGTATAGTTTTTAACGACGAATCTCGCTTCCAACTGTGTCCTGACGATCATCAAAGACGTGTTTGGAGACGCACAGGACAGAGGGGGGATCCTGCTTTCACTATTGCACGCCACAACAGCCCTCAACAAGGCATTATGGTCTGGGGTGCCATTTCCTTTGACAGCCGGACCCCCTTGGTCGTCATTAGAGGTACACTTACTGCACAGCGGTACGTCGACGACATCCTAAGACCTGTTTTGCTTCCGTTCCTTTTGCAGTGCCCTGGGCTGGTTTTTCAGCGGGCAATGCCAAAGGCAATGTTGCTGTCTGCAAGCAGGCAATGTTGCTGTCTGCAAACAGGCAATGTTGCTGTCTGCAAGCTTGTCAAACTCTTCCTTGGCCTGCCAGATCACCAGATCTCTCTCCCATCGAACATATTTGGGATATGATGGGAAGGCGATTGCATCTGGCACGGAATGTTGATGACCTCGTTCGACAATTGGATCGAATTTGGCCGGAAATACCACAAGAGACCATCCGGGAGCTTTATCGGTCTATGTCACTCCGTGTGGCAGCTTGCATCCAGGCTAGAGGCGGGTCAACACCTTATTGAACTTGTTACTGTAACTCTGCAATAAATTATTCAATTGTTCTGAAATTTTAATCATTTACTATTCTGTACATTGTCTTCCTATCCACCAATTTTCGTTTCAACCGGACAATTCCTTCTTGGTGTGTCGATTTTTTTGTTATAGAGTGTATTTAAAGCATCATATAACATTTCTGTTATAAATATTTGCTCTCATGGTAAAGGATCCTATTCCTATTCCTTTCAAATAATTAAAATACTAAAATGTACCATTTTATACAATTTAACTGTAGCTTTTATAATAATTTGATGCATTGATAACAAATAAGCTACTTTGACATCATTTTCTGTATCACTGAGAATAACAGTAGCGAATTGTTTATAAAAAATCTTTGTATTTTCTGTCCAATATATATTTCTGTGTAAACTTACATGCAAACTCTGTGTTCTAAATTTTATTTATTTTGCAGCATAAAATACAGCGCAATGTTTGCTTAAGTGTGCTTTATTGTTATTTTGTGCATTTCGTTACTGAAATTTTAAAAGAAAACATGTGTTTTATTATTGTACTAAATGCTATCATTACATACTTTTTTACCGGTTTAAAGAAGTTGATTTATAAAAGGTCGAGAATCAGTGCTCGCAAAAAGTTATTTTTAACTTAAATAGCATTCATAAAGTCAAGCTCTTCGAAACAACTCATTTAATAATCTTAAAGCATTAAGATCGGCTCATTAAACATCTTTATTGGTTTATAAAATTAACTAATTTATGGAGGAAGAATTTAATGCTTTTAATAACACCTTTTAGTTCAATAAAATATTTTCGCTACAAACTGCAGTTAGTGTCCTGTTGTCAAAACCTTCGGTTTTATTTGCTTACTTAAATTGGCTCTAATTTTTACATAATTCTTTCCTTATTTTCTAATATATAATAATAATTACGATAAAAAAATTTTATAATAAAAAACGTTAGTAAACAAAATTTTAAGAAAATATTGGGAACTACAAACTCAGGTTTCTTAAAAAAGCATATAAAATTGAGATTTTTAAATATTTAAAACTTAAATAATTTAATAGTGATTTATATCAGAAAAGTTTTTAATACTATGTTTCAATTCAACGATTCAAATGTCTTAAATATTATAATTGTTGCATCAAAAATCTAATGAAACCTCTTTTTTTGTTGAAAGAATTAAGTTGAAACCGACAAATTCTACTTTTTATGCATCGATGTACCATTGAACTAATATTCTACTGTAAAAGTTATGGAAATTAAATAAAAACCATACTTAAATTTAAAAAAAGTTAATTTTTTTTGAAAAAGTAAATAATAAGTGTTAGTTTTAGGAAGAGTAAAATATATTGCTGGAATTTTTTTTATTAATCTCAAATATCAAATATTTATTATTGAAAATGTCGTATACTATAAAATCAAAGTACGGTTTAAAATACTGGCACTTAGGGTGCATTATCAGTAAAAAAACATTTTCCCGTAAAATTCATATTTAACGTAAAATATTATATCGTAATATTTATTTAAATAGAGTGATTTAATGATTTTATTGTAATTAATACTGTAAAAATTATTGCATATTGGATCATTATCATTATCCTGTAATTTATTAATGCATTATGTCACTTATAAAACCTAAGAGAAATTAATGTTCAAAAATAATGAATTTATAATTTTGTGTCTAAAAATTATTCCTGTGATAATGCTGTCTTTTCAGAATCGGCTTCCATAAAGGGTCCCTAGGCTTCAATGGGTTTAGTACTCATTTAAATTATGTTTCTGTTTTACAGCTAGAAGCATTTCTGAAGAATTTTCTTCATCCAGTGATCTTAAAAGTAAAGATTATGAAGAATGTTGCCTGAAAGACAAAGAAGAAGGTAGGTATATGTGTTCTTTTTAACTTAGAATAAACTTTTTATCTAATAATCGGATTTTTATGAGCGAAAGCGATCTTTGAAAATGTAACTTTTGCTATTAATTAATGCAGATGATATTATAAATTACGAAAACAGACAAAGGTGTTTAGTATCTTTTTTATTAATTGTTTATGTTAAAGAAAAATGGATATTTTATTCATATTTAAAAAAGAAAGATCTGCATTTAACAGAGGTGATTACGACACAAAACAAATGAAAAAAAATAGAAAATTTTAAGCGCAAAAACTCGATAGCAAAGATATTAATTTAAATACTATTCATATTTAAATATAACTTTTTGAACAAAGATTTATAGTTAAATTACCTACCAATGAGAGATATCACACCTTTATTGTAACTTGTTTAAGAAAAAAACTTAGTTCTTAGAAGAACCGCGATATTAAATTTTAAAATCACGCGAATATGAATCGCGATATTGGATTTTAAGAATGCGAAAATACAAATCGCGATATTGGATTTTCAAATCATGTAAATACGAATCGTGACATTGGATTTTAAACTCACGTGTAAATAAAAATTACTATATTTTATTTTTAAATCACGTGAATACGATGTACAATAAGTAACTTTTAAATCAGGCAAAAATGAAAATCAATGCTTGATATTAAAATCGCGAGAATATGAATCCCGATATTAGTGGATTCCGACGTAGTTTCAAATATTAAAAACGGTGAAAATCCGACAAATCAAATTGGTGTATCACGTTTATAAAAAAGTTTTGATAACGTGATTTAGAGAAGGTTTCAAGGTTTAAATTTTAGGTGAAATTTTTGTTGGATTATTAGTTTTGATTCGCAGAAGTCCGCCAATCTATAATCTTGAGATATGTGGAGGTACACGAGAAAATGACACGCCTTGCTCATAGTTTCTAGACCTGAGGGATGATATAAAAAACCCGGAATTTCGGGGGACTATCGGGTCATCGTTATAACAGAGGTTCACTCTAAATAATACAAACATCATGTTATATAAATAATGTTAATATGTAAATATTGTAAATATATGATATTTTATTTTCCCTATTTTCAAATCCTGTAAATAATTTTGTACATATCTTTTCAATTTATTGTATTTTTCATGCTAATGATTCTAGAGACCTTCCCAGTAAATAACATTATAGATAGCTAACCTATGTTAGTAAACTGCTAATACTTTCCCCTGAACTAAAGCCACTAGTCTCAATTGCCCTAGGGCCAGAAGTCAGAGGAAGAAGTGAGGTGCCCGCATTCGCGGGCAGGTACTTCGGCCAAACTCATATCCAAGTCCAAGGCCAAGGGGTACACCCTGAATACATTCACCCCTGATAAGAAATTTTTTTTTTGCTTTTATGCATAATAAAAAGAAAATTAATATCTTACCACTTTTAATGGTCTGAAAAATACCTAGATAGGATCCAAAATTCAAAAAAAAAAAAAAAAAAAAAAAAAAAAAAAAAAAAAAAAAAAAAAAAAAAAATTCGAAATATCTTCTGTTGGATAAAAATTGAAACAGAATTTACATATGGTATTTTTCAGTAATATTTGTTTTCTATCTCTTAATTATATTATTCTCTTTTATTAGTACTCCTTTTGATCTTTAATATTAATCAGGATTACATATTTAACGACAAAAGCTTAGTTCCTTTCTCATATTATAAAGTACTTGCATGATATTAACTTATTATATTACATTTTATCATAAACACATCAGTGCACCGGTGGCGCAGTCCCTATTGGACAGATGGGAGCAGTGAGTTCGATCCTGGCAGCAGACAAAACAAAACGCAGCAAACAATTCGTTAAATTTGTCGTGGCCGAAAGACATCTCTTTGGATGAGGTGTGGAAATTAACAGATAGGGGTACTAGCTCAGGCGCTGCCCACATCGACTGACCAGGGTCAAAATTGCGTGGATTTCCACCCATGGTTGTTAAAAGATCGAGCCTTAAAAAGGGGACTATGATTGGCCATGTTTGGGTGATGTGACAAATACTATTAGTTACGGTATTATAATTATTAAAAATTAACACTTTAGATTTAATTTGCGTTCACTCAGCGTAGGATATTAAATAAAAGAGCAAGAAAAGAATTAATTTTCACACAATAGCTATATAATCTCTTTTGCAAACGAGCTATATAATCACAATAGCTATATAATCTTTTTTGCATATATAACGAGTTTTAACAGACAAAAACTGAATAAAAAATAAATACAAGTAGTCCGAGAACAAAGTTATAAAGGTGTTGCTTCTGTTGTTGTTTCTAATGACACTTGGATATGCCAGGCTCGCCAGCCATTGGCCTTTAGGTAAATTAAGCAAATTAGGTCAGGAAGGTGCGCCTTTCGTTTAACAAAAGAACACCAAAGGGGTGAAGGTACGTTTTAGCTCAAAATCATACGGATAGATGGCAGTACCACTCATTGGTGAGGTCACTTTCTCAATTTACAGATCTGAAAGGAACGGAAATTTTCTCCAGATCCCTGTACCAATGGCACTGCTCAGTGATCAACCACAGGACATTTAATTCCACCAATTTTCCGAGCACGTATATTGCTCAAATGGTAACCGAGCAAACTGATCAAATTTAAATTTTATCTCAATAGAATCGAAAATTAAATTTGTGTAGAAAGACTTATGTTAACACAATAAGCAAAGTAACAACAGTAAAACTGCAAGGAAATCAGACCCCTCATAATTAACATTATATGATCTTGGATAAGACAATTTTTTTTCCCTTTAAGATAATTGTTGACAGTGAAATAATATTACAACCGTTTTTTTTAAACCTTATTATAAAAAAAGATAATGGATTTAAAAATGTATACATTAAGCATTACTACCGTAAGTACAACTTGTGATACATGAAAATAAATTAAAGGTTTAGTCAAGATTAATGAAGATGAATATCTACTCCAGAAATATATTTTTACCAAATGCGAATAAATTAAGTTTTATCCATATTCATAACCCAGCATTCATGACATATTTAATAGTTTAGATAGTTACGGTTAAGAAACAACCAAAAAATGTAGAAGTAAAAGTCCTCACTTGCATAGATCACAAGAGCCGACACACATGCTGTTCTACGAATTGAGGGGAGCAACATTCCTGTCCACTTGCAAAAGGGAAAGTGTAAAAAATACCAAATTAACTCAAGGAATTACAAATTTTGAGATCTAAAAATAGTGAGTGACCTAATGTCACACCCTTATTATTTTACAGTACGTGCAGAAATTATCAAAAATAGTGCTTCATCGTTAACTGACATTAATTTTTATAGTGGAATGGAAAATACTTTGATAAAGACTAATGTAAATGTTTTTTTCTAACAGAAACTTTTAAAGTTTATGATGGAAATGGAGGCGTTAAAAATAGAATGTTTAGGACAATCACAATGCCGAGAAATTCAACGAAAGAAGATGTAATTGTAAGTATTAATTTTCTAAAAGTTTTTTTTGACAAATTAACAAATTTAATTGTAGGAAATTAGTTTTAGATTCAGAAAAACAAAAAAGTAATTCATTTTGTCTGAGTTTCAAAAAATTGTAGAATTCTGTTCAGATGCAACTATGCAAACAATAATTATAATATATAGAAGGGCTAGAGTTAAGTCTACTGCAGGGAGCATGTACCCAATAATTTTGAAAATTGGATTGCTCCTTCAATAATTTTATTCTTTTTATGCACTTCTCTCAAAAACATCAGTATTGGTTTTTATTTAAATCTTATAGTGCCCACTAGGCATAATTTGAAATCAGTACAAGGAAATGAAATTCTGGTAAGATTACCGTACTTTATGGCAATGAAATTTATGGTAAAAATTCCATTATTCTAAATAAAAGAACCAAAATATGCAGTATTTAAATCATTCATTTAGTAATTTTTCCGTTTATTACAGTTTACCAGACATTTTGGTTTTCAAAATTATAGTTCTTATTACCACACACTTAGTAAAAAATACAAAACTGAAAAGTAACTGAATTAATGGTTTTATGCCATATCTGAATTAATGGTTTTATGCCATATTTGCCATATTTATGCCATATTTGGACATGATAAAATTACCAAATTTTATCACACATTATAAAATTATATTTTATTGTTAATTTTACCAAAATAGTTAAAAAATGCTTTGGTAAGAATGACCAAGCCTTTTGGTGTTGCCATAGATACACGATAGATTGAATCATATTCTGGCAGTTATGACCATAGTGTTCTTCTCATTACAACACTTTCATTCTTAGAAAAATTTATTCAAAGCTTAACGATAATGCAAATGTGCTCCACCCTAATAAAATGTAAACGTAATGATGTGTCCGTTGAAGTTGAACCATAGTATTATGTATCAATGTTTCAGAACTTCGACATGTTGCTTAACGTATTACCATAGGTTGCAGCATATTTTGAATGATGGTTTAACCTGCTCCGAAGTTTCTGACAGTGTAATCTTGGTTTTCAATAGGATAGGTTTTATATAGATGGCCAACTGAGAAAAAATAATTGCAATTGAAATCATAATTTAAATTTCTCATCCAGAATTTTATTTTAATATGTAATCCTATTCAGTTTATAGCATCAAAGAATTCGCTTTGTATACATACAGGTGAAAATTTACGTAACGCTTACGCAAAACACAGATTAATATCTTCAAACATAATCATGAGGCTTTGTGATTAAAACATACGTGTCTGTGGCCATCGACTTATCATCATATTTCATTCTACTTAATATTTCATTTTAATACTTTTAAATTTAATTTATTTTATATTTGCTTTGTTAGAAGAGTCTTCATTTTTGTTTTAATGTTTTCTTGCAGATGGCAGCTCTAAGAGCGTTTCATGTTTATGATGATGCCAGGTTATATTACTTAACGGATGCATATGGTAAGTAAAGAAATATCTTACCTTAATATTACAAATATCAGTTACAAGTAGGAGACACTTCTGGCAATAAATATTTGTTCCATATTGCATTTATCATCACGAATAAGTTCATTGGATTCAAAAATGGATTACTGCAGTGTCTTGATGACACAAATATAAAAAAATGCATTTTATATTAAGTTATAAAAATACCACAAAATATTTATGGGATATACAAAACATGGGTTATACTATAATAAGCCGCATTTTAAAAAAAATTCCGGACTGCGTTTAAGAAATATTTTAGTGACACATATGCTAATTTTAAAAATAATATTTTTGTGCATTGCTCTGTCATCTAGTATAAATTCCAAAAACTTGTCTAGCGCCTATCAGGGAACAATTCTAAGAAGCAGGAACCTATGGGAAAAGTGTTACCCATGGAAAAAGTGGGATTTATCATTATTTACTAGTTCATTTATCATTTCGTCGCCGTAAAACATTTTTTGATGAAATACTTGGAATGAAATCTCAATATTGTTCTTAAATCCATTAATATTTATGCCTAGATGCTAATGAAAAAGAACTAGAATCAGCTGCTCCTCTTCAAAATCTAACGCGGAGAGATGGGCGGTCAGCAATATTTCTCAGGTTTCGTCCACCAGATCCACAATCCGGTTACATCAAAGTTTATCCTGGAAAACTGGGGTAAGTGCGTTGACTCAATCAGTTGTTGTCTTAAGTCAAATTTTTATTAGTGTACTGCATTCGATTTTTTTTTCTTAAATAAAATTTTAGGTGTGTGAAATATATTGTGCGTCAAAGAATTCCAAATGTTTTACATTGAAATAAAGTTTTATTATATTTAAATGTACTTTTAACAAAAAATTTCTGTTCAAATAAACATGTGTTTGTTGTTTCAAAATTGAAATTTTGAGGAAAAAAGTTAATTAGCCTATATATTTTTCTTTAAAAAAAAAAGAAAAATGCATAAAAATCATTTAATCACTTTTGTTGAGATGTGTTCAACAATAAACGGGAAAAATGTTTTCTGCTTTATTACATTAAAATTTTTTTTTTAAAATTTCCCTTTATATAGGAGAATCACAAATGTTTTTCGAATTCACAACTTATTACAAGTGTTTGAAGATAAGCCATTTTTACATTTATGAGATAAATTTATTAATAACAAAAACTTTACCTTTGAAGTGACTTGCTTACTTTCTTTTTTTGTTAAAAATCAAAAACACTATTGTAGGAGATTTAGTTCTTACAATAAAGTCTACCATTAATTTCCTTTTCTTTTTAAATAGATATATTGAGTTTTTTTAATCTTTCATTAAAAACAACCATAATACTAACTAGTTCTATTAAACAATATGTATGCATCGGGGAGATTTGCCTTTTTCGCTGTAAAAAATTCCAGATTAAATTTCAGTGTAACGTACCGGCAATTTGCGTGCATCATCCTATTTTTACCGTAAAATATAATATCCTAACTTTCACTGTAATATTTATTTAATTAGAGTGATTTCACGATAATTATAACTGTAAAAATTACGGTACATCAGATTTTTTGCTCCATGGCATGTCTCGGTAAAAAGCATCGGCACATTAAGTATCGACATTTAACCAGTATTTTTTAGCATAATCCGGAATTTTTTACAGTGAACTTTTCTCACATCTTGCTTATTATAGCTTTCTTCTTTTTTTTCAGAAATTTTTGACAGGCATAGTTTAGCACGTTAAATGCCATGTGTGTCACCGGTGACCGGCTCTGAGTTTGTCGTAGCTCCACAGGGGCCACCGGTGACCGGTGAAGCCAGGATTATTAGACACACATAATTCGAGTAAATTTTTAACGTTTTTAATTTTTTTATATTATTATTGTTACTAAAATGGTTTGAAGAAATTAATGCAATACATAAGGAAAAAATCATTTTGGCCAGACTGGCAAGCCATGTAAAATTAGCGTGGCATTCAACGTGTTAAAACGAGTTTTTTTTTAAAACTTCGAGTACGTAATAACTATTAAGTTTCTCTCTGTGGCATTTAAACCCTATTATTATGCCATTTAATTTTACACTTAATATTTCCTTAAAGCTAATATTATTTAACAATCATTGTAAGTTTATTTTCCAAACTAAATTAGTAAATAATACCGAGCTAAAATCCATGACAATAATTTGAAATGAAATGACAAAGCAAAGATTTAGTTCTTTTCTCTCCCATAAAACAGGAATATTGATGAACACCAAGTGATACCTGTAACTAGTGATGATGAAGTAAACGATGTTATGGAAAGGGCTTTAGAAAAATTTGGACTAGATCCCTCTGATGTTACAAAGTATAGACTAAGTGAAGTATCATTAGATAAGGGATGTAAGTATTCGCTGTTTTTATATAAAGTAGATCATTTACATTAAGTAGAATTCCAAGCGTAACAGAGGGGAGATGACGCAGGTATTTTATCCTAAAAAATGTATTAAATATAGGTGAAAACAAAAAATTGTGCAATAATATGCTACTTTAAGGTGCAATGTTTAATTTAATTGCATAAAATAATAAAAGAACCTCATAATTTAATTGCCAGGTAATTAGTAACAGAGGGAACAAAAAAAATCCCACATTTTTGACATGCACTGTTATTTTCGCTATATTCTGTGATTCGGAACATCCTAAACATTATCTGTAATTTTTTTCAATTATCACATTTCAAGGTAAATCAAATTATTATAAGACTTTTTAAATTGCTTATACATTTTCATTAACTTAAAAAAAATGCAATGTAACAGAGGGGACATTTTGCAAATTTGACAGATAGTTGCAGGGAAATATCATGCCATTTTATTAAACATTGCATCTTAAAGTAGCATATTATTGCACAATTTTTTGTTTTCACATATATTTAATACATTTTTTATGATAAAATACCTGTGTGATTTCCCTTCTCTTACGCTTGGAATTCTACTACTGGTTTCAGTTGGCACGGAATTCAACTAAATATTGATTCTAAGTATATTATTTAGTAACAGGCGGTGAAAAGCCGATCCAATTCTGAGTTTACGATTATCAATTTTTAACTTCGCAACCTTGTAGTTTTGAACCCAACTCAGAAGTCAAGGGAACTCTTGATTCAAACGGTGGGATAAATTAGAGTTTATGGAGTATGTTTTGATAGAGTCGATTCTCGTTTGATATACATATAGAAGAAAACTACGAAAACCTTTCACGATTAGACAGATGGCAACGGGATTTTAAAACGTGTATCGTCTACCACTGAAGATATTTTTCGTCAGCATAGTGGTCGGAGCGAGTGGGAGGAGAATTCGTATCAACCAAACATCTTTTGTATTCAAACCTGTGTCACCTCACTAAGAATTGAACGTTCTATCCTCTGAGCTACAGCGACTTTGATACGAATTAGTCACGTCCTTTTGTTCTCATATTGCATATAAGAATAAAATAACGAACACTGCCAAAATAATAAAGACCGAAATTACAATTCTAGCACCAGCCCATAGGGAGTTTGAACCTATGACCTAAGGGTTATTAGCACGATGCTCAAACCAACTGAGTTTATAGACTATGTCTGCAAACATTTGATATAAATATAAAATAATGACTGATAATGAATTTTCGTCCGGTAGCGCGAAGCTCAAACCAACTCAGTTTATGGACTGTATTTGCAAAAAGTTGCTATGAATATAAAATGACTGATAATTAATTTTCGTCTGATACGAGGCCCGGAAAAAAAACTGACTAATTATAGTTGAAAAAGACGACCAGTACCAAATGCTCTCTATTTGCTACTTAAACCAATAAAGGATTTTTTTTTTAGTCATAGTTATTAAACAGAATTTAGTGAGCGAAAAAAAATTTTAACTCTTTTTTTTTCATTCACGGAAAACATTCGCAGACTTTTTTTCTCGTTCAAAAAACTCTTATAATGTAATGATGTAATGTGATTGCCTCAAGGTTTCGTTTTCAAAAAAGGTTGAGAGGTTGTTAAGTTTAAATTACGAATTTTTAACCATATCTCTACATCCAGATTTGTGATAAAAAATGAAAAAAATAGATAATAGTAATACTACCATATTTTTATTAGTTTATTTATAGTGCTCAAAATAAAAAACGGACCACCCTGAATAACTTTTGATCTAATGATCGGATCTTCACGTTCTAGGACTCCATCGTAATGGTTCGAGGGGGTGACCTCATATATGCTTATTAATTAGTGCATAGCATTTAATTGTACGACTTTTTAGAAATTAAATTTTTCAGGAATTATTCGACTGATTTTGCTCAAATTTTGTATTCTGCCATTTAAAATTACATTCTTTAAAATGATGTACGAAATTGTGTACCTTACAATAAATTTTTTTTGACTGCAATTAAAAGAAGAATAAAGTGTAATAAATATTTGCTAGATGTTATTTTTTGCTTGAAATTATCTTTGGACAAAGGAATTTTATAATTATGTTTAAAAATTTTTGAGTTCTCGAGTCATGGAGGAATACACGAAAAATAAAATTAACAATGACGAGTTCAAACCCTGGACCAAATTCTTGATCAAACTATTGGGACCATATTTCCCAGAGGGCGGCTGTCTCCTATACTTTGGGGGACAGAAATCCAAATCCGCCAAAAAAAGGTATGTTTATCTAAAAAAAGTACGTTTTTGTTCATGATTTCGTAAATTAAAATATTATCTGCACTAATTAAGTAGAGGTTAAAATTGAGTCCTATAACGTGAAGATCCGATCATTAGATCAACAGGGTGGTTCGTTTTTTTGCGCATTGCACATATTATTGTACTTTCATAGCTGAAAATTACTGTTAAAAATAGATTGAAAGTTAACTCATTTTTGAGAATTTATTATTGAAAGGTTTCCTATTTCGGAGGGAGAATTACAGCACTATTGCCGTTTGACTATAGCCCGTAAATTTAATACTTTTTACCATTAATATGGGTTATTTTATTAGAGTGATGAATGTACACCACAAGATTAATTTCACGCCAGTAAATTTCACGCAAATTTTAATATTTTTTGCATAACAATGAGGATTAATATTCGTACTTGTATGGGACAAGTATAGAGCATTAATGTTGATAAATCTTTTTATCGGGGACTCTCCACAACTATTTCAAATTTTATATACTTGATGTGTAAAGTGGAATGAATCACAAGCAATTAACTTTAAAGATAACACAAGTTAGACATCTTAGTTTTTTTTTTTTTTTTTTTTTTTTTTTTTTTTTTTTTTTTGCAAACTACTTGATTGGTAGTTGTAGCGAAACTAACTCATTTTCTTTGCACTTGATATACTTAACGTGTCAAGTGGAATGAGTCACAAGCAATTAATTTTAAAAGTAACATGAGTTAGATATCTTAAAATTTTTTTGTAGCAAATTATTTGATTGATATTTGTATCGAGACTAACTCATTTTATTTGCAACCAAATATTTTGTCGCCTGAATTCTTGCAATAATTTGGTTGGTAAAGTATTATCAAATTTTCTTAACCTTATTTCGGGACTCCTATTTTAAGTGATCGGTAATCACCACCTTAATATATATCTATAGAATCCTTATTGATATTAAAGACAAAAAAGTATACATACTAGTATATACAAACCCTTATTTAAGCAAGAAAATGAAAGAAAATAGGCTATTGAAATCAGCCGAATGCATACCTGCCAACTTTCACTCTTTCCGAGAATGGATTTTCAGAGTGGTTGTAAAACAATAAACGAAAAACAATCTGACTCAAAAATATATTTATATTTTGATCCTGTTGAAATTCGCTTGTGCAAGGATTATTATGCTTTTATATATTTATTGTAATTATTTATATGTAGTGGTGGTCAAACTCATTTATAATTATCATTATAATTCAAAAAGTTAATTAGAATAACATGAGTATTGCTACCACTTTAAATATGAAAATAAAATCCTCCGGAAAATCCGGAAGAGTTGGCAGGTATGCGAATGAATAGACGAGATGAAAAACATCAAAATCAGAATAAATAGCTTGATAATACTTGGAGATGTTTCTTTTAACTCCTGTCTGCTTCCTTCGGATCTAAAAAAGGGGGAAATTCCTTTTTGACTAAATTTTTGACATGGATTCTAAAAACATATAATGGTATTAATTTGTTCGTGTTTTTTTCTCCTTTCAAAAATAATTTAGTTATTGGGTGCGTTTCAAAATAATTGATTGCTTAATTGATTTACTTACTTGGGCACCAAATCTAATTTTTGCTGTATGATTGAATCTCGCTGCTAAAAATGCAAAAGGAAACAAATATTTGACTTTTGATTTATTTGTGAATAAAAATTTCGAAATAAATCCGTTTTAAAATTTATTCTGGCAAGATTTTAAAATTTATTCTAGCAAGACAGATAGCGTCAAGGGATACAATGCAAAAAATTCTAGTGGTTGCAGAACGAATCTGTTCTAATTTCATTTCAGTGTTTCGTAAATTTGCTATTACTGTTCCATATAAGGTTGTGTCATTGTGTTGTATGTAAATTCATAAACAAGAATATTTATAATGCTATTGCATTTTTGTTATAGAAATTCTTTTTATTAATGAATATATGAAATTTTTTGTTAAATTTCAGCTGTTCACGAAAGGCCAATGGATAATCAAGAAAGCCCTTGGGAATTAATCAAAAATATAGCAAGAGTAAGTTTAATTACGTTTTAATTTTTTTTAGATTTTAAACTTATTTATCAGATGAATCAGTAATCACATTTTAAACTTCATATTTTACCTCAAATAGTTTCATTGTTTTGAGGGTTATAAATAACCTAATGTTAAAATAAGTTTTTTTTAAAGCTCAATTTTTTTAATAATTATTTTCCAATTTAAATAGTATTATTTTATTTTTAATTTTATTTTCATAATAAATGAAATTTATGTATATTTTTTAATCTTGTTACAAAATGGAAGATATGTAATGGGAGATATTTTTCCACTAATTTTTAAGATTAAAAATTATTTATTAACTGTCATTTTTTTTGGAAACTGTTATACACGATTTTAAAAAAAATAAAAAAATTCAATATGTTAATGAAAAGAGTTTAAAAAAAGAGTAAAGCAAGAAAAAGGGAAAATAAAACTAAAAAAATAATCTTGTAGATTTGGCTGCCCGGCTGGTATAGTGGAAAACATAATTTTTGTTAATTATATTTGGAAATTGTACCAAACCCGCTTAAAGGAATAAGTGGATTTGGTACATTTTCCCGACACTTAGTTGCCCGACTGCTCGATTGTCCGACTCCATTTGCTCGACAACTCAACTTCTCGATAGTTACTCTTACCAAACAGTAAAGGAAACCAAGGAAATAAAAATAAAAATATGACCACCGAAGCCGACGTCTTCAGGTGGTACCGGCCCCGGTAGCCATAAAAACAAAACTATTTCTAATTGAGGGAGAAGCAAATGCCTAAATTAACTCCCTCAGTACCCCGATGGTTTTGTATAGAAGTCCAGGAAAAGACATGAAATACAAATAACAAATTACGAAAAGAAACTCAAACAGAATCATCAGAAAAATAAAAACTCTCTTGGTCAACAAACAGGTCCGTTTGTCCGACAACTCATTTTTTCAACAGTGCATTTGCCCGACAAAAAAATTACGAAAACTCTACTTAATTGATAGATATAATTGATCAGATTTATCATTAATTTATGAAAAATACTAATTATGCAATCAGTGCACATCCTTCATTACAGCCACCTTCCCTCTGCAACGACTAATGCATTAAGAATAGTATTTTATTCCACAGTATTTTGAAAGTGCAAACCAAATGGATGCCAAGTTCCCAGCGCGAATGAATATTATTAATCATCAACTATTGAAACGACGCTGTACTGACTTTTTTTTACTCGCTTTCTTAAATCATGTGAAATGAGGAAAAAAAACTTATTAAATAATCAATATTGCAAGTAATAAGAATTAATAAAAATGATATCTAGAAATCGTAACAAATCTACGCTTTTCTGTTTGCATTTAAAAAAACTAATGAAAGAATAATAAATATTGTTTCTTGTAGACGATCTTCTTCTACAGCGATACAAAAGTTAAAATTCTTTATCTCGCGTTAGATTTGCTAAGGGTAATTTGATTTGTCAGCTTAAGACGCGTCATTTTTAGTGGTCCAATCAAATCCAATGCTCTTGCAACGTCATATAGTTGTTTCTCTTACAAGAACGAATGTTCACCTTATTTATCGAAATATGTCGCCAAGTCTAGGATTCCAGTAAGACTAAAAAATTATAACCTTTTTTTAATAAGTCTATGATGTATATTGTAAGAAATAGAACGAATAAAATTTCTGTCTGACGTGTTTAACTTTTAAAAGCTTTTGTATAATTTTGAATATTTTCATATTTGTATAGTTTGATAACTAAGTAAAACGGAGCTATATGCAGTTGCGGATAGTGACTTAAATCCTGCACCGCAATTTTTTCTTAACTTGCAATGGAATATAGAATTTTGATTCGAACGGCAATTTTACTGAACATGTAATTTTATTCAGTGGTTCTGTTTTGAATCTCATACAATTGTTCTTATTGGTTTCAGAGCTAAAAAGGCCGTGCATTGTTGTAGTGCGACATTAATAGTAGTAATAATAAAAAATATCACATCAAAACAACATGAAGCAACTATTTCACATTAGACTTGAAAAGTGTTTTCACAACTTAAAAGAAGAAAAAAACTTAAAGTGTATTTCGTTCGAATCAAACGTTCAGTTGGTATGAACAAACTGTGGACCTTTAAAAAATAAAGGTTGTTTAAAGAACCTTTTTGTGACATTCTATCTTTAGTTTCTAGAATAATTATTTGATTATGCATATTAGATCGTCTAAAGATTTAATCAAATGTGCATTTTTCTCTTAAAAAGAAAACATCACAGTCGTTGATGAAAAGAAAACTTGAAACACTTTTCTTTTCTTGCACGCCGCCACAATGCATTAAGACGCTCTGCTGTTCTGTTCCAGGGTTGCATTATTTTTCATGTCGGCTTGGCGATTATTTTATTACCCCCTAGTTTATGTGTATATATGTTCATCAATAATAAACCCATACATTCGGCAGATTTTTGTTTAATAGAATAATAGTAATGATAGTACTATAAATTTTAAGATAACCAAACTTAATACTAGTACATGTTATTTTCTTATATTTCTTACACTGTATTATTTGAAATTCTATGGTTATTAGTATTTATATATATATACATATTTGTATATATAGTTAGTTAGAGCATTTATGCTTCATATTACTATTTATATAATAATGAATATTTCATTTGCTTTCAAACAGGAATCAATTAGGCAAAAAGAATTGACTAGGTTTTGCTTACGGCAAAAAGAAGATTTACAAAGTTCATCTGTCGCTCTTTTTGTAGGAAACCTGCCACCTAATTTGTCTCAGAGACAATATGAAATGATTCTTCTTGAAATGTTAGGAAAACGTAAGTATGAACTAATTCAAGAAGGGAATTTTCCTCACTGCTCCGATAGAACTATCTAAGGGTTAAATATTAAAAGTTTTAACAAAATATAAGTGAAAAGTAATACTATATTATCAAAAATTTTTTTAAATTTTTTAAAGATCTCAGTAGATGATAGTTTTAAGATATATTTGAGTGAATTTGAGTAAATTACCTAAGTTTATTACTTGGCAATAGGAAATAAAGATGTTTGCCTTTGATTCTTGTTCATAAGCTTCCGAATGGCGAAATCTCTAAATTCGAAACCTTATTTAAACTTAGTTTGTCGCAACATTTAAAATTTTAAACTGTTATTATCATTAAACTGTTATTAAGCTGTTATTAAATGCTAAAATCATATTAAACTGTTGCCAAAAGACATGTTTTTAAGCATGACAAGGAACATGTTCATGCTCCTTATTGACTATTTATTGAGAAATGCGCTTAAAATCTTGTTCAGCACTGAAACGAAAGAAGATTGTCATTTAGTTTAGTCATTCACTGATATGGGTGAATAAAAAAAAATAAAGAAAAACAAGATCGTCAGTTTTCTAACACATAGCTAATAATATTTATTTCAATATGTACCTAATACTTGAATTGATTAAGCATGATTGGCGTCTATAACAGTATGGATGTTTTTCAGCAAAACTTTTCCATTAATTTTGCCTTTAAATAAATAAATAATTTTATTTTTAATTTCAATTACCGTTGATTTTAAATTATTTACCTTTTTGAAACATGCTATAAAAGAATTACTATAAACAGAGTAAGCATGTGGTTTCTGATAACTTTAGAAATACTTATTTGGTGACGTATTCCTCCCATGCTACCACATTAACGAATTTATCCAACTTAGCGAGTAAAAAATAGTTAGATATTAAAGTACGTGAAATAACATTTTTTTATGAAATAGAGCTATAAGCTCTCAAATATCACACATTTTATTTTTGAAAGATTGTTAAAAAAATAGAATTATCTATAGTTTAATTTCAAACAATTCCTAACGCTTAAACCAATCAAAAAATTCTAATTCGTTTTTCGCTCATCCTGCTCGAAAGGTTTATTGCAGAATGTTCAAATGACGACATTGACCTTTCCCGTGCTTCGAACTACCAGTATGCCAAATTTCATTGTATATGTATATAGATATAGACAGATTGAACAAAAATAAGGTATTTTCCTGAAAATCCATTTTTTCTTCAGGAAAATCGCTTAACCTTTTATTTTTTCAATACAGTTCTGAAGTTTTTCCCAATAAAGTCAGACAAAACAGGATCCTTACATTTTCTCTCTTTTCCAAAAAAAACTGCATGAATAAAAATATTCACATTTTCATTTGAATGGCTCCAAATAATGATGATGGTAATAATAATTTAATGTAAAAGAAAATTATATTTTAGTGGGTAAATAAATCATATTTTGGAAGTATGATAAAATTGGTCGAATAAAACCGGGTTTTAGTAAACTTCCCACTAATTGGATAAAAATAGATATGTATAGAAATATAAGTTAAGAAAAAACAACGTATATTTCTGACTGAAATATTTATTTAAATCATTAATATGTGGTCAAATGATTCAATTGGCTATCTGTAACTCGAGAAGAAAAAGACCGCTGAAATCAATTGGTTGTGTATAATTAAGACAGCGTGTTAATCATAATTTTCAATCATCGGATCAGGTTTAATTGGGTACTAGTAAATGACATCACGTATGGGTGTCAAACCTGATTGGCTACTAAATCGTGGCATAAGCAAATGCCATGATTCAGCAGCTACGTAATGGCGCTTGCAGGTTCCCAATTGCATACGTTGCAGTATGCTATTCTACTTTTGTATTTTGTTAATGTAAAATTTGCTTATAGATGCCTCTTTGTTTTCAAATTTCTTTTGTTTATCATTAAAAAAAATGATGAGTAAAAATTTGAAAATGATTTTTTTTTAAAGCATCATCTACGAAATCGTTGATATAAAAATTGTTTCACTTATAGTATTTATTTTTCTTTATCAGAGTGTTCTATAATAATTATATTATAATTTCTTTATGTAATTCCAAAGAAGAAACTAATTACGAACATTATAATTTAATATTTTATTGAAGATAAAATAAAGTAAGGAATTTTTATAGATAAAATAATCATATAAAAATTAGATAAAAAAATAAACTTGTATGCTGTTAAAAAGATTTATAATAGATGCGTAATTTTTATAAGTTTTTAACATATTTTGAAAATCTATTTCAGCATATAAATTCAGGGATCTTGGTCCTATTTACTATGAATATGGATCTCTAATTATTAGCTATGACAACGCAGATATTGCTGTCAAATGTTTTTACATGCTTAGAGAAACAGTTTATGACGATAAAAACCTTCTAGTCCTTCTCCTGCCAAATCTCCTGCCAGACATGGTGCCCCATGGAATAAGGGTAAGTGGTTCGTCTTTTTATATTATTCATATTATGAAAAGAAGCATTTTCATTGAAAATGTATGTATTTTATAATTAGCTTACTTTTAAAAGTAATTTTTTTCAATTTGGAATTTTTAAATTAAAAAAAAATAGATTTTGCAATTTTTAAGGCAATATTTCATTAAATTTTACGAAATAATTGATTATGAACTTAAGGAAATAATGTTCTATACTGTGATTTCATGATTAATTTATGTTATAATATTCTTTGTAAAATTCTGAAAAAACTGTTCTGACTTGACTAACATTAGATTTCATTTTTAAAGAAAGCTAAATTTTATTTGGAGAGTTCTAGGAATAGGTAAAGTTTTCTTATTTGAATGTATCAAACTGATAGTTTTCTAACAATTTATTACTACAAATATATATAAAGTATAATAATTATACTACTTCAAAAAAGAAGTAAAACTTTCTCTTCGTTGTTATGAAATCGAGTAACTTTCATTACTATATCTATGCGTAATACATACAGATGACATTCTGTGATTATTTGAGAGCTAATCTTTACTTAAAGAAATTAACATGAACATAGACAGAATCTGAAATCCGTAAGTTGTTATAGATATATACTTTCTTATAGTTTTAAAAATTAATCCTAACTATTCAAAGTATTTAGTAAAACAAAATTAACTTACATGCAAAAATCAATATATTTTTTGCAAAATAATTAGATTTTAAAAAACTATAAAAGATATATTTGTCATTTTTATCAAATTATTTATGTCCTTATATACCAATATTATTTTTGTTTTTGTCAGGAAGTTATTTCTGGAAGAAAAATTTGCAAACGAAATAAAATTTTAATTAGAATTTTATATTTAAAGTACTGTTAATTATACTAATTTATATGCCTTGTTACGAGTCTCTTGGCTGGTAAAAAAAGATATCGAAGTGAAATATGAAGGAGAGATTTAAGAGAAACTTCGCCAAAAGTGGTAACTGATTCCACAACAATTCTCTCTTTGTCGATTTTGAACTACTTGTCATAACCTTCTATAGTCAATTATAGACGGAACTGACATTTTCAGAGAGAGTGAAGAGCTGTGAAAAGTTAACTTTTAGATGGTTCGGGCTGTTTGACAGGTAGTAAAAACAATTGGAACCTGCGAGTGACGTCATCGTATGTAAATTGAGGCATTTGTGGATTTCAACACAACGTGTGACGTCGTCTACAGATATCCAATCAAATCTGATTTTACTTACATGGTTAGGCTTAATCACTTTACATCTTCTCGAGTTGCATGTAATTAATTCCAATCTCCTTGTATTGTAAGTACGAAGGACACCAAGAACGTGGAAAAATTTTGTTCGGCAACGGTTAAATTACTAAGTTTCTTTGCGAAAGTATATGTATTTTACAGCAATTTAAAGGGATATATCTTTTCAGCAATTTAAAGATTAGTACGGAAGAAACATTATCTTAAAGCTGAAAAGCACAAAGAACTTCCTGAAAATAATAGAAAAGTCAATACTTTTATGATCCCTAACCAGCAGCCAAGTGTCAGTGGTTCCAACGAAAATATACTCATTATCAAATCGGAAGACATCTTTCAAATTCTCGAGAATTTCACTAATTTCAGTTTATTCATTTTTCTAGTGAAACCACAAGTTCTTAAGATATTGTTTCTCTTGTTATTATACAGTTTCGGATGAATTTATCTCCATATTCTTTAAACATCTTGCTGTTATTTTCGTTATGAAAATTATTCTTTTTCTAGTTCGTGATACAAATTAGTGGCTGTGGTAATGTTTTTCTCCCTCATTGCTGAAATATATTTAAGAATAAGTTTAATTTACATTTATCTGTCCTAATATACAACATCTTGTCGATCACCCCAAGTCAAATCTAGGAGGAAATTTTCTTTCGTTTCTATTCTGTAAATTTTTGCTATCTACTAATCATAGAATGATACCCGTATGTCGTATGTCGTAATTCTCTTACTACTCTAGATGCGTTAGATACTCCAACTGATTCTACAATTTTTTTCTTTTCCCATATGCTTTTTTCTCGATATTTTCCAAAATAAACATACTCAATAAGTTTAAAATATTTTTAACTTGAACTTCGTAAGGTCTCAAACACTAATAACGATATTTTTTGCAGCCTCTTCTAGTCTTTGTTAACGTAAAAAGTGGTGGATGCCAAGGAATGGAATTGATTTCATCTTTTAGGCGGCTACTCAATCCATACCAAGTTTATGATCTTGAAAACGGTGGACCCTTACCGGGGTAACTTTTCCTCTCCCCTTCATGCTATTGCATTATTCCATTTTTTTAAAAAAAAGTTATGTCTTACTTGAAAAAAATAATCAATAAAACTTTAAATCTTTTTCAATACCTTTAATTTCTTAATTTTTCTGATTAGAAATGTTTCTTGCTATACTAGAGTTTAATAAACTTAACAAAATCTTTTTTTATTTAATTTAAAATTAATTAAAACTCAAAATTTGTCTCTTAATTTACAACACGTTTTTTTTTTGGAGGGAATCAATAGAAATTTTTCCAGATAGAATATTTTAGATATTTATTTGACACTACGAAAAATACGTTTCAGGATATAATAAATGTTACAGTTCTTTGGAAGAAAAAAAACTATAAAAAATAAAAAAAAAAAAAAAAAATTAGATAGTGTTTTAAAATTTTTTTTAATAAATTATATGCAATGAAAGAAATTAATAAAATAATACTAATTTAACTTTTTTTAGACTTAATTTATTAACTTATTTTTCAAGAAAAGTGCCATGAAAGAATCTGACAGATTTGACCACAAAATTTGCACTATGTTAAAAATATAGAGCATATTTAGCCGTAATGTCTTCAAAACTAACAAAAACCGTAATAAGATATTAGGTTAAATAACACTTCCGTTGAAATTAATTTGCAGTACACACGGTAACAATATGCATTTAAATTTAACATTAATTGAAGCCGTGGAGACTTTTTGAGTACCAATTTTTCGGTTCAACTTTGAGCAAATTTTTCTGAGAATGTTTAAGGATGTTTTCTGAAGCTCTTTTTCTTAGAAAAAGAAGTCAGTCAGTCCTTAACTTTATGACAAAGCTATAATTTTAAATAATGCATATCACCTTGCCGTATAGAATAATATACACCTTAAAACTGAGAAATAGCTTACATTTTTGAAACGGGGAAACTTTTCCATCTAAGTTGGGGAAAAATGAGCGCTACACCCCACTTCGGATCGATGACCTCTCATCTGCAGGATAAGTGCTGCACCCCACTTCCTCCGTATTGATGAGAGTTCAACCCCACTAATAAGCTCCTAGTAGGGATATGTAGCAAGGCTCTCTACGTAGTATGATTTGGACTAAACAAATGCTTCTTAAAAATTATGGCCACTTATTTTGTCACAGCTATGGGTATATTTGAAAAATTTGGCGCGTACTTTAGGATCTGTAGCAAGTTTCAAATGAATTCCTTAAATTCAAAAATTATAAAAAATTCGCAAGTTGTCCTCCAATATGCCAACTACAAATATGCTCTTAACGTAGTATTGTTTAGAGTAAACAAATCCATCTTAAAAATTTTGAGTACTTATTTCTTGACGCATAAGGGTATTTTTGAAAGCTCAGTTTTTTAATCTTTAGCAAGTTTCAAATGAGTGCTTCGTTGTGAAAGATATAAAAAATCCACAATTTATCCTACACTGTGTAAATTTTTTCACAAGTCAAATTTTTCAAAATTACATATAGATGTGAAGAAATAAATACCCAAAACTTTTAAGAAGCGTTTGTTTAGTCCAAACCATATTAAGTAAAGAGCCTTGCTACTTTTTTTCTACTAAGAGCTTATTAGCGGGGTTGAACACTCATCCATACTGAGGAAGCGGGGTGCAGTGCTCCTCCTATAGACGAGAGGTACCCGATCCGAAGTGGAGTGAAGTGCCCATCCCATAGTACCAAAGCACCCATAGCACCCAAAGAGAGGTCTTCAATCCTAAAAATGGGGTTTAGCGCTCATTTTCCCCCTACTCACTAAGTTCAAAATTTTTCAAATTAATTAAAAGCATTTTAATTCAATTTATATTCAATTTTCGCAAAATTTTATGAGCCTAGACAATACAGTGCTGTATTAACTTTTGAAATATTAAAGCATTAGATTATAAATGCTTCTACGGGCAATATCGTGTCTTTTTTTCATACTGCTAATTTGTTCCATTTTCAAAATCGGCATAGGTGGTGCTTGCTAAAAATAAGCAAAACTTAACAGTCACGATTAAATGTTATGAACTTAGAACAACTATAAAAATAGCATAATATTCCCTAAAAAGTGTTGTTATTGCAACAGATCCTTAAAAAATGCTTTGACCAAGCTTAATGTGTTTTTAAAAAATAAATAATATCTAAGTATTATGTGTGTGACCTTTGAGAGTTAAGTAACCTCTATGTACATTTTGAAAAAATTTCGGATCAAATTATGATAAAGTGTTCCGGAACTAATTCCTTACCGAAAAATCCATTTTTACCAATGACTTGAACCGAGTTCGAATAATAGTGATGGCTGGTCGATACGAATTCCACATCCGGCTTGCACCGATCACAGTGATGATGTTAAATATCCTCAGTGGTAGACGGATCATGGATTACAGTCCCCTTGCTGTATTAGTAATGAATTTTCTTTCTGATAATGATAATATTCTAAAATTTTAAGTAAAAAAAAAATATATATATATATATTTTGGAATGCTTACTTATATGTTGTAAATATTGTATATATTTTTCTATTCAACTTCTCATTTATTATTATAACATTTTAATTACTTTATTTTATTATATAATACCTGGAAATCAAAATTTTAATGGATAACTTAATTTTTTTTTAAATTAACCATTTATTTAATAATTTACTTTTCAAAATTCATTTATTGTCACTTTCTATGTCACATATACTAAAAAACAAATTCTTGCTTAAACTATATTCAAATGAATATTTCTGTATATTTGTAAACAAAATTGTAATCACCTTTCCTTTGAAATTTCAAATAATTGCCAGTGATCAAGCACGTTCCCGGGGTTGAGGTTGGCTAGAATAGAGGCCAGACGCGGATTATACGGGTAAGGGTTTTACTAACCTAGGTACGTATCCGCGTCTGGAAGGAAAGATAGGAAAGTCCCCTTGCTGTCAGGTTAACCATGGGAGGATTTTAGGTTTTTCCTATCCATATAACGCAAAGGCTGGTTAGCTCCGTCAAAAAGTCCTCCACGAATTCTAATTTCTCCCAATACTTAATTCAGGAGTTTCTTTGTCTTCTGGATTTGGTTCAAAATTACAAGGTCATGGCGTTGAACATTTGTAGTCGTAAACCCAAAAACAGGTCGGCTGTTCAATGACATCTATAAAATAACGTTTTTGCCTTAAAATCTCTGAATCATTAACCGAATAATGTAAATCCCTGAATTAAATAAATATTACTGTAAAAATTACGGTATAATATTTTACTGTAAAAATAGATTTTAAGATAATATGAATTTTATGGATGAGGCACTTAAAATGGCGGTACTTTGTATCGTAATTTGATCCGGTATTTCTTACAGTGAATGTAACCTTCCTGTACTAACTCCAACATTATTTGTTTTGTTTCTGTTTTCAGACTGTATGTGTTTCGCCACATCCGAGACTACAAAATTCTCGTATGTGGCGGAGATGGAACTGTTGGTTGGGTTTTGCAATGCCTGGACAACGTTGGACAAGATTCCGAGTGTCAATCACCACCATGCGCGATTCTGCCTTTAGGGACTGGAAATGATTTAGCTCGAGTCCTTAGGTGGGGACCTGGCTACACAGGAGGTGAAGAGCCACTATCCATTCTCAAAGATGTCATCGAAGCCGAAGAAATTAGATTAGATAGGTAAACTTTAATCTTTCTTATGGATATCGTTTAAATAATTTATGCTAATAACCTATTCTCGAAAATTTAGAAAGTTTTGCTACAAAAATAAGCTAAGAGTTATCACTAATAATGAAATAGCTTAAATATTATTATTTTTAGAGAAAGTACCGTTTAACGCATTTCTAAGGCAATTGTTACGTCTAAAGAACAAAAAACTATAATAAAGGTGTCAGAGATGCTTTATGCTTTTTTTTTTAAATTTGATAAAATTAATTTACATGTTTTAATATGCGTTTGAATTAAAAGACTTGAAACAATACAATAATAAGTCACATTTTCAAATTGTCTAGGAGAGGATCTTTGTAGAAAATTACCAATATATCAATCTAATAGGAAATACGATATTACTTGATTAAAAACTTCATTTGCTTTAAAAAAAAATACAAATTGGAACTTGAAAATGGGAACCTGTTTTTGAGCGCTTGAAACTGTCGACTGTTGTTTTCAATTTTCTGCATTTTTGAAGCGATCGAATTTTTCAATTAAGTAGCATCTTTCCGCTTTAGTTTCTTAGGATTATTTTTTTAATAACAAAATAGATGTTACCTACATTGAACTCGTAAGAATTTCATGTATGACGTTATGCGTATTTTGTTCTGTTATGTTGTGGAAATTTTGGACTCTTGTAAAATACCTGTCAGGAAAATATATTTTTATTGCTCAATTTTTTTAACATAAAAAAGAGGTTTTAAAAATATCAAGGATCATGAATATGAAATAAATAAATAAAAAATACTAAAATACTAGCTAATTGAAACATGCTTATACACTTTTCTTATGCTTCTGCAACTTCCAATGTTTCGTATTTCTTTCACACATTAGAATCAACATGCATGGAATTATGTTTTTTTTAAATTTTTTTTTAAACTTTAAAAAAGCACTGCTGAATTCGTTCAAACCCAATTCCAACTCCAATTATGATTGAAACAAATCATTTAAATCATTAAGAAAACAGATCTTAATTCAGATTAAAACAGATCTAAACCTATGAAATAAATGTGAATTTATATGTGAATTTATATGTGTTGTTTCAGATGGACTGTTGTATTTCACGTTGACGAGAAAGGTGATGATAAGTCAGGACTTAATGCTGGGAGTTCTGAAGACAACACCGCCATTTTCGTTATGAATAATTATTTTGGTATTGGAATCGATGCCTCTTTATGTTTAGATTTTCACAACGCCAGAGAAGAAAATCCAAACAAATTTAACAGCAGGTAATTTAAAATCCAAACATTAATAACATGTTCCATAATATTTAATTTAACAGCAAGTAAAACAAAAAGAAATTTGAAGGAAATAATTTGTTGGGTAAGATTTTAGCGAATTTGTGAGCGAATCATCATCAGAAAATATAGAAATATAAATCAGAAATATGAAAACATCAAAAAGATGCTTATAAAACACGTTTTCTTGCTGAAAACTGCGCCTTCTTTAATTAAGGCTTTACAAAGTAAATCAAGGTATTTCAATGCTTTATTCTTGCATCCGTTAAAATGATGGGGTGAAGTTTCGTCCGCCATTTCCCGTGCCCGTCATATTTCCGGGGTTAATGAAAAAATTACGAGCCAAAAAGATAAAAANTTGGCGATTTGCGAGACGCTCCTTCAACGCCGATAGATATTTTCGCCAACCCCTTTACAATCTACGGTATGTTTTGTCAATACGCTGCCCGGAATCATATTTATATCTAAATCTATGCACCAGGTGGCCGTTATAAACTATTTGTAATGTGCTTAGATATAGTTTAATTTAAACAAAATACTAAGCATGTAAGTTAAGAATTCTCTCAAAAATTGACCCAAATATTGTGCATACCTTTAGTTTCAGATAATATTTTTAAATAGGCACTTTTATAACCGTTTTCTTCAAAATTATGTAGTTACTAAGAGGTTCATTATATAGTCGAATATAATAAGTCCTCGTAGTACGGAAATTTAAATTTCTATGACTCTTGAGACGAAGTTTAAGTATGTTCAGAAAGACACAACATGTTCTTCAGTGATTAATATGTTCTTCAAATCTTAGCATGTTTTCTTTACTTGCGGAAGTATTTTCACTTGCTAATATGTTTTATTATGCTAACATGCTATTTAATGTTCAAAACGCTTTTCATTACTCAAAATAATCTACAAAAGAATCAGCATTATAAATTGTAGAATTATCAAAAGGATGTTAACAAAAAAAAATTCCCATTCAGAATTTCGTTAAAAAAGACATTCGCTTAACTAATCTTTTAATCATAGTAGACTATATTGCATTCTTATTCCTGAAATTTTAAGTATCTTCAAAATAACACTCAATATATTCTTCACTGTTTAACATATTAGCTGCTTAACATGTGCGTTAAAAAATTGGCATTAAAAATTATAGAAATATCAAAAGGATGTTAGCGAAACGTATGTTAATAATGAAAATAATTTTTTTAAAAGCATTGTTCCAATTATTGTAAAATAGAGTCGACTATAACGCGTTTTAAACCCTGAAAATTTAAGTGCTTTTGAAATGAAAGCGAACATGTTCTTCACCGTGTAGCACATTTTTCAATATTTGACATGTTCTTGCCTGATTAAGTCATTCTTCAATGCTTAACTTATACTTCATTGCACAGTTATTCACTTTTCCTAAACTTATTTTACTATCCTTATTTATAAAAAAATTTAGTTAGAATGAACTTTTATGAAGTTTACGAACTATAATTATTTTAAGTACATATAATTATTGTAGGTTAAAGAGAAAACATGCACTTTTACGAGAAAAAAAAATATTTTAAGAAGAAATTTTTTTAGTTCATCATCAAAAGCATTTAATAAACTAAACCCATTCATCTAAAAAAGAAAATGCATATCTATCTGTAAAAATAATTATCATGTTTTAAATACAAGCTCTTCATTTCCACGCAAGAGTTCAGATTTAAAAAATATATCGACATTAAATTTTAATTAAAATTATTTTTGTAATAAAAAATAAATTCATATCCGCTTAAAGTTTGATTTTTAATAATATTTTATTGTATTTTTCAAAATTTAAGTTGTACATTTTTTTTTCATTTTCCAAAGACTTGAAAATCTGTGTATTACTTAATAGAAAGTTTTGATGAAATAAAATTTACTGATAATAATTTGTCCTTAAGAACCAGTTAAATATATAAATAATTTATATTTAATAGATGTGAAATTCACGTATTTTTTTATATTTATAATTTTTTCGATACTTATAAATCTAATTTAAGAAGTAGATGATAGTAGTATGTATGGTAGCTACTTATATATTTGACTTTTACAGATAAATTTTAATTACTCATGATGCAGTAATTTTTTTCTATATACTAAACAAATAAGAACTTTTTTTAACTATACTCGTTTATATGAAAACGAAACCATCTTCATTACTGATAAGGGTTCTGAAAACATACATTAACAACTGTGTTTGCAAAATCCCCACCCCGATGTAAATTTAAATAGAACTCTCTTTTATAATAAGTTATTGACACTTAAGTTAGTAAAACGCCGATTTATTGCAATTACTTTATTTCTTAAACTAATAAGTCACAGCAGTAAATCGTGTTTTTCTGACCTAGGTCGCAATAACAAACCAATATTTTTTGTTAAACTTTTGAGACCAAATTTGTTTTTAATTCTGTGACAATAACTAGAGAACGTAAGTTATTTTTTTTCCTTAATTCATAGCTGTGCAATTTTGAAACTTAAGTTGTGTAGTTTTTTAAATAATTCAAAAAGCATCGTAATAGACACACATAAAAATGTTTTAAAACGTGCGAATATACAACATTGCAAAATTCCATCGGGCAAAATTCAAATAAAAAAGTGGGACGAAAATCTCATTTCGCTGTGCAACAGAAAAACTAACCTAAACAACAAAAGATTATAGATTGGGATTTTTATGTATTTGGTATTTCTGTGTAATAAACTGCTCATTGTAAAATAGTGTTTTCTTTTTTTTTTCAGAAATAAATTTTGTTTTATCAGTTTTTTGAAATTCTGTTTTAGCGTTCATCGCATGACTAATAAAAAGAAAATAGTTAAAAGCCACTTTCTACATTCTGTTTTTGTTAAATGTTCAGAAAATGTTTTAAATTTCGGTCGCTGAATAAAATCAATCTTTATTCTCACACATTTAATAAATACTTTTTTTAAAATGTGGTGCTAATTTTAAATGTTTTGGAAATGTTTCTTTCCTATTTTTAAAGGTTCCATAACAAGGGTGTTTACGTAAAAATGGGTTTGCGGAAAATGGTAAGCCGTCGAACATGGCGGGATTTTCATAAGGAAGTTCGCCTTGAAGTAGACAACAAAGTCATCGATCTACCTCCTGTCGAGGGCATTATCATTCTCAACATTCTCAGGTACATTTATAATTTTTTTTATTAAAGAAATAAAATGAAGAAAATTTAAAATTAAAATAATAAAAGCCAGAACATATTATATAGAACTATAAATTGAGGTATATCGGTCGAATTTGTTATTTGAATTTTTTAATATACAGTATTAATACTTTTTAATATATTTACAGTATTAATACTTAATAATATTTTTTAATATATATCTCTTATAACTCCAAAACTATTGGTGCTAGGGTTCTAAAATTTAGAAGTCATCTACAAGGAAATTTTTAACTCCCGATTCTAAGATCGTATAATAATTTTAATTAGACCATTTGGGAGAAATTTTAAAATATTATTATTATTATTATTATTTTTTTTGCTTCACCTGAAAATTATTCATTGTTACAAATAAAACTATAAACGATTCATGTTTAAGATATTCTATTGCATGTTTTTTAACGTTTAAATACTTTTTACAAGTTCATTGATCAACGTGAATAGCGTAACTACGTCTTCAAATTAGTATTCCTAAAGTTATCCGAAAACACGCGTTTATTTTGTTTATAGATGTGGTTTTCAAACGTGTTTTTATAAAATTAAATAATTTAAAAGCAACCGTAACTGAAATAAAGAAAATATTATGTATTAAAAAGTGAAGTTAATTTGGGAAAAGATACTGATTCGTTTAAATTAGCCGTAAAAAAAGTACTGTATTATTGCCGTCAATGATACTCAATTAATTCTGGTAATTATTTTTGCTGGTATTACAGTAATACAGATTGTTTTTTTTTTGCAAATGCATCTGACTTTAAATCGAGGTTTACTATCAGTAAAAGATTTATAAATACGAGAAAATATTGAAAAAAAGGAAAGAGAACTTTTTTAAACATGTAATGAATTCTAACACAAAAAAGTATAAATTAGAACAGTTTAAAAAATTTTTAAAAATTGATTTTTTTATGGTTCTGCACATAAAAAAGTAAAAAAATAAAATTTTGCTTGCAATTTATGAATTGCGTGTTAGAGTTGATACTGTCTCCAGGAATTATGTTCATTTTATATGAAGTTTATCATAAAATGTGCTATAAGACTTTCTAATAATTTTTTTAAAGAAAGCAGATGAAAAGTCGGTGGTTTTGAAAACAGTAGGGATATCAAATAATTCACAAACTTTTTACCTGCTTTCTTTAATAATTTTATTGCCACACATTTTATGATATACTTCATATAAAATGAATATAGTATTTGGAGAATTAACTGAGACTATATCAATTCGATTCTTATAAGTTACAAGCAAAATTTATTTTTTTAATTTTTCATACAGAACCATATAAATGTTACTTTTTAAAATTACTCTATTCTCAGACTCAGTCTGATGGAACATTTGATTTTTGTTTGTTTTGAGTACATAGTAGTATAAGTGACGCAGAATGGACGGTATTAATTACTCTACATTCCATTAATCAATAGACCTAATGTTTGAATCTAAATAGTTGCCGAACTGCAAAGTCGAAAAATAATAAACAAATTATAAATTGTATTTGGAGAGGAAACTGAATCTAATTTTATTTGTGTAGTTGGGGCTCTGGAGCTAACCCTTGGGGACCCGAAAAAGAAGACCAGTTTGCCAAACCTACCCATTACGACGGGATGCTTGAAGTTGTGGGTGTTACTGGAGTTGTTCACATGGGGCAGATACAGAGCGGACTGAGAAGTGCCATCCGCATAGCACAAGGAGGACACGTGAGTAATCAGTTTTAGGTCTTTCAATTCTTCATAAGAAAGTGAATCATTCACACAACAGCCCTTAATGGGCCAGGGGGTCAAGGACTCCACAATTTCGTGATCAACATCACTGTTGCGACAATGTGTTCAGTGCCTCGCACATGTCGGCTCTTTTAATTCCTTACTGGGATATTTTTCCCAGTAATGTTATGTTAAAATATATTTAGGTTTATATAAGAAAAAAATTCATTTAGCTTAGTATTTAAAATCAATTTAATTATTAAGACCAATTTTTTGGCGAAAAGGTGGATGCGATTTTCAAAATTTTAGCTACTGTAATGAATTGGCGATAAGCTTTCATTTTGTAACTATAAATAATCGAATCTATTATAAATTCTGTGTTGATAGCTGCAAATTAACTAGACGAGAAATGATCGAACGAACGAAAGCATAAATGACACCTCGTTTCTTGACTTTACGTTAACCTTTAATATTATCCAGATTTATGTTAACAAAACCTTTTTTTGTATTTTTTGAAATTATTGCAGATGGCCACACAACCCATACGTGAAAAAAATTCCTTCAATCGACGTTTGCAAATTAATAAAATTGGTGGGAAGTATATTTCCTACATTTTAATAAAGGGCTAACTCATGTTCTTTTTGGATAGTAGCCTGTCGAATTTCTATATCATTGGTTAAAAGAAAGCATTTGTTTTATTGGCTACTGCTATTGAAACCGGTTTAATATGTCTCAAAAATACGCTCTTTTTCACCAAAATATTATAAAGATAAAAGAATAATTTCAAAATTGTATTCCTGGCGTAACCAATAACGTGACTTCGAATACTTACACAAAAGTAATTGCGTTTACCTCACACTTTCAAAGTCTGAGTACTAAATAGTTCTTTTTTTAAAAAATATTTTAACAAAATTAAGTTTTTTTCCTCTTATAATTCGCTATTCAAGTTTCCATTTTTCCTTATTTTTTATTCCTTATTTCCTTATTTATTATTATTCTTGTAAAAAATTAAATTTTCTGAAGTCCTGAATTAAATTTTAGATAAGTTATAACACAAGAAAAAAATTCTGGTAACATAATAATACTGTATAGTAATGGCATCTCTGATAAAAAGTATATGGTATTTAAACTGGCAAATAATTCTTTTTAATAAAACCAAATTATATGGTGTTTAGACATTCATTTAGCAATTTCCTCCCTTTATATGACAATGGTTTACTGGAAATTCTGGCTTTTAAGAGTGTTATTCTTATTTTCCCATATTTAGAAGAAAATGCAAAACTAATAGTAAATTTAACCAAATAAATGGTTTTTATGTTATAATCTAGGCTATCGTGATAAAATTACCAAATTGTACCACATTTACCAAATTTTATCACGCATTCTAAAACCGTAGTTTATTGTTAATTTTGCCCAAATCATCACCAAAGTGCTTTGGTGAAAATTACCGATCTTTTTGGTGCTCCCATAGAGCCAGAAACTCGAACAAATTTTATCCTATTGTAGTAGTTTTGACCATACTTTTTTCAATCAGTGAAGAGAGTCGAAGAAAGTTCTACATTGATGCTGCCTTTATGAAACCCAAACCCCTTAAAAGTTATAACTTTAAATTTATGCTTACAAAATTTATAATTCTTTATCTTGGAAAAATTCACAAGATCTGATATCCTCAGTGATTCTAGAGCTGCTGTGTTGGCTATATCGTTTCTGACAATAATCCCATAACACAGGACATATTGTATTGCAGTTATCATCTTAAAAACCTGGCATCACTAGAGAAAACTATAGTACTCCAGTGGGTTCCTGCCCACTGTGAAGTTCCAAACAACAAGAGAGTCGACTTCTTGGCTAAAAATGGCACTTTAATTATGCAAATAATTTCTCGCCCTATGTCCTACCATACAATTAAAAATCGTATTAAAATATCTATTAAAGCCCGTGTTCAGGAAGACTTCTATAACCGCCTTTCCCAAAAGTCCTAGAAGAATGCCATTCCAAATTTGTGCAATGGCCATGCCGTAGAGCAGTCGCTGAATTCCGCCCAGTTACCGGACATGACTGCCTAGGAAACCATTTTATAGACTCAAAATTGTTACTTCCTCGATATGTACTCTGTGCAGCTCTGGAGGGGTAATGAATTCTGTACATCTACTCCATTGTCTTGTTCTGGGTAAGACTCTCGCCGAGCGTTATTGAGAGGCTAGAGATATGTTAGATAAATGAACTCTGTTTCAGCATTTTTTGTTGTACTCTGTGTTCTTTCTTTATACTAGTTTTCTGCTGTAACTGTTCATAATCTGTCATTAGAAATGAAAAAAAAAATATTCACGTTCATTTCTTCTTGTAGTTACGTATAAAGTTGCACACAGAAATGCCTGTTCAAGTAGATGGTGAACCATGGATTCAAAGCTCGGGTGAAGTAGTTGTTCTTAGATCCGCGCTTAAAGTAAGTAACTATTCTATATTTTCTATAATTTTACTTGAACTATACTAATACTGTTTCTTGAATACTAATAACTATGTTGTGTGTTAGTGGTGTGGCACATATGCATGAATGTTTGTTTTGAATGTTATAAGTCACTCACAACTATTTGCATATAATTGATTCTCTCACTTACCAAACTATTTGTATTGACTAATGCTTGCATTCTAAAAATCATATGAAATTAATGCGCATTTCTTTATAATGAAACATACCTCAGCACATTAATTAAAAATTCCCTGTCATTTTCTTTGCATGTTCTCAATATTTTACTAAAATTAATAAATTGGCAAAATAGTTCAAAATTTAAAGTTATTTCTTAAAAAAATAAAAATAAGCAAAAATTAAAGCGGTCAGTTTCAACAATATATTTTGAGTTTCGATTTTTCATGAATTTTCAATGATAATTTTAAAAATTTCGTTTGTAAATCTTTTTGTAAGATAATAAATAAACTGTAAATAAATTGTTAATAATAATTTTATAAATAAATTCGTTTAACAAATTCTCACATTTTGAATATTTTCGAATTTTTAAAATTTTGCTTCTCTTTAAAGAAATAAAATTAATAAAACTTTCTTTTTTAATTGCAATAAATATTAATCCGTCAACGTGTTTCTAAGAAAATGTTTAACAAATAATGTTTAATAATAATAAATAATAACTAATAATAAATAATAACTAATAATAAATAATAATTAATAATAAATAATTACTAATAATAAATAATAACTAATAAATAATAACTAATAATAACTAATAAATAATAACTAATTAATAGTAAAAATCACTTAACAATATGAATATTTTTATTTATTATTCTATTATTTTTATTACGTTATTATTTTACGGAAAATAAATAATATTAGAATTCTATCCTAATTCTAGATAAAAAGTTCTCCTATTTGGTTAAAAGCATATTTTAATTCTTTTATAGAATTTAGATACATCCGTATACTAATAAAGTAAATTGAATAATTATTTTAAAGAGAAAAGGTAAACTAAATCTCAATGATAGATTAGGTCTCTATAAATAGATATTTCAATTATTGGGTACAAGTTATTAAAATTTTTGCCAAATGAAAAAACGATATTTCTACTAATTCTCAGAAAAAATACTCTATATCTATAAAACATTAGAGCAAATAACTCGAACAACAAAAAATTCATGGTAATTTTATTTTAATGTAATAAATAATATATTTATAGCTTGAAAATATTTTTGCATGATTTTTGGGGGTTTGGTATTATGTATTTTAATATGCTTTTTATGTTTTTTTTAAATCAAAATAGTTTTTTTTTATTGAAAAACTACATTTCTTAAGTTGAAAAAGTGTTTGGAAAAATACAGCTGTTGAAATTGGTATAAACAGTAGTTAAACAGTAGTTTTGGTTGATATTATTTCCAGATAATATTATTTCACTTAATTTGAATTGAAATTTAAGCAAGCATTAATTAAAATTCGAGTATTATTGAATTAGCTATATATATATATATATATATATATATATATATATATATATATATGTGTCATTCTCACAAACATTGTATATATATATATATATATATATATATATATATATATATATATATATATATATATATATATATATATATATATATATATATATATATATATATATATATATATATATATATNTCAGTACGCTGTTGGGCCACCTTTTGCGCGTATTACTGCCTTAATTCGTCTGGGCATGGATTCTATGAGATGTTGGTAGGTGGTAGAAGGTATGCCAGACCATGCTCGCTGAACTGCACTTGCCAATTCCTGCAAATTTGATGGTACTGGATCCATCTGTCTGAGCGCCCGTTCAATTTCATCTCACAAATTCTCAATTGGATTGAGATCTGGGGATTGTGCTGGTCAACGAAGCAAGTTAAATTCTCCGTCATGCTCTTCGAACCATCTGAGGACAATGCCAGCTTTATGACAAGGAGCGTTGTCCTGCTGGATGTATCCATCCCCGCCAGAGTGCACCATTGACATAAACAGATGTACTTGATCTGCGATGATACTTAAATACCCTTGGGCTTTAAGGAGTTGTGGTACAGGAATTAAAGGACCCATACAATACCAAGAGAACATTCCCCATACTATAACGTTGCCACTGCCGGTTTGAAGTGTCGTGGCAATGCAGTTGGGGTCCATGCTTTCGTGCTATTTTCTCCATATTCTCATCCTGCCATCTGCGTGATGCATTTGAAATCATGATTCCTCGGACCACATGACCCTCTTCCAGTCATCTACTGTCCAATGTTTGCTCTCCTTTGTAAATTGGAGACGTCTGCGCTTATTTAAAGCAGACAGTAGAGGCTTACGAACAGGTCGTCTGCTTCCATACCCTATACGGCGCAATGTGCGTCGAACACGTCCGTTCAGAGACGTTCGCAGTTGCTCCATGATTAAGATCACTTGCAATTTGTCGCACTGTTGCTCTCCCGTTGCGCTGCACGACCCTGGCCAGCCTTCTCTCTGATCGAGCATTCAGTACCCTGTGACGACCACAAGTCTGACTTTGAGACTCGGTTTTTTGCTTGATTTTCCATTCTTTGTACACATTAACAACTGTTGCTCTAGAACACTTCACAAGTGCAGCCGTTTTGCTGATACACGTTTCGACACATCTCGCACCCACAATCATTCCACGTTGAAATTCAGTTAAATCACTTTTCTTTCCCATATCTGAGCAAGCAACACAGTATAACTGATGACTCACTTGTCCAGCATTCCCGTGTTATAGTTATCTTGCCCTCTAGTAGCAGCGCTGTGACGCAATAACTCATTTGCATAAAACTCTGAGGTGGTCATAATAATTTGGCCACTCAGTGTATATATATAAAGGATGTCCCAAAATTAATGCGAGATTTGAATTTGTCGCCATTTTTGCAGTAAATTGTTGGCAACCCTGAAAAATTAACAATTTAGCAGCTGAAAGTTTAGGGTAAAAATGGAGCGTACAAGACGGTGCCACTTACCATACAACCAGTGAAACAATTCAATTACTGCATGAGACATTTCCTGGCAGTGTACTCTCCCGTTTAGGTAATCAGAATTGGCCCCCTAGATTCTGTGATTTAACACCATTAGATATTTTCTTGTGGGGTTATTTGAAGTCAAAGGTCTTTGTTAACAAGATCACTACCACCCGTTTAAGCAGAAAGCAGAAAGGTCAAGAAAAATTTAAACAAAAGAGTGTGCATGTGCCATCAAAGCCATGGAGGCCATTTGCCCGATATGTTATTCTATAAATAACCCTATCCTATGTACTTTATGATTCAATGAAAAAATAACAATCTAAAGACTAAAAACTGTGTTTTCTATTTTATTCAAACCTTGCGTTAAATTTGGGATACCCTTTTTAATATATATATGTATATATAATATTTATATAGATAAAATTCATATTATATAAAATTTATAATATATAATTAGCATATAATAATAGAAGATTGACACTCATTGGTTTTGATTCCTGAAACATAAATTTTATATTAACTTTGATTTATCAACATCCAGAATGGAACTCATAGATGATGTTACTCTCACTTTAGAAGAAATTTTTCAGAAGAAAATTATTATACATACGGGTTATGATCGAAAGAAAATTAAAGTTGTGAAGTGCTGATACAGTTAGCTAAAGGGCAATGGAGCAACTTTAACAACATATTCTAATTAACGCATCAAAAAATTGCTAAATAACTTTTAAACTCATCTCCGTTGTTTAATATTCACTATGATAATCACTGTTTGTACTTTAAGAAATTTGCGCTATCTTTGACGAATATATGAGCATAAAGGTTATGACAGAAACCCTTGTTTTTTTCTTCTTTAAATAAAGATTAGCGTGTAACAATTAATATCCAGATCATAATTATTATATCGAATAAACATATCATAAAAGTAAACCATTAGACATTTGCAAAATACAAAAGTACCGTAGTATATCTCACAAATACAAATTCCAAGAAACTTTCAAAATTCAAATGCACAGCAGTAGATCTAAAAAATAGAAATGCTAAGGAATTTGAAAAATCTAGAAAAGATATTCTAATAAAGAATAGTATCAACATAGTACTAAAAATTATTAAATACTTGAACTGAAATTGTTAGAATTTTGGTTATTTATAGACTATTTTGTAACAAAAAATAAATAAAACATAGCAAAGTATTCAACTGCATTTGACTAAAAATGATAAATTGCAATGAAGAATTTAAGAACTTAACAAAGGAAATCTTTTCAAATATCATTCATGCTCACATTGTACAATGGAAGACTTCTGTTTCTTAACATCACACAACCATCACGCTTATTTCAGATAGCTTTTTTTGCCATTTCTTATTATGGTAAAAAAAAAATTAAAACTTTTACTTTTTATTTTTCTTCATCATTACTCCTTGTTTATTTTACCCCCACACACATATTGGGTAAAATAAACGTAAATTAAACATTTATAAATTAATAATTTGTATAAATTACAAAAACACAGAGGATAACATAGTGTAATGTTGCTTAAAAAATAAAAATTTAAAACATTTTTTAACATGATTACGAATTGCGTAAAACATCTTACTTTTCAAAAAATTTAACGCACTACATATTATTTTATTAGAAAGTATGAGTTCTAATTTTAAATTAACAATTCGCGATCGCAACGAACTATAAAAATGTCACATTTATTAAATCGTCTGCTTACAAATATAATTTTTTCTTGGTTTAGAGTATTCTTTTTTTAAGAAGAGAGTACTTGTTTTATTAATTGTTAATTAAAATTTTCTTTTATTTCCTTTATCCGTGAATTACGCTGCATTTGAAAGTTAACTTTAACAAACGTTCTTTGAAAAATATTCAAGATTTATCAGCAAAGGATGCTGAATATCATTGTTTCAAAAATAAAACGTATCGATAAAAAAAAGTATATCAGACGAGAAAAACAAGAAAAAGTATACCAAAAGTTTAATTTTCAATTGATTTGAAGAAATAGAAAAATTTAACATTCAGTCATAAGATCTACAGATCGATCCTGCTATAGAATGTTAAAATTGATGATCAGAAATTTAATTTTAAAAGCTTACCAAGTTGTTTGTGATCACTTTATATGTAAAACTAGATACTTGTTTTTTAAAAAAGTTGACTGATGTATAAAAATATGATTGTGAACAATATTGAAAGGGTTTAGGAATGATTAAAAAATTCTTTCTTGCATGTTTTGGATGTAGTGTAACAGCATGAAGCTTCGCTATTTCTTTGCACTAAGCACTCAAAAATATTTTACTTTTATTCTAGTAATATCTTCAGATAAAACAGACTGCTAATAAAAAAAAATAATTTATAAAAATAATTAATAAATTTAGCTGAGCAAACAACAATATTTATAACTTTCAAATACGTTTTTGTGCGAAATTAAAAGCTATTTAGTTCAGTTAAATGGTTTATTAAACTCAATTTTGCTGAAGCAAACTGCATGCACCTGATGTTTCTTTTATTTGTTTTATGGTTTCAATTATAATTATTTCTTAAATGTTCATTAAAAAATATACCTCAGATCAAACAACCTTGTTTTCATTAATAAAACAGCTGTTCCTAAATCACGGATTGTGTAAAAAACTTAGGATTAGTACACCAATACAAAATTATCTAGTCTAAAAAACGAACTTAAATATTTTTTTTATTTAATCTCATCGTGCCTTAGATTATGAAGTCTAAATATGGTGGTTACCTCCGCGAGCAAGTACGCCAATTAAAACATTTTTTTGGTTGTTGTCTTTACCACAGTTTTTAAATTAGACCACAAGACTTATAGGAAAGTGTGGTAAACTCCCCAGCAAAACAATACTAAATTCTAAATTTTTTAATTATAATTTTTCATGATTTTTTTTCCTAGTTAATGAGCTTACATTGTAGTCGTTTACGTCAATAAGTTAAATATGTCAATATGTTAATTACATCGATATGCAAAATAATTACGTCAACTGCATTTTATGTATGTTTTTTTTATATGTTATATTTTATAAAAAAGTTTCCTTCTAATTATAGGAAGAAAAATGGTTGGAATTGAAAGAATTTATTACCTAATATCCATAATAATAAGTAAAAGAAAGTATTTTTTTTTTCAACAATTCAAGTGATATATAAAAACACTCGTTTTATTAACGATTCAAACGATAAATAAACGCAGACATCTATGCAATTATTTTAAGACCTATCGGAAACAGAATAATTAAATTACACTTTGTGACATGCAAGAAAAGTATTAATCATTCATTTGAGAGAAAAAAAGTCATTATTTCAGAAAATTTTTAGGTATGTTTTTTTTATAAAAAAAACTTCCTCTCTGATAAGGAAAAGTTAAAGTGGTGTATAGTTGTTTTTCCCCCTTCTTTTATTAGCTCACAAGGTATCCCATATAGATGCAATGCTTATAAAAGCGCAACAGAGCTACTAAACAGCTTGATTAAACTGTCATTGTTAGACAGGGTATAAAAGTACTGAAAATAAAGAAAATACAAAATATATAAAATGAAATATAAGAAAATAAAATATAAGATGATGAAAATCGATTAAACACTATTTCTCTGAGGGAATCAAACACGAATAGTTTAAAAACAAAATAAAATTAATAATAGAAAAACCAAATTTCATCCACATATTATTACAGCAAAATTGCTTTAGTTTTAAGCATTTTTTTTGACCAGTACAGTAAGCTACAGCATCAAAAGAGCCTGTCCTATAAATAACAACGATGGTAATACTAGGACCTTCTTTCTCACTTTCATTTAGTAATTTTTCTTGCCTTTTTAAGCGGTAATTCAAAGAACTTTTTTCTTAAAGATTCAAGCAGTAGTTTTTATCAGTTCATGCAAACTTTAATAATTACGAAAATGTGATTGAATAAAAAATAAAAAAAATCACAAACTTAAAATCTGCCAAAAAAAAACGATAGTTTTGTGTTTATTTTGAAATTTTTTACTGAAAAAAAAATGTATATATTTAGTCGTTCTTTGGAATGCTGCATGAGAGAAATAATCGCGACTTATTTTAATCAGTAATTCCTTTTCATAACTTAAAACCGAACCAAATCTTTACAGGCCACCATGCTTCGCAAAATTAAAATGAAACGAAGAAACACTGAACCAGTCTTGGGTCCGGGAAGCAGCGATAAACCCGCCGATGAGTGAGGAGAGATCTTCTTCAAGCTCTTGATGAAAACTAAGCTAGACCACCCTTTTCAGACAGGGGACATCTCAACCCTATGTTATATGCAACATCAATGCTAAAGTAAAAGAAAAGCGCTGACCTAAAATCTCTAGCCGGTGTCGACTAGAGTCAGTCGATATATATATACTCTTATTTGAGTAAATATTCTTTCAATTACTTTCATTTTCTTGTAAGTCTTTGGGAGATGTGAGTAGAAGGTTATATGCACTTCAGTTGTTGAGTAACACATGAATATGCTTATTTAAAAATGACTTTTTGTACAAAGTTATGTCACATTACTCTTATTCTAGTCAAACTTCATCCATTACAATTTTCACTTCTGTATTTGTGGCACATTACTTTTTAGCGCTCTATTTTACCAATGAAATGTTCATATTTCTGTGATCAGTACTTTTACTGCAATAAGATTCTTGTACTTTCACATTGTAATATATTTCCTTTATATATTTTGTTCATACATATTCAGTACAAAATATGGGTCGTATTTTAGAGAGAGTACAATAAATTATTCTAACAATGATAAATGTATTTGAATAATAATGGGGAGGATTTCCGTATCGTTACCTGTGCCAAAACGGTCGCCAAGTTTTGGCGGTATGACAGAAACACATGAGAAAAGGACATTTCGAAGGTAGATGTTCCGAATAAGCTGCTTTGCATCCTTTTTTAAAAATTTATTACAAGTATATGTGAACGTCAGTTGCACTTTGGCTAGAACAGGTACCGATATGCGAATATCCCCTTAAAAATAATGTATTTGTATACATTTTAAACTAAAAGTTGAAATTTTGTGTAACTCCTTTGGAGAATAATTAGTATCCAGTTTGGATCAGCTCTTTTCTCGGCTTTTAAAAGTCAAAAATAATTATAGAAATAAAAAGGAATCCATCTATGTAAAGTACATTGAAATAATAGGTGTCAAACATAATTATCTGAAAATCTCTTCAAGATTCATATTGTTAATAACTCTAGCTTTAATTGCAAATGAGAACTCGAAAACTTTTAATCTTAAGTAAAAATTATTTCTGTAATACTTTGTTAAAAAAATTCTCATATCAGGTTTTCGGAAATTTTTTTGACAACTTTCATTAGAAGTTTTACACTTCGGAAGAACATATTGTTCTTCCAATACATAGGAAGAACACGCGCCTATTTAAAAATGTGCGTTGCATAAACATGCGAGTGTAAATTCTTATATGCGCTTAATTGTGCAATTTGGCACACACGGAGGTACATTTAAGATAGTAAATAAAATAATGATGACTTAAAATCAGTTGCCTCTTTAGTTGTTTATGAAACTTAAATATATGTTTTTTTCGCAAGGCTACTATGTTAAAGAAGAGCAAAGGAAAAATGAAGAGACGAAATACAGAGCCCAGTATGGTGGTATCTCCAATGGAAATAAATCAAGATGTGCCAAGTAGCTCAGGACCATTTTAAGAATATATAATATATATTAAACGCCGAAGTAGTAAATCTTACACAAAACACACAAAAAGTTTTTGTGCGTTAGGCCAGAAATGAGTAATTCAATGGCTACTTGTTGAAAGGTTATAAATAATTTCATGCTTATATGAAGTTCAACTAACTGTATTGAAATATATTTCAAGATAAAAAAACGAAATAGATACAGTTTTAAATTGTCATCGAAAGTGAATTAAAACGCCTAGATATTTTCTACGATCTTTATTACATGAAATATCAGGAATGATTTCGATTATTTGCACCATATCATGGCAGGAGGAAAACATTGATAAGTGATATGAACCACCTTATTTATATTGTATGTGCATCAAAATACTTGTAATAACTATTGATAAAATCTTTAAAAGAAAAAAAAAGGTGTTTAAAAGATAATCGCCTGACATTCATATTTCGAAAAAGTGTTATCAATTTTTTACAGCTATAACTAGCTGTTATTCTTGAATCAAGCAATTATCTTTCAAACAACCAGAAAAACTATAGTTTGTTTGAGCTTGTTATTGTTACGCTAACTATGAAATAGTTTATGAAATTGAACTAATATACGGAACAAATAATGCATTTTTAAAGATGTAAGTTTGTTTCTGTATGTTTGACAACATTGACATTCTTATTCAAAAATTTAAAAAGTATTTATGTCTGTTATATGATAAATATGCAGTTTAAAATATTTTTGAGGGGTGTATATTATTACTCGATTTTTTTTAAGTTCAAACTAAATGCACCTTACATGAATATTGAATGAAAGTAATTGTTGAAATGGTGGTTGGTGTGGAGTTTTTTTCATCTTATAAAATATTGATAAGAAAAGAATATATTTAACGTGTTCAAAGAATTTTTTTTGTCTTAAAATTATGTAACTGAGTTACTTAAATTTGTATATATTTACAAACTTAGCACATTAACTAATGCACAGTTTCTAAAGGGCACATTTAATACTAAGAAATTATATTCAAATCAAAATATTTTTGTGAACAATCTCATGTTGAAAATGGAGATAATATTCAGAGCCAGATAACAAAAAGCACAAGAAGAAAAATTACTAAGTAGAAGTTCAAACTGCACATTTTGCACATATTCTGAAAACATAATATATGGCATGATTAAAAATATTGAATAATAAAAATTATTAAGAATTAACTAATTTAAACAACCTACAGATTTGGTATAAATTTTTAAATTTTTTTTTGTAAGCTATTTCATTGACATGAATCATTTTCAATATTGAAAAATAAATACTGAAAGAGCATTAAAATAGAATTAAAAACGTTCAGATAACTATTTATCTTTATAATCGCATTTAAGTTTTAAATAGCATTTAAACTTAAAAAAAAAAAGTGAATAAAAAGAAAAATTCCAAAAAAAAATCAAGCTTTGTCGAAAAACAGATTAATTTTATGAAAAAAAATTAAAAGTTTCATTCGAAAAAAAATATGTTAAAGAAATACTTTTTATCAATAAAATAATTTTTTAATTTAGAAATAGGCGTTGACTTAAAATTTTGTCAAACAATTTTAAAACTAAAGTATCTTAAATATTATACGTTATCGAAATATTTTTATCAACAAAAAAATAAGAGTTGACTTTAAACTTCGCAAGCATTTAAAAACTACAGTGACTAAAATATTATTTTTATTTAAATTTTAAGTTAAAACACGAATAAAGACAAAAATAATAAATTTGATAAATTTAAGAAGAAAAAGTGGGAAACTTTATAACTTAATACAAGTAAAGAAGACAGTAAGTTAAACAGTTTCCATGTTTTCTTTTCTAAGTTCCTACGCATTGAAATGATTTGTAACACATTTTTCTTCTTAAATTTTCAATTTATTATGCTAAGTTATGTTGTTACTATAGATGAAGATAGCTAATATTTGGTTAATATTCTTAAAATCTATAAAACTCAGTTTTTAAATAAATGACTAATTTTAAAACATAATTTAAATATCACATAAGCATTTTGGTGCCATTAAAAATTTGAAATAGCAAACAAATGATTAGCTATGAGAAGCTATTGGCTATGAGTAGTACAGTCTTCATCCTAATTCAAAACTAATATTTTATTTTCATTATTGTTTTAACAAATAACATAAGCTTTGAATTTTCAAAAGCTGGTACTGAATACAGAGTTGAGTAAAAATAACATTCAGCTTGTATTGAAGAATAAGTTTCTAAAAGTAATCCGAATTTCTTTTAAATTTACTCATTTGTTTTTTAAAATTGATGTGAAACTCTGCGATTTCACCAATAAAATTTTTTTTGATGTTTATTTACAGTAAGTTTAATTTAACCCTTTTACCCTTCACGTTGTTTTAAAAGCAACATTACTTTAGGGTTTATTTTTAAATTATCTTTTTCGATTTTTAAATTTTATTTACATATTTTTTTGAATTATCGCGACAAAGTTGCTTTGACAAATACTACTTTAATTTTTTAATGTGATTTTTACAAGCATTTTTTAATTAAATTAATGTTTGTGAGAAAATTATGTTAAATATAGGGTAATGATATGTAGAAGCTGGTCATTGTTTTTTTTTAAATATCTTTTTATCTGTAGTTTAGTTTTTTTAATTTCTAAGAAAATTAAATAATTATTAATTATATTTGAAAACAATGGAAATAAGTAAAAATATTTTCTGTTATTTTTATACCTAAAAAAATGTTAAAAAACAAACTTTTTTTATTGAAAATATTTAGGTGTAAAAGGGTTAATTTTTCACCAGTACAGTCACAGTTAAAATATTTTCGATAACTTTCAATGTATTCTTTAAACATAGTAATCTCAAATCATTATAAAAAATTGAAGAAGAAAGGAATAAAATTTTGATGAGAAAAATAAATATATTTTCGTATTTATTGATGAAGCAATAATTAAAATAAATTGTGACGACTAAAATATAAGCAGATTTACATCAAATTAATCTTGTATAACATCAGTATTGCTGGAGATACATAAGTGTGTCCACATAGAGCCAGTTATGTGGGGACTGTTTAGAAAATATTGAAAGCCCAATTGTTAATGTTAAAAACGTTTTCATGACGAGTTCATCCATGTTTTAGTCCTTGATAAATGTCATCACTACAGCTAACTAGAACTAATCTTCTCTCTTAACCTACGAACTGAGCTACAAATAACATTTAACAAAGTTTAACAAGTACTATGTGAGTTATAGGATATTTGCCTCAGTTTAATAAATTGTGTTACTACTTTAAAAAGTATTGATAACATTCTATACAAAGATGGTATGATATGAGCATATTTGCAAATGCCGGCATGATAATGATTGCAAACGGATGCCCCGTTTGAAACACTACATATTTTAATACAAAGAATATTGATTCATCAGTTATGTATTTTCAATCAATTTCTTCAATGTTTAAAACGTTTTTATACAGAAATTGCATGCTTCTTTATGAAAGGTAACCACAGAAATAGTTTTGATTTCATGAGTCTTTTCCTACAATTAAAATTATTTTTAGGCGAACACAATATATAAAAATCTGTATTAACAAGGTTTAAGTGAATTCGAACGACTTTTTCTTCAGATATTCTATTTTGTTTCTTTTTACAAATAAAAGTATTTTTTGGAGAACAGATAAATGAAATTCTGAGTAGACAATGTTAAGTGAATTCGGTCGAGTTTTTCTTTTAAACATTCGATTTCTTTTCTTTTGGTCAACAAATAAAATAATTATTCTCAGAACAGAATATATAAACATCTGAATCGACAGAGTTCTCTTTAAACATTCTATTTGTTTTCCTTTGGCCAATAAATAAAATAATTTTTCTGAGAACTGAATATCTAAATCGACAACGTTAAGTGAATTTGGGCGAGTTTTTCATTAAACATTCCATTCGTTTTTTATTTTTGCTATTAAATTATGTTTCTTTAAAAAGAATATATAAAAATCTGATTCGACAAAGTTAACTGAATTCGGAGGAGTTTTTCTTCCAACATTCTACTTCTTTTCTTTTTGGCATTAAAATTATCTTTTGTAGAACAGAATATATGAAATTCTTCATCGGAAAGTTTAAGTTAATTTGGAGGTTCATTTTTCTAACGTCCATTTTTTACCGCAGTGTCAATTGATTAATTGGTGAAATGATATTATTCTCATTGATCAAATGTGGAAGTTTTTCTTGGATTTCAACATTAAATTCAATTTCAACATCAAGAGCTCGAAGTACTTCTCCGTACTTATTTGCTGATCATATTTATCCACAATTTCACCAACACTCATAACAAACTTTTATTTATTTATCGTAATTCAGTTGAAGTATGAACTTACGCAATCACCTCATGCAATATTTTTAAATTCCCTGTAATTTTTATTTAAATTTAAAGCAGAAAAATGCTGTTCATTCTGCTTTTCGATTTTTAAGTGTCGATTCTTTCACAAGTGTCGATTTTTATGTCTTTTTTTGTTATAACTAATTTAAATTTTCATTTGTTCGATTTTGTCTTTTTATTAAAAATGTTTTTTGATTTGTTCAACAATTTTAAAATTTATTTCAGAAAAATTACTGAATTATTATAGCAAAATAATCAAACCACTCAAAACACAAATTAAAACTCGATATTAGAATAACAGTTCACATCTCATAGCTCCTTTTCCATGTGTTTAGTAAATAAATAAATAAATTGATCACGTGACATGATAGATATCCACAAAACGTCGCAGCTGAAGAATTTTCTCACGTTTTTCAAAAAATTCTTTCTTTGCAGCGTAATTCTAACTGTTCAAATAACTGAAAGTTTTTTTTTTAATCATTTAATTCGAGAATTAGCCCAGCGCAAACAAAATCTCTATAACTTTGCTACAGAGATTTTCTATAGAATAGGTAATACGATATCTTTTGAGATATTTTGTTTACTTAAAACTTTGGACAGATACCGTAGCCTTGTTAACTAAGAGCTGGCTCTTGACTAATAAAAGTAATGGCTGGTGTTGGTCCAAAAAATATTCCATATTTTAAATAAGCGGAATAATTGACTTTTTAAAGCTAAACGTAATAATAGAAATTATTTATGGAGATAAAGAAAAAACTAGTTAAAAAAAATGAAATAATTCGAAACGCTTTCCGCAAACATATATAAGACTATAGAGATGCTATAAAATTTGGCAATTTCCAGTTCTATTCTCTAATTTTTTTAAAGTAACCAATAATTTTTGCTTCATTGTTTTATGTTTCGAACTTCATGTTTACAAACTCATAAATTAAAAAAAAATTGTTATGACTATAATATACAAGTATTGCAATAGATATAATATAAAAATGTATCTGATAAGAATTAAAATCTTAAGTTCTTATGGTTGGCTTCGTTTTATCTATCCAATAAAAAGTATTAAACAAAAAATGGAAATTCTATCTATAAAAACTTGAATCATCAGAATACCTTTGTATTTATTTTAAAATAAATTATAAAATGTTAGACTAACAAAATTTTAGCCACCGTGTGAATTTATTGGAATCATCGTGCAAAAAGATACAACAGTTTAAAAACAGAATTTTTTTATTCGCGCTGCTTTATCTAGTTTAAAACAAAGAACTAATTTAAGAAAGAAAATAAAAGTTGCACTTTAAAATAATAGTAAAGGCATATTCCAGAACTAATTATAATAAAAATTCAGTAGATACTTATGAAGAATGAAAGATAATGAACCAAAGAAAATTAAAATGCAAAACCTGTATTTAATCCGAATAAAAAATGATTTTTATACTTTAAATTCAAAATAATAAGTTTTAAATGAGCTACAATTCATTAAAAAAAACTATTTTACTTTTTTAATGTTTTTCGAAGAATCATTTTTTTAAAAAACAGACATGCATTTTTGAAATCACAATACAAACTTTAAGAAAAGCGCATATTATCAATAGCTATAGCATGAATAAAATAATACTAGTTTCGATGAAACTTTTAATTGTATGAACATTTCGTTAAAATTTCAATGGTGTATTTATACTGTAAAAATATAGCATTTAGCTCTTGCAACTAATCGAATGAAACTCATTGCTTTTCACATTGAATTTACTTTCAAAAATTAAATATTGACGTTATATTACACGCTTGCAAATTTCGAACAATGTGTATCTAGATAATATATTAAGTAATTTGCATTATTTTTTTAAAATTGAATTGCTCATAGTTTAAATAAAATTTCGGAATGAAAAAATACGTTACACTAAATTATACATTCACTTTCTTAAACTTTAGTTACTTAATTACCTAAGCTCTCACAAAAGCGTTGAGACGCAACATTGAGGAATATTGCTGCAGTCTTAATAAAGTTTAAGATTGAACCATATCTCATTAAAGTTGAACCGAAATATTGTATAATCAAGATGAAAGATTACGATATACTATGGTTCAACTTGTCACCATTTTAAAGTTGTTGCATAGTTGGGCGATAGTATAGCTCAACACCCTTGGAAATTTTTAACAGCTTGTATCAAGAGAATGAATCAAGTCATTTGCATTATTTAAAAAAAAAAATTTAATCGCTCATAGTTTACAAAAATTTCGGATTGAAAATACGTATGAACGTATGTTTGCGAAAACTAGAATGATATGCTTTTTCAAAATAAATAATAAAATTTAAATTAATACTATTGCAAGTTTTTCAAAGACTTTTTGTCTCTAAATTAAAAGAAAAATTTAGATCAAAGTATTAAAGTTTGGCAGTATCCTATAGCTATTTAAATCAATAGTTCAAAACTTTAGTGCACAATATGGGAATATTTTTTTGATTTTTCTGTATAAACAATAACATATGTTATATTTAGCTCAGTTTGTAACAATTTTGTGGTGGGTTGCAGGTACGGACTCACAGAACAAATTAATCTTTGAATCTCAGATAGAAAAATAAAATACAGCAACTGTAGTTAAATGTTTGTATATTGATGGTTACCTGTAAATGTATCTGATGTAATATTGTATATTTCTTGTAAATATATTAGATTAGTAGCACATATTTGTAAAATAGAATTATTATAATAGTACATTGAATATAAACCATGGCTTGTAACTAGAATTATTTCTAAATCATCCAGCGAATTGTGAACTATTAAAATCAAATAAAGAAGAAAAATTGTAGATATTTGTAACTTCATAGAGTTTTACTGTTTAGACAATTCAGACAGTAGAAATGAAACAAGGCTATATTTTTGTGTAAGAGATCGAGATTGGATTGATTTTTTTTTTAATTTTTGATTTCTGAAAAAAATTGAGTAAATATTTCGTACAAAGATTAAAAAAAAAAAAAAAAGATGGAATGAATTTGCAATCGATTATTGATACAAAAAGGTACCTAAAATGTATCCCACCAATTGAGTTAAATTTTTATTTGCAAATAAACCTTAAGAACCTCAGGGCCCTATTTTTATGCCTGAAAAGGGTAGGATATAAATTTAAACATCCTATGTATAAAAAATAAAAAAAACTTCAGTTTAGCACCGATAAACTTACGATAAAAAAATCAAAATATAGCAAAAGTAAATCCAAACAGGTTAAAATAACTTACTACAGTCTCGTGAAAAATCTTAGGAACAAAAAATACTTGTAAAATTGTAACGAAGAAAATAAACCAAGGAGTTGAAAGACAATAATATATATCCTATCCGTATCGTCCTTGAGTTTGAAATTTAAATTTTGTATCATGAAAAATATGTTCTTTTGACATCCCTACTCAAATGTGCTTTAATGAGTTTAAAGCTGAAATTCACAGTAAAGTAAAAAAAAAAAATTTAAAATACGATTTTTTTCTAAAATTGAAATACACGAATTAATAGAAATATCCGATTAATCAAAATTATTTATTTTAAAAGCTTGATTATCTCTCTTAATCCTTTATAAGTTAAGTTTTCAAAATAGTTGTGTAAAAAAAACAATTCTAAAAAAAAGAAGAAAAAAAAGCTTAGAATCCTTTGTGCTGTTATTTATTTTTTTAACTTTAAAATATTGAGTATTTATGACATTAGTTTTGGGGATTAAAAAATTTTTATAGCAATTATTGTGAAAAATAAGAGTTTTAATAAACTTTTCCCCGGGACGTAAGAAAAAAAAAATAGATGTTTAAAAGCAATCGTTACCGGTATTATTGCACTATTCCAAATGGCGACAAATAGATACTGAAGTGCTTTATAAGAGTAGTATATTAAATTAAATATTTTATATAATTGTTTTAAATATCCCTTACAAGTATTACAGATGCTTTTACACATTATTTTTTAACCTATTTGTCTGTAAGAAATTATCTCGATTGGACACGGGAACTTTTTATTATAATATTTTGGAAATTAGAAAATAACTACACACATATTTTCTATGAACAAAACAACTTATGAAACTTGGGAAATAGAAACTTTTAATAAAATCAAGCACCCTGTTTACATTTTAAGAAATAACTTATGATATGAATTTTAATGTGCATATCTGTATTGGAATTTTCAAGTTTCAAATAATACTTTATCTTTGAATACAAAAATTTTGTTTTTTTAAAAAAATAAACACAGTTTTTGTTCAAGGAAAAGAAAATGATTGTGTATTAAAAAAACAATAACTCGACATAACGTAAAAAAATTTAAAATTTGTTAAAATAAAAGCAATTAAATTAATTTCTTAAATTTTTCAAACCATCAAATACACAATCAATTTCTGAATAAAAAAAGAAAATTAAATAAATATTGGAAAACGTTGTTTAGGGACACCTAACGAATTGATAAATTTTTTTAATTTGATCTCGTAAAACAAAATACTTGTGTGAAAAATAAGGTACAATATCTTTCTTAATTTCTTAAAAATAAAATGGATTTTTTACATGTTGTGCTAAGCATTTTAAAAAATTTATTCCTTACAAAATAAATTTCTTAAATTTTTTTTTCTTACGATGATTGACCAACATTGTATTAACATTAAAAATGGCTTTTTCTTCAACAAACAGGTGTTTTCTATGAAACCATAAATATCTGGATTTGTTTCAAAATTTATTAAATCAAGAAAAACAAAAACTAAAAATTGCTATTAAAATTCGCTCATATTTTTAAATTTTAAAACAGAATAATTTTTTTACAAATATTGGTTAAAATAAGGAAAAGTATTGTAGATTAAAATAAAGTATTTGATAGAGATTATCTTTCATGATTATGAATTGATAAATTTTTTTTTTTGAATTGACAATTTTTTTTTTGAATTGATAAATAATTAGTCAGGTTACTCTTGCACTTATGTGGTACTAAAACTAAAAAATGAACTTGAAAAAAAAAATCCTTTTTAACACATTTTAAGAAATGTCCATTACCATCATTTTCTTTTTTTAGTTTGAAACATCTGCAGTTATTCATATATATTTTTGGTTTCTTAAAATGTAAGCTTTCTTAAAAAAGTTAGCTCTTATAAAGTTTAGCTTTTTAAAAATGTTAAGTCTTTTAAAAAATATTAGTTTTCTAAAAAAAGTTAGCATTTTTAAAAAAACGAACTTTTTTCAAAGATAAAAACGTGCATAAATAATGCAACTTCAAAACGTGCATGGAAATAGAAGTAATATTACCAGATTAAATGACTTCTATTTTAACATCAACTTCATAATTAACAGTTTTGGTAAGGTTTTTGTTCACTGGACATTTAATTATTAACTGTTTTAGAATTCATGATAAGCTATGAAAACTCATTTAGTTGTTACGTATTTTTTAATAACTATATATTACACTGATTAAGTTATTAATGATTAAAAATGAATAGTGCATAATTTCATTTTTAAGTTTGAAGAATTTATGAAAAAGTGTGAAAGACATTTCTGTTTTTATTTTTGCTTTATGCATATCAATGTATAAAGTTTTGTTTTATTATTTTTATTTACTTTAGTTAGTTCAAACTTTTTAATGGAAAGACTTTAAACATCGATATAAATTTTGATAGTACTTCTGAAATATTAATAAAATAGCACTTATTATTTTGCATTTTTTATTACAAGTAACTTTTAGATATTAAAAATATCAGGAATAATCTAAGATATAATGTTATAGATATATAAAATATTAATAAAATATATAATATAGATATATAATAATATTAATAAAATAGCACTTATTATTTTGCATTTTTTATTACAAGTAACTTTTAGATATTAAAAATATCAGGAATAATCTAAGATATAATGATTTAAACAGAACAGAATTATAACGTTTTAAAAATATATTTAATTTTTTAGTACGTCCCTTTTGTTTTAAATGTAACAGGGAGTTTTTAAAGTGTAAAGTAAAATTAAAAAAATTTGTTGAATTATCAATAAAGGATTTAGAATTATGAATTGCATCAATAGCAGATTATGAAATATATATTTCTAAAAACTTTATTTTTCCAATCAAAATGAGATTCTTGCCTCAATTGTAATTTACTTATTGAATTGTCTCATGTGGATTTATCAGGCATATTACATAGTTTAATAAAGTCAAATTTGAAAACTTTTTTTTAAAAAAAAGAATGTCTTAAAAAACCATTTCAGGATTCCTTCTTTGAGATCTGCTGGTGGTTTTTGCGCTAAATTTTTTAATTGTCATATATTTTTTCAATGAATTCCACTTTTAGATATTGTGTTACAAGTTAATACACATGGCTATAATAATAAATTTTAGTCATAAGTAATATAAATATTCGTATTTATATTAGTACAAATTTTTGTCACATGAATAGTATAGAAGTTTTACCATTTTCAATTACATAAAAAGATTTTTAGAGTATAAAATAAAAAAATAATTTTTTTTTATTGAGAAGAGTATAAAAACAATTTTTTAAAATTATTTTCGAAAAGGCACAACCGTATTGCTATTAATAATATCACCACTAATCATAAGCAATTATTTACTTATTTGAAAAATAATTTATATTGATCGCACCACAGTCAATGACACGCTATTTTGAAATGTTTTTTAAAATTTTTTAGTCATTTTGAAAATAATCACAAGTTATTTATTTTTTTAAAAAAATATAAATAAATCGAAAAAACATATGAATAAAATGATTTTTTTTTTTAGAAAAATACTCCAAAAATGTTTCTTTTAAGAAACCTGTAATAAATTAAAATTCAGACATGCGTTGCATTTTTTGAACACAGGTATACAGGAGTATGCAACTTAAACTTAAAACAAAGTGGTCGCTCAGTTGATAATAAAACTACATTAAAATATTTGAACAAAACTTTTAAGATTCTTTAGAACTAAGTACGTACGATAAAAATAAAAATTTCTAATATGAAGTTATTATATAATAATCATAACTTTAACGAGAATAAAAAAGTTTAAATCTTATATTTAAAAAAAATATAGAATAGTTTCAAAATTATCTAGAAATTTTTTTATGAACCTAATAAATAACAAAATATGTAATAACCTCACTCTTTTTTAAATCCAAATTAAGAGGAAAGGGGTTTACGAGAAGATATTTTCTTAAAATTCGTTTATGGTGTTAACGAAATGATTGCACTTAGCAGTTTTTAAACAAGCACAAAAAAATATTATGACTAGATTTTACTTTTGATCTAAAACCTTTTACCTGTATTGAACATCTCATTCGAAACGATCTATATAAAAAATCGTAATTAATAAAACCAAGTTTTTTTTTTCATCTTAAGGTTTTTTAAATTTAAATTTGTATCCTATAACACCACTTTGTTTTAACACTAACGTAACTTTTAAGCTGATTAATTAAATAAAACTATTACAATTAACATTATCAGTTTTTTTCGTATTTCCCTATTTACTTTTTCTTATATTTTAATATGCCGTTTCTAACTTTCGTTTAATTTAATCCAATGTAGTATTAATTAATGAAAAAAATAAATTTCTCCTAATACATTAAATCAGTGTTTTAAATTTAAAAAAAAATTTTTTTAGCCCATATTTCTATAACTTCAGTTCATTGAACGTCACAGTATTGTTTAGAATAATTAATTAAATTAATTTCAATTAACATAATCATACATTTTTAATTTCACCCTCTTTATTTTTCCTAACATTTTAACACGTCTTTTATAACTACCATTTAATCTAAACCGAATGTAATGCTTACCTTGATTAATGAAGTAAATAAAATTCACTTTATATAATCAAACATTTGCTTTTAATCTACTTTAAATTTGAACGCGTATAGTATAACATCAGTTTCATTGAACACCAATGTAATGTTTATAATAATAAATTAAATATTTTATTTTTAAATTTTCAACAATCAAATTAAAACATCCATATTCTTTAACACAATGTGATGTTTACCTGCAATCCTGCCACAGTCAAAGGCAGCTGCAACTATTGTGTGTCTTAAGATTTCGAAACTATATTCACCTCATTTAATGTGCTGCTCACTTTTCATAAAAATGTAAAAACAAATAAAACTAGTAATGAAATAGAGTAATGTATAAACAATCAATTATTTATGGTTTACATAGGAGATAAAATGGCTTCTTGTGTTTAAATAATCTCTATAAATGTGGTGTTCCATTTCAATCTCATTTCTTCAACTTTGAAGCATGCATTCTTCAGCTAATATATATATATATATACATATATATTTTAACTGTTATTCATTTAGAAGTAATCTCAATGAGAGTTTGCATGCAAGAACATAGAAAGTTCCTGAGGCAATTTATAAGATGGGCTGAAAGTTTGTGTCTGACAGTATGTATTGGATACAAAATGCATGATTATATCATAGTAATAATGAAACTTGTTTGAAAACAAAATGATTTTATTATTAATAAAACGTGTAAAAAAGCGTTGCATTCTCTTGATTTTCAAATTAATATATTTGTTCATAGCGGTAATCGCCCCTACCCCTAAATGACGAACGATTAGGAAAATTAATTGAAGAAAAATCGGAGAAGATAGAAATGTACGGTTTGCAACATTCTGAAGTAAAAAATTAAATTTTTCACAGAGTTTCAAAAATTGGTAACAAAGTTTGCCAACAGATGGCGGTGAATAAATTGCGAAAAAGTAACAAACAGTTTTAAAATGGTGTAGATTGAAGACAATATAAGCAGACGCATGTGTAAAATGGGTTTGAATTTTAAAAAAAAAATGTTTCACAATTTATTCAGTTGACTGCACCATCTGTTACGACTTATGAAACTAATTTTTCTGGTTGCCTAAGCTGAACGTAGCGAATCGTCAAATTTCTATCTACTTCCGTTTTTTATTTCTAGGACATCCGGTACATTATTTTCAGTTCATTTACTTTTCAAGCGAGTGCAAAAATAAAATAACACGTCTATATTACGAGTTGCCCTTAAGAACGATTTGATAGACATTGAGAGTACTATCATATCATAATTCAACATGGTGGTCTCTGTAACTGTAAATTGAATGGACTTAAAATTTTTCAGAAAATTTACCGAATTAAAAGCGGTTTTTAATGGTAAATTCCCTCGCTTAAAAAATATACAAATCGGAAATATTAGTTAACTGTTTCAAGACTTGCCAGACGTGAATGAGAAGAAACAAAAGTGATTTGAAATATCAAACGCAAAGTTGTTAAAAGAAAAAATAAAGGTGAGAAACAGGAAAAAAACAAAAAAACAAAATGGTTTATGGAGGCAAATCAGGGTAAAATGCATTTCCATGTGCTATGAAGAGGTGGCGAGTAGTTAATATCATTAACACGCAAATCAGCATTTGTATGAATAAAACAAGATTCCAGGGCATCAAGTTAAACAACAATTAGGTAATATCTTTTTGCTTCAACTTCCTGAGATAATTTATTTAACATTGCCTGATTTTCAGAGAAAAAGAAGTGCTTTTGTTTAATAGAAGTAAAAACTTGCATTACATAAAGAATCATTATCTTGTAGCTATCAAAATAGCAATGAAAAACGTATCACCTTGTTTTTAAACTGCTTCAAATTAAAAGAAAATAGTACAAAGAAAACGGTTTTCTTTTTTGTTTCAAATTTTTTTTTGTCAATTAATCTTAAAAAAATATTTCTTTTTTAAACTAAGGCTTAGATAGCTAAGCATATAAGAAATATATGGCTAAAATTAGATTTGTCAGTAAAAATAAATTATTATTTTTAAAAATGTAACATCAATATTTGTAGAAATATAATAGATTCTGCATAATAAAAGTACGTATCAACATATAAAATGAAGAAAATGAATTGGAATAGTTAACTTAAACAAAATTTATGTTCAATATTTAATGAGCATAGAAAATAATAAATTTTGTAAAAAGTATTGCTGCATTTTTGTAGTTAGGATTAATTTGTTGCAATAGGTCATAGGAGAAAAAGCAATTAGAACAATACATGTTTTTTCTTCCTACTGTCAAGCATAGCTTTTCGTGAAGTCTAAATACCAATAAATACTAATAAATAAATACTACATATTATTAGGGAAATTAATAATTTTTTGGAGGACTTGGGCACCTATTTCATGAGATAAGATATAAAAACAAAGGGACAACAAAGCAATATTTCCCCCCCATAAAATTATGAAGTTTCACCATTTGCACAGAAAATATAAAATTTCTTAAATTAAAAATATGCTTATATTATATACACGAGCAGTCAAAGTTTTTAACTTCAAGTTTTGTTTAAATATTTTACGTTACTGTAAAGTAACGATCATCCGTAAAGACAAGAAGTGTTAAATAGGCAAATTAAACAAGTGAGTTAAATGCAGTAATATTTTGCTTTGTTAATGAATTTGTCCTGTGTCTTTAAAATACTTTTTAAGGCTACTGTTTTATTAATAATATTATATATTGTCCACCAAAATCATGGCTCTAAATGCTTTTTTTAAAAATTTTCTTAAAATTCAGTATGTAGTCATTCAGTATGTAATTGGCAATCAATACTTAACTATAAACGATATTTAAATGAGAAAAACAAAAGTGTTATCAAAATGTGATGAACCGTTATCAAAGTCACATAAAGATGGAAGTGAAATCACTAAAACCCAGCTAACTCGTTGGAAAAAACTAAAAAGCTTTCTGATAATTATTGTAGCAAATAGTTTTTATAATTACCAATTTGCTGTGTCAGGTGAATACAAATGGTGCTCTCAAAATTTCTACTGGGTAAATTAATTATTAGAATGTCTTTAAGAATAATTCAACAAATTAAATGGTGTTTTTTAATTTCAATTTAACTTTAAGATTGATCTTGATAAAGCTCTTCAAATTCTGACATTTTTTCTGCAATAAATATTATTTTCATGAAAAAAAACCCTAATGTGTAAGCTCAATAATTCTATAATTTTGACAAAAACGCTAAAAAAATGTGGGGCTGTTATGGTGGAACACACAGTATGGAAGAATAGATAAATAAAATAATAATAAGAAGAAAAGCATTATAGTGAATATAAGTAACGCGGATTTCCTGGAGACTGAGAAAACAGTTGCTTAAAAGAAGGAAAATTTAACTGAAAAATCTAGAGGTGTAAAATGTTTTTACTAAATTTAGATGATTGTTAATTAAATAAATAATTAGAGAAAAGGAATTACATTATTAATTTAAATGCAATAAAATGAATTAAAAATTTAAAGAAAACTGTGTAAAAATACAATACTATATGAACTGGATGATTAGCCTAACTAACACATTTAAGAGTGGGTTTTCATATGCTTTAAAGACCGAAATCAAATATCTTAGTAAATGATCCAAACAATAGACTTTTTTCTACAAAAAGACATTCTAAACACACATTGCATGCAGGTCGTTCCAATCCAAAGACTTGCCATCACAATTTGTTTCATAGGTTAAGATTATTTTTATCTTAACTCACAAAACAATAAATACTCAACAGTCCCTCTATGATAAATAATTCCACATACAACAACTTGCAGTGGTTATTTAACTAAAATTGAGACAGCAAAAAGATAATTGAATTTAAATGATTTGACAGAAGACAAAATTTAACCAATAATTTCAAAAGTCAATATTTTGTGGTAAACTAAATCTTCTATGTATTTCCTCATTATTTAATACTTATTAGTCTGTTGGAACATACCTTATGAAAACAGTTTAGGTTTCATGTGCTTTTCTGCAAAAAGATTAATGAATACCTTTATTGAAAAAAAGAATTAGAGGTTAGAATTAAATGATTTTAAAAACCTGACAATTAGCTGAAAATAAAATTATCAATGGTGTATAGAGTATTTTTTTTTATTAATTTGAAATACTATTGCTCAAATTTATTCCAATTTTATTATGCAAAATATATTATATCAGATATATATAATGTGTATACGTAAGTTTAACAATGTAAAATAACATACTATATAAATTTAACAATTATATTAAAATTTCAAATTTACATAACCAAGAATGCTCTCTTTGACTTCTTTTCATACATTTTATTCATGTTGCCATTTAGGAGGCTTCTTAGAAAAAAATGCATTAATTCCTTCTTCTGCTTCTCTGTGGGCTAAATTCTTAATCATTATTTCATTTCCGTGCCTAAAAATAATAATTTAATCATATAATTATGATTTTTTTTTAAAAAAAAAACGTTTAATTCAAATAATTATAACTGAAAAAAAGTTTTAAAAAAAACTTTTATAATTCTTCACCTACTGTGCTTTTCTTTTGATGCACGGACAATAATTTTCAATAAATATGTATATAATTAAGAAATGACGACAAATTATGCCTTACAAAAATTAATTTAAAATAAACTAATTTATGCCTTACTCTTAATGGAAAGCATACAATTATATTCAGGGGCACTTTTGGTAATTAAATAAGTAGTTTACAGATCCAATAATTTAAATGAAGTTCATTTCCCTACTAATGAAGTTGAATTTAGTTATTTAATCATAAGAAGAATTTAAAAAAGCAATGTAACAAACTTTTAAAAAAAAAAACTCATTGGTTTATAAAAGCTGCAACATTTCATTGATTCCTTAATTAAGTTACAAAATTGTCACTGTGGTAGAATCAATGAATTTTATAAAAATAGAAGATTAGTAGTTGTAAAAAAATATTTGCTCTTTTGATTTGAGCATTTTGTTTAAATAAAGATCATAATATTGAGATTGTGATTGATTAAATAACAAACAGAAACAAATTAGTGTACATCACTTTGATCAAAATTCTGCGAATAACATACACTAATATAATTAAAAAAATGAACAAAAATAACTGTGCTTATTCAAGAACCCACAGTAATTGTACAACTTAAACATTATATATTTAGAAAAGTACTCAATAGCTTTTTTAAATTTCTTCACATGACTTAGTCACGACATAGGTGTTGATTGGGTGTCAAAGTTGAGGAAGGGGGTAAGGATCAAATTCATGAGAATCAAATTGCATTATAACTCAAAACAGTTAAACAGAAAAAGATATCATTATAATATATCTGCATGGTAAATCATAAACATTGCGAAGTAATAATATTTTTAAAAAAATTATATTTATTATAAGACTTGCTGTAACAAACAATATTTTTATGTAATAAATAATGTTAAGCGTTAAGAACAATAAAGGCACAACTAATGTCACTTATTTCAAATTCAAATATCATCCACACAGGCCTAAGATAAAAGTGAAAAAGGATATAGAAAAGAGTAACATGCAAAATTAATAATAAACAGCTAATCTAAAAAAAAAAAATAAAGGCAAGTTAATGTGCTAATAAAATAATTAAACACATGCAAAATGTACCCAGACAAAATTGAGAAAGATAAAGCCTCAAAATATGATTTTATATCCTGTAAAAATTTTCAATCAATCATAAACAAATTATAACAATTTCTATAAATTTCTATATCTTTTAAAATTTCTATATTGAAAATTATCCTGTTTATGATTAGTAAATATTTTGATTACTAGAGAAAATAGGAAACATATCTCCCTATTTTTTAACACAGAAAAAGATGTCCCTCTCATTAGAGCTAAAATGGATCTCCCTATTCATGATTACCCAGACAAAATTGAGAAAAACAGTAAAAAATATAATTTTTTAAAAGTGCCGAAGTTACAATAATAGACAGTATCACTTTTTTTGGTAATTACCTGTAAGCAGAAGGAAGAGATTGATTTAATTGTTCATAGAAAAACTTTTTCCCCATTGCTAAAACGCACCTGCTTTTGAATAAAATACTTTGCAAGACATTTTCAACCTATAAAATGAAATAAAATACATTTAAACACAATTTCACAATATCAAATATCTTAAGCAAAAGTTCAATGAATCAATACATACAAGACTTTCAAGATTTTCTTCATCAGAAATTTTGCTGACGAGACCAACTTGTAAAGCTTCTAAAATTTCAAAAAATTTAACTTTCATAAAGTAATAAAATTTAAACATGGTACATACTTCTGATAAAATGACACATCATTTACTTTCAATGTTTTAAAAAAATACCCCTTAAATATAAATAAACTATAATAAATAGAAACATTCAATTAGAAACAAACAATTCTTTTATATCAGAATCAAGATAATTTAAATATATATATTCGAAAAATGTAAAAATTTTGAAAATATAAACATTACAGAAAAAAAACTGCACAAAATTATTATACACAACTTTATTTTGAGCTCAAACTAAAGTGGTGATTTTCAATGCAGTACATATTTTCTTTTCCACTAGAATTAAAATAAGTTAACAACCTTGAAAGTCATAAAAAATTATTTCAACAGCAGATTATTTATTTATATTACCCATAACATTTACTTTCAAAAATTTTCAACTTTCTGACTTTAGAAGAGGGAAATTATAATAGAGCACGGCTATAAATTGATTGGCACCATTGCCAGATATGATTATAAAAATTTAAAATATCTAAAACTATGAATGTCTTCTTTGGTATTAGCACCCCCCCCCCAAACTTAACACTGTAACATTATGCAATTGAAAGAAAATTCTGTTTTGGTGTGGGTTTGAAAGCCATATTATGAGTCTTAATCATGTGATAAATAAATAAGAAACACTCATATAATTTTTACCTTTCATAATACTTTATCTTAATTAGTATCCACATGAACAATTAATTTCATATTTGAATGTAACAGTTTTGACTCTAATAAAATAGCTGGATTATAAAAAAAAGCAGTGGATTTTTAAAATCAAATCCTCCAAAACAGAAACACTACAATAAAAAATCATCCTTTCATAAAATGGTTATTATTGTTTTATAACATAAAGATTTTGAAGGGCATATGTTTTTATTAACTAAAACCGATTTACAACCCATTAACAAAAGGAAAAAAAGCTATAGGTAAGGAATATATTTCTTGTGGAAATTGAAGATTCAGAGTTATGAAAATAGTTAGTTAATTGAGGAAAGTTATTGAATATCCACAATCAGTTAATATCAATGATCATTATTCAGTCATAAGTCCCTTACAGTTAAGAGAATGAAGTCAGGTTTGAAAAGGAATTCAAACATAAATAAACTATTAGGCATTGAATAAGATAAATCTACAATTTAAGAAAGATTCATTCTGTTAAACATTTTATCGAACACAAAAAGGGGCTAAGATATTATTGAACAGTTTAAAATCAAATCTTGCCCATGTTCTATTGTGTGTTAGAGATAAATAAAGTCAAAACGTACTGTTTTAAATTTATTTTGAGCAAAACTTATTAGTTGAACAATATGTAATAGTGGCAAAATTTGAGACTCGATAAGTTTGAAATATACCTGAATTAACCATTGACACTATATAGGTAGCAAAAACTTTTTTAAACCTTCAAACAATGTGGGATCTATAACTTCATATTCTGTCAACTAAATAAGTAGCAAAAACTTTTTTAAACCTTCAAACAATGTGGGATCTATAACTTCATATTCTGTCAACTAAGTAACAAAATGCCAATATTTTAACTTATTTCTGTTAATTAAAAAATATAGCTCATGGTTAATCATCAAAATGTAGGTTATAAATAAAAACAATTATAATGAAATTAAGGTGTGGTAATTAATTTAGCTTTTAATTTTGGTGCATTTGTAAAGCTCAGAATATCAACCTTTTTTATCATGTCTAGATATGAAGATTTATTGAAACAGCAGTCAACAAAATCAAATGCTCCCAAAAGCAATAAGCTGTAGATCAATTACAGAGTTGTACAAATATGCGTCATTTTCCTACATAAACTATATTTCTCTGTACATATTTTTCATAAGTTTAAACTACTTCTGTTTTTAGAGATTATATAAATTTGTTTTACAGTGAGATTTTGAATGTTCCTCACCTTAATTAAAATTCATATTTTGTTTTTCAGTAGTATAATTCAGGAAGATTTTTTGTATTTATTAAACAAACATATTTGTATAAAGATCATTATTATATAAATTTTTAAAACTTTATATTATTCTGTATTATTGAGAATTTCAAGTTACAGGGTTTCAAATTTATTGGGTTCTATAGCATAAGAGTTTAATCTTATATTAACTCTTATTATTTTTTATGTTACTGAATTAGGGTTTGTTGAAGATGTAATCTGGTGATAGATTTCCCATTAATTATAAGATATGAAATACTACACAGGTTTCTATTCCCAGTGGCAATAGAGTATTCTAATATTCAAAAGTAATAAGTAAAACCATTAAATTATACAAGCTATGAAAAGTTATATGGGTCAAAAGTATTCCTCTTACTTTTTAAATCAATGCATGAAGACATATTTCAGATTAAATATCAGCATGATGTAAAATGCAAATATATTTTATTCAATAAAGAGAATATACCATTGGCATTTATTGTATTTCCAGTTAATAACATGTATGATGCTGCTTTAAGTGGTATATTTCTAGAAATTGCAATTCCTGGAGTTGAACAAAACAATCCAACAGATGCTCTAAAAACAAAAATAAATCAATTTATATAGATTCAAAAGTAATTTCTTCTTCAAAATTATTTGGTATAGAAGAAGGTTACTAATAATCTACAATTTAAATTAGTTTTAAAGAAATGCAGCAAAATATTCTTTCATCAGTCATTTAATAAATATGAATACATATAACTTTTAAATACATTACTCTATTCTATAACAATAACATAAATATGAATCAAATACAATTTTTGTGATAATAAAATATTATAAAGAGGTATGATCATAAAAAGGTAATCTAACTTGATTATGTCTTAAAGTGATAGACAAACATTTAAAGATACTTTTCCTCTGTAAGGAATAAGAATTATTTCACATTCATCATAAACAAAAAGAAATAGTTATATCAAATAACTGTCTTGCCTTTAAACATCAGTGATTAATTATGTAAAAAGTAATTGATCATTATATTTGAATATATTTTTTAAAAAAATGAAGCACTCCCACAATAGCTAGTTGTTGGTTAAAGAAGTCATGGCTTTGCAATTTTAAGCCAACACTGATGATGGCAATTTGATCAGCTTTGTACACAGATTGCTTTTACTTCCCAAATAAGCAGTTGATAATTGCTCCAAAGCATAAGAAAAGCATGTCACTTAATGTCTTAAACACTATGCCAAAGTAGTTATACTCGTGATTAAATATATAAAAATATTTAAATTCAACAGTACATTTTGAGGCTGCATTATATGCCTGCTTGCTAGTTTCATTAACTAATGTTTCAAGTTAATGTTTTAACTAATGTAATAAATGCAACAATAAGATGCCCTTGAAAGTAAAAATTGAAATTGGTTGAAGAAGTTTTGACCATTTAAGAAATAATAGTATGCAACATCTATGCAAATTACATATGCATTACATGCACATGACATAGACATTACAGCTCGACTATCCATAATTCACAGAAATAGGTACATTCTGGATGCTTTAAACAGAAAAGCTGGATTTCTAGTTTTACCTTATTTCATAAAAAAGTGTGTTATTAAAAACAAAAAAAATTTTCTCAATTGACAATAATAAAAAAACAATAACGAAAAGGGAGACAAAACTGTTATAGTTGACAATAAAAGTTATCAAAGATAAATAAATAAACTGAAATTGAAGAGTGAAAAAAAAACAAGTCTCGGACATAAAATAATAATATAGTTTTTAATTATTTGTTCTTATTTTATTAATGCCAAAAATAGTTTTATAGGTAAAAAAAGTTTGATAGGTTACTGTAGAAAATGGAAAAATGCAATACCAATACCAATACATGGACAAAGGTTTTTCAGAATGACAGCTTTTAGGTATATAATAAAAATTAAGGGTTAAAATAGAACACATTAAAGAAAAATGGAAGACTGACTAGCAGCTATAAAAAATTAAACTAAAATTAATTTAAAGCTAAAAATTACCTTTTTTATCTTACATATTTTCAGGAAAAAACCCTTAAAATAATTATTAAAGAAAAAAATCCATCAGAAATGCTCTTAAAATTTAAAATATATCAAAACATAATGAAAAGATGGATAAAAATGTGTAAAAAATATTAAGAAAAACAATAGTTTTCAGTGAAAAGTGATAAAAAAACTACTATATATGTTTTTTACAGAAACGCTTTTAAATACATGCTACGTCATAATTAGAAAAGTTTGCAAAATACAGCAAAAGAAAAACAGAAAAATATTATTCTTATTTTTCAGCACAAAACTTTTTTAAAAAAAAAACAAAGATCAAAAAAGTCTATCAGATAAGATATTCTGGGGCATAATAAAAATGCTGATAAAATAAATTAAAAATTTAAATAAAAAAAGTGATATATTTTTTTATTTTCAATGGTGAGATAGGAAAAAATATAAAAAGGAATATATAAATAATAATGAATATAGAAGTGAAGTACAATTATTAGAAATGAACAAAGTCATTGCCTTAAAAGTTTTCTAGCATGCCAGTAAAGTATTATGTTTGGTGTTATTGCATAGTGGTGGGAAAAAAAACAGCAGTTAGAAAAATATTCTGCATTTGATACAAATCTCTTTAACATTCATTATTCCTGTTATCCTTTTATTTTTCTGCACGATATCAGTGATTGTCTAGTAATGAATTTAATACAAAGAAACTTCAAGTAAACATAAAGCAAAATGCAATCTAAATTTCTCTCTTTATTTCATGTTATTATCAATTTAACATTATCCTCTGCATAATACTTGTTCCTTTTTTTCCCTATACATTTTTCACCCATCTCTGATACATGACCTTGATATACATGTTAGGAGTGCTAAATAAAATGAGGTCCATACTTAATAATTGCTTAAATTTAAGTAGGCATTTATTGACTAATAACTGGAATTTTACAGTAGATTTTTGATGTACAAATGTTGCATAGTTTAGATTTTACTGCATTTGAAAAAGCAAATTGATAAAATACATAGGACTTAGTGCAATTAATGTATCAATTCAATAGCTATTAAACCATTAATAAAATTCTAAATCGAATAAAGCACAGAAACACTTAAAGTAAAACAAATTTTGAATATGATAAAAATAAGGAAATAAGACAATAGATATCTTGAATATGATGAATGAATATGTTTTGAGTAGGACATTTACAGAAATTAGAAAGAAAAAAATTGTTTAACATTATAATTGCCATTTCTCAAAAAATACTTGAAATAATTATGCTTTTTGAGCATAAAAATAAATTGAACACAATAAAAAATTGGAGAAAAAAGATAGAGAACATAGCAGAAAATAAATAAGAAAAAAAATTAGCATAAATAATTTTACCCTGGAGTAGAAAAATGCGATTTAGTACTAGCAAGAGTAATATCACATGATGCTATCAACTGACAACCAGCAGCTGCAGCTAAACCTAATAAAGAAATAATAATATACAATTGAAAGGCAACAACACAAGACAGATAAGTTTCACTTGCAGGCATATTTGCACATTTTAAATACAATAAAAGCTTTTCTTCAACTGGAACTTTAAATTAATTACATTACATTTATATTTCCTTATTATCTCCAAAATATCAAATAATTGGCCTAATTTACTGATTTATATCAATGCATTAAATTTTTTTTTACCTATTTTTATTAAATAAAAAGTTCTGAATTCTCCTGTCTAACTGAAAATTTCTTTCTTCTATTCTAGTACAGCTATATTTAAAAAAAAATCTAGTCATTAAGGTGTTCATATAAATCAAGCATTTATTCAGAATCTTGACAAATGATCGATTCTGAATGTAACAACTCCAAAGGGCCTGGTGTCTGACAGGTAGGTATTGCCCCATTCTTTACTGCTATGCATCACAGGAGGTTTATTTATTAAGCAATGAGGAGATATTAATGTTGTAAATTTATCGATTAGAACAGACTGAACCAAAAATGAAAACATTATGTGATGCTCAAACTTATATTGATATATTAAAATATTTTTATCAATCCAAAATCGATAAAATTTGAGTAAAAATGCTAAAAAATTTACAAATGTTCCATAAATCACAAGTGCATCAAACAAATTTCTATCACACTTTTTTTTAACTGGATAAATGTAAAACAAAGGCATGTACATAAAAAAATTCTTCCTCTATTCTTTTTGTATAGTGAATTCTATAATTTTGTTAAGTTTAAATAAATATCAATGTAAATAGTTATTATAAACTATTTCATTTATATATCATTCCAATTATTCTAAAAACAATGTTGCTAGCCTTTATCTTTACTGCATCCTTCCCATAAAAAGACAATCTTTTTTGTTATTACAGCGTCTGCTTAACCGATGATTCACTGTAGTAAAATATAGAACTGGTATTCTTTATAACTACAATCAAAATCTGTGTAATCATATAATTTCTGTCAGTGTAAAGCTTCATTGTCAATATATTTTATACAACTCTTCTAGAAATCTAATCATTTGAACAGGACCGAATTTAAGTCCAGTAGAAATTGGTATAAAGGAGCATAGATACGTATGCCTTTAATTGACTCAAAGGTAGTATACATAACACCTGCATTACTTTCTGATCTGTCAGGTTATAAGACACATTAGTACAAAAGATATTAATGAGTCATTACACACTCAAATTAATCAATTATGGCGGATAATAAAGTAACACACCTCTTATAAGTAATAAAGTTCAAAAAAATGAGAGACAAAAGATTGAATTAGTTTTACATCAGGACTGTTATTCTTTTTTTTTTATATTTACTTTTATATTCTTGTTACTGATATAAGATTTGCAGAGGCACTCAACTAGAAACATTTAGAATTTCACATTTCAAAATGATTCTTGTACACATTTTTGTTGTATCTTAACATCTTTTTGAAAGGAATGAATGCCTCCCAATTACCTGAAAACTTCCATGGAATCTGTCTAAACCTAAAAAGCGTAAAGTGTGAAAAGTCTTGTGCTTTTCAAATTATTCTGGTATTTTTTAAATTTAAATATAAGAACAATTTAATTGATACAGGATTTTAAAATTTGATTTTAGATTTACAATTTAAATAAAAAAATAACTCAATAAATGCTAAAAATAGAAATATGTATGTCCCACACAAACATGTAATGAAAAAATATCGATAAACATTTTAAATAATTTATCAGCACACATCATTAAAAAAAGGTACACTATGCAATATATATCATTTAACTATTGCACATACACATATGTAAAAAAAAATTTTTTTTCTTAAAAAAATAAATAGTGCATTTATATTTTATTCAAATTTTTTGTCTGGCCCTTAAGACTTTTAACCATTATTCACTGGCTGTTCTACCTCCTGGTAAATTGCACAGATTACTTTGGAAAAAATTTAATCTCAATTAAAATTGAAAAAATGAATATTTAATTCCTGAATACAAAAAAAGAAGCTGATACTTTTAATCCTCTGAAAGTTAAATCTAACTTTTCTCCGAACTTAATCTTCTGGCTTTTACATATATGAGGTTAAAAATATATGGAAATTTATTTAACTGAAGTCTTAAAAAAATTCTTTTAATTTTATTTGATGAAGCAACTTATTCAACTATATTTTTTTAAATTTCATTTATCACAATGTTCGAAAAGATGAATTGAAGTAAATGATGACATTATAAAAGTTATACTCAGGTTATATTATGGCTAACAAACACAGGGTGCGTAGCCAAATCTGTCAACAAAAAATAAGCACTTTTAAAGTATTTTTTAAGCACTCAAAAATATTTTTAAGTACTTTACACATTAAGAAAATACAAATAATTTTCAAAGACTTTACACGATCATGATAAAATAACTATTTTCTGAAAAAGAACTCTTTTTCTTGATTGTATTAGCCACCATAAAAAGATCGAGAGATTTTTCAGTTTAATTTTAGAGGGTAGAAAATGAAGCCTGAAATTGAAAATATCTTGCAGCAGAATTGCAACTGACAGTGCAAGACTCTCACCGAACCCAGCTCAGTAGACGCATATGCGGACTCCCAAGTATTTAATCACATATGTAATACGATTGGCGCTACCATACATTATGGACAGACGGTAAGCCATCATGGATTATATTTAAATGAATTGTGAAAACTTTGACTAGAAGAATGTGAAAACCACGCTTTTGCATAATACACAGCGAAACTCGACAAAGTAAAAAAAACTCATTATAGAAAAGGGAAATTAAGCACTTTTTGAAAGCACACTAATGAAAAAAGCACCTTTAAGGGCTTTTTAAAAACGAAAATAAAAAATAAGCACCTATATGCACTTTTTAAAAACGCTATGCACCATGAAACAAGACTGGTGATAAACTTTAACTTATATTCTTGTTATTGGTAAGTAAGTATTAGCAGAAATATGAGTAGTACATACATTGTGAGAGGAAAAACAAAAATCATATTTCCTGTGCATTATATATGGCACATTCTAAGTGAAATGGACCAAAATAAAAATAAAAAATATTGTTGCCGCTTTGCTATTTTTTTGTTACAAATTTCTTGATAAAAATGGCTAAAATAATTCTTTTCAGAATTTTTTTGACCAAAACTATAATTCAAGGAAATTTTGTTCTTTGACCTCAATTTTTTTCTGTAATGTTAAATGTCATATTTTTCAATACAAAAAAATAAAGAGAGTATTGCTTTTGGTCAGCAAAAAATAAAAAATGGTTTTTAGCCTAAATGCTTCAAGATTTTTTTAATATTTAAAAACAAAGTTTCCTGACCTAAATTTTTCTTGCTAAATGTTATATTTTTTAACGTAAAAAAAATTAAGTNAACAGTTATTATAAACTATTTCATTTATATATCATTTCAATTATTCTAAAAACAATGTTGTTAGCCTTTATCTTTACAGCATCCTTCCCATAAAAAGACAATCTTTTTTGTTATTAGAGTGTCTGCTTAACCGATGATTCGCTATAGTAAAATATAGAACTGGTATTTTTCAAAATCTGTGTAATCATACAATTTCTGTCAATGTAAAGCTTCATTGTCAATATATTTTATAAAACTTTTCCAGAAATCTAATCATTTGAACAGGACCGAATTTAAGTCCAATAATAATTGGCATACATAAAGGAGCATAGATATGTATGCCTTTAATTGACTCAAAGGTAGTATACATAACACCTGCATTACTTTCTGATCTGTCAGGTTATAAGACACATTAGTACAAAAGATATTAATGAGTCATTACACACTCAAATTAATCAATTATGGCGGATAATAAAGTAACACACCTCTTATAAGTAATAAAGTTCAAAAAAATGAGAGACAAAAGATTGAATTAGTTTTACATCAGGACTGTTATTCTTTTTTTTTTATATTTACTTTTATATTCTTGTTACTGATATAAGATTTGCAGAGGCACTCAACTAGAAACATTTAGAATTTCACATTTCAAAATGATTCTTGTACACATTTTTGTTGTATCTTAACATCTTTTTGAAAGGAATGAATGCCTCCCAATTACCTGAAAACTTCCATGGAATCTGTCTAAACCTAAAAAGCGTAAAGTGTGAAAAGTCTTGTGCTTTTCAAATTATTCTGGTATTTTTTAAATTTAAATATAAGAACAATTTAATTGATACAGGATTTTAAAATTTGATTTTAGATTTACAATTTAAATAAAAAAATAACTCAATAAATGCTAAAAATAGAAATATGTATGTCCCACACAAACATGTAATGAAAAAATATCAATAAACATTTTAAATAACTTATCAGCACACATTATTAAAAAAAGGTACACTATGCAATATATCATTTAACTATTGCACACACACATACGTAAAAAAATACTTTTTTCTTAAAAAAATAAATAGTGCATTTATATTTTATTCAAATTTTCTTGTATGGCGTGATTTAAGACTTTTAACCATTATTCACTGGCTGTTCTGCCTCCTGGTAAATTGGACAGATTACTTTGGAAAAAATTTAATCTCAATTAAGATTGAAAAAATGAATATTTAATTCCTGAGTACAAAAAAAGAAGCTGATACTTTTAATCCTCTGAGTGTTAAATCTAACTTTTTTCTGAACTTAATCTTCTGGCTTTTACATATATGAGGTTAAAGATATATGGAAATTTATTTAACTGAAGTCTTAAAAAAATTCTTTTAATTTAAGTTGATAAAGCAACTTATTCAACTATATTTTTTTAAATTTCATTTATCACAATGTTCGAAAAGATGAATTGAAATAAATGATGACATTATAAAAGTTATACTCAGTTTGTATTATGGCTAACAAACACAGGGTGCGTAGCCAAGTCTCTCAACAAAAAATAAGCACTTTTAAAGTATTTTTTAAGCACTCAAAAATATTTTTAAGTACTTTATACATTAACAAAATACAAAATAATTTTCAAAGACTTTACATGATCATGATAAAATAACTATTTTCTGAAAAAGAACTCTTTTTCTTGATTGTATTAACCACCATAAAAAGATCGAGAGATTTTTCAGTTCGATTTTAGAGGGTAGAAAATGAAGCCTGAAATTGAAAATATCTTGCAGCAGAATTGCAACTGACAGTGCAAGACTCTCACCAAACCCAGCTCAGTAGACGCATATGCGGACTCCCAAGTATTTAATCACATATGTAATACGATTGGCTCTACCATACGTTATGGACCGACGGTAAGCCGTCATGGATTATATTTAAATGAATTGTGAAAACGTTGACTAGAACAATGTGAAAACCACACTTTTGTATAATACACAGCGAAACTCGACAAAGTAAAAAAAAAAACTCATTATAGAAAAGGGAAAATTACCCACTTTTTGAAAGCACACTAATGAAAAAAGCCCCTTTAAGGGCTTTTTAAAAACGAAAAAAAAAAAATAAGCACCTATAAGCACTTTTTAAAAACGCTATGCACCATGAAACAAGAATGGTGAAAAACTTGAACTTATATTTTTATTATTGCTAAGCATTAGCGGAAATATGAGTAGTACATACATTGTGAGAGGAAAAACAAAAACCATATTTGCTGTGCATTATATATGGCTCATTCTAAGTGAAATGGACCAAAATAAAAATATTGTTGTCATCTTGCTAATTTTTTGTTACAAATTTCTTGACAAAAATGGCTAAAATAATTTTTTCAGAATTTTTTGACCAAAACTATAATTTAAGGAAATTTTGTTCTTTAATCTCAATTTTTTTCTTCGTAATGTTAAATGTCATATTTTTCAATACAAAAAAATAAATGGAGTATTGTTTTGTCAGTAAAAAATAAAAAGTGGTTTTTAGCCTAAATGCTTAAAATTTTTTTTTTTTTTTTTGATATCCAAAACAAAATTTCCTGATCAAAAATTTTTTTGCTGAATGTTACATTTTTTAATCTAAAAAAATTAAGAGAATGTTTATTGGTTTATTGCTTTCAAAAAAAAAAAATAATAATGATTGATTTTTAGCCAAAAAAAAATCAAGATATTTTATAGTACGCAAACATATCATATTTTTTTTCACATTATATTTTTTTATGAAACATAGTGTGAAAAAATTATATATTATGTTATATTTCTTATTATTAAAAAATTAAGAGGGTGGTTATGGTTTTTTAAAGAATAAAAAGTGATTTTCAGCCAAATTACTTTAAGATTTTTTTATGGACAAAAACAGTTTCTTGACCTCAATTTTTTTTTACACAAGTTTATATGCTATACTTTTCAGCATAAAAGAACTCAAAAAGTGTTGTTATTTTTTATCTTTACTTATTTATTGAAAGTCAACAAAAAATAAAAAGTGGACTTAAGTCATAATATTTCAAATTTTTTTTTTTTTTTTTAGGTGAAAGTGCCCCAATTTCAATGAAAACAAAAACAGATCCTTCTGATTCCTTTTATACTGAACAATATGATATTTAACATTACAAGGAAAAAAAACTGAAGTCAAGAAAGTTTGTTTTGGTGCTATAAAAAATTCAGAATTATTTTTAGATGTAAACGACTTTTTTATTTAAAAAAAATAAACACCCTCTTAATTTTTCTTATATTTAAAAATATGACATAGAAGTATTTTGCTCAAATACCATACTTTACTTTTGTTAAAGACAAAAAACACCCTCTTGTTTTTTCTTAAAGTTTGAAAATACGATATTTAACAATATGAAAAAAAATTGAGGTGGCGGAAGTTGTTTATTCTCCTTAAAAATTCTTAAAATTTGCTAAAATAATTTCCAAAAAAAATTTTTTTAATACATTTTTAAAATACACTCATGGACAAAAAAAATTAGTGCACCAAGAAGGAGTCATCAAAATGAAACGAAATTTTACATACGTAATGACTACTTTGATAATAATTAGAAAAAGATAATAAAGAGTAAATGATTAGAAAATCAAAGATTATCGAATTTCTGTGATTTTCTAATCATTTACTTATATCAAAGTAGTCATTACGTATGTAAAATTTCATTTTGACGACTCCTTCCAATCGCGCTAATTTCGACTCGCGCTAATTTTTTTTGTCCACATGTGTATATATATATATTCAGCATTTTAATAGTGTAATTATGTAGTGTTGGCTTCTTTCACTCTAATGAAAACATAAAAAAAACAACTCCAAAATAAAAAAAAAGATAAATATTTTTGACATATAGGGCACTATCTGTAGTTATACCTTCTTAAATTGATTCAAATTTTGAAATAGCCTCAGAGCTTGGGTTCAAAAATTTCCAACAAAATTAATTTTACCATCTTTCATCAAACTTTTCAACATAAAGTTTTCATGAAAATCTGTGACATGAAGGCAATGGCCATAGATTGATTTCAATTGGAATGTGCCAAGATCTAAACAAATTTAGAATTAAAAAAACAATTCATAAATAGTACCATTAACCACAGCAACAACTGGTACAGGAATGTTCTGTAGTCCCATCATCAGATTTGAGCAGAGTTGAAAAATTTCTTCCCTTTTTTTCTGGTCAGATTGATGCTGGAAGGTAAAACAAAACATACACGTAAAAAAAAAGAAGAAAAAAAAAAGACATTTTCTATTATAATTAAAATCTGAATAAAGAGAAATATGACAAAGTTTTAGAATCTGACCTCTCAGTTTTTAATTCTATGTTAAAAAAGATGTTTGTTGTAACCTGGCACCAGAGTGGCTAAATGTTCTGTCTTGCATAAAAAGTTAAACTGGTTCAAATGCTGAGGAGTGTGAGATTATCTATACCGTCTCACTTTTCATTATTATTATTATTATTTATTTTTTTACCTTCATCTGCAGTTCCTGAATAATATTTGCAAAGTGTCTGTGTGTCAGAAAATAGACTACCGTGGGGAATGAATAATTTTTTTTCTTTGTATTTTTTGCATTTCCTGTATCATTACTACAATGCATCGCTTTGGAATTTTTAAATGAAACAGTAAGTTGTATACATGCATTTAAGTTTACATAATATTGTTAAACCCCACAAGTTTCATAAATACATCTATATTTGTGCACCAGTAAAAAGTGATGATATATACCATTCTTATAAACTTAAACGGCTTATTAATAATTTATAACATATTAATAATTTATAATGGCTTATTAAACGGCACATTAAATCTTAAAAAGTATGTAAAAATATGATAAACATTGCAAATTAATTATAAATTTAATTTGTAATGCTTATTATATTTTTACAAATTAAAAGTAAAAAAAAAAAAAACTACTTGTGCTATTTACTGAATAATACTATTATGTATTTACTTTATATTATTTGATAATTTAAAGAATTTTTAAAAAAATTTCAAGTCTCTAACTAAGCACATTGTAAAAAAGGCAATATTTAAAAATAGCTTCATTTCAAATATCAAAAAGAATCAATCTTCAAAAACCAAAAAGAGTCCTAAAACACTCTTATCCAATAATTTAAAATTATCTTTATTGAGAGAATATAAGATAACTTTAAATTAGAGGTAGAATAAAAGAACTAAACTGAAATAATTTTGAAACATTTACACAAAAATAAATATTATAAGAACACCAGACTAAGTAAAAGCAGCAAACTGAAAGAAAAAACAACATAATTTAAAATTATACTAACAAGTTCTTTTAAATCATGCCCAGAAGAAAAAACAGGACCTTGGCTTTGTAAAACAATGCATCGTAAATTTATATCCTCAATATTTTCAAATATATTTTTCTGTAATGATTGTAGCATAGCAAAGGATAAAGCATTCCTGAAAATAAATTAAAAATAAAATAGCATTGAATATACAATCTATAGAAATAGAATCTCAAGGCTTAACAATAGAAAGTCAAGTTAATTTATTGAGAAAAATTTAATTTAACTTCGAAGAGATTCATTCACCCTCTGATTAATAATTAATCTCGAGCAGTTGACATCTCTGCATCATCACTCTCATTTATCTGTCTGTTATTTACAGTAATGAGACAGAAACTTAAAAATTGCTTTTTAAGTCTAGTAGACCAGATGAAAGTAGATTCAGTAGCAATGACTATTTTATTTATTATTTTCATGGAAAGGTTAATCATTTTCATTGATTAACAGAGCATAAATAAGTGTTGCTCAATTGAAAAGTTAAATTTTTCATAGGTTTTTAGGTAATTTTCTAAAATATACTATCAATAACTTTCACACGCATACGTATTGTAATTATGAAAGTTTTTAAAGTACATTAACTACATGTTATATTGCACAAAAGTTTATGATTATTAAATTACTTCATTCAATAGCAACCTTCAAAGAACGTTTGATAGTACTATTACCATGATCTCACAGAAATAAAAGCTTGCATTGATGTGATTTAATTTCTGTTTGACCTCCTGTATTATATACAAGGACTCCTCAGTTATAGAATTCATATTGCAACTGCAGTCGCAGTAAAAAAATTAAATTATGAAATTTAAAATAAATATGTCAGTTTAAAGGGAAAAGAAACCAACATTTAAATACTAAAAGAATTGCAATGGTTTTTAGCGAGCAATTCAATTTGTTATTTTGAAATTATTCAATTTATCTTTAAAATATTATCTGTGGTTCATTAAGGACAACAAAAATAACTTTCAAAAGCTGTATTTGAAAATATACTGTATCCCTATTTCCTAGGAGAAAATTACAGAAATATGATATGATACATGTTTAGGTAAAAGTTTATTCTTTTCAATACAAGAAGGGTTAATTAAATGCCTTGATTTCCTTTATTTATTGTTTGTTTGCTTTTCGGATTATAATTGATTCAGAAATAAGGGATAGTATCTTAGAAATGCATAATTTAATAGAGGTGGATGTGAATTTTACACTTTGAATTGATTTACAATCTCGCTTGCCAATGCTAGAATGTAAAGGGAATTTTCAGATGAAGAAACTTGATTATTTTGTATAAAATGACTTACAATGGAGTGCAAAATGAAATGGAATGCAGTTGCTGAAAATCTTAATATTTTTACCTCATTAAGATATTTAAAGAATTAAAATAATTTGAACTATCTGGATTAAACTTTAACAGTCATTAATTTTAATTACATGACTCTCAAAATATATATAAAAAAATATTAGTCTTTAAAAACAAATGAAAAATTAAATATATTTTTAAACTTCATCACAAATTTTTCTTCTTATAGAGTTGTTTAAAATAATCTCAGGGTTAACATTTTATGCAATTAGTATTCTGGACTACAAATAAAACAATGGTAATAAAATAAAATTCAATGTACTGTTATAAATTTACCTTTTTTTAGGATTGTTCAGAGTGATTCGTCTTACACCATTTTGTTCAAGTACAGTAGTTAAATTAGCTTCACTTGAAAATGATCTTGAAAGATATCTGAAACCAATCTACAAATAAAATAAAAAAAATTCTTTTTTAATAATGTATGAATGTTATTAAAACAAGCGTTGGTAAAATATTAGTATAATAAATACTTTGTAGTTCATCTTTCCAAAAATATAAATAAATTAAATTTTCCTTTCATAAGATTTTATATTTATTTTACTAATAATAATATTCATTCAAAAAGGAAAACAAATCATATTTAATACAAAAAAAACTAACATCTTAATAACATAGCTTTAAGAAAATACAAAACATTAAATAAACAAATATTAACTTCATACATGTTGCAAACATTAACATCGTTATTTATTACAAATATTAACTATATTTACACAAATTGTAGAAAACTATACTAAGATTAAGAAGTTATCTGAGCAGAAAAATATCTTGTAGAAACTAATAAACAATTAATTTAAGTTATCAACCATCTCATTTTTATAAACATCTTCTTATTCATAATATTAGTAAATCACACAGAATAACTTAAATATTGTTGTTGTTAATTTATGTCGCACTAGAGCTGCACAATGGGCTATTGGCGATGGTCTGGGAAACACCCCGAAGGATGATCCGAAAACATGCGACGACAATTTTGATCCTCTGCTGAGGGGATGGCACCCCCGCTTCGGTAGCCCGATGACCTGCGTGCGAAGTTGAGCACTTTACGGTAGCACAGTTTAACGAGAACCAATACCGCACACCCTTTGTCGCTACGCAGACTGATCCAAGTGGTCACCCACCCGCACACTGACCGCAGCCAGTGATGCTTGACTTCGGTGAGCTGCTGGGAACCGTGTCTTATCGATCAATCCACTGTGGGACAATAACTTAAATATAAATAATTACTTAAATATAAATAATTACTTAAAACTGTTAAAAAACTGTTGCTAGCAACAATGTTAATCATGAATAATATCATCTGCAAAAATACAAGATTAATATTTTAATCATATTAATAAAAAAAATAGGATCGTTTTATTCGGGGAATCTATTCAATCAAATTTGAATAGCATATACTGTAATCAAGAGTTTGATGAGAGGAATAGAGAATGAATTAACGCGCATGTTTAAAATAATTGACAAAAATCTTTTTCGAACTTTATTTTACTTATCATGTATTATTAAAGACAGGTAATATATTATTATATATAGAAAATATACCATCAAAAATATAATATATCGATCAATTTTAGGACAAATTCTATAAAATTTTTATAAAAACCTTATGCATCCGTAAGCAGGACATTTTAATAATATTAAATATGATGGGACAAAAAATAGCTGAAAAGTAACTAAATTAATACATATTTTTGATCGGTATGTTTTGTGCTTTTTATGTTTGTGATTTTGTTTATGTTTTGATTACTTCTGGCTGCCTATTTCTGCTTAAGTTTAATCCTACTTACCCAATCAGCATATTTGTTTTAAATAATAGATGAAAAGAAAAAAAACAACTTTAACTTTTTTTAAAAATCTTACTGGGAATAATAAATTATGATACTGATAGTTCAATGTAAAAGGATCATGCCGAAGGGGATAAAATACTCATTTTCCTAAACTCTAGCAAAATCAAATTTATTCGTCTAAAATCTATGAAACAAGTCGTTATTAAAAGCATAAATAATAAAATAAAATTAACAAACCATTACGTTTTAAATTAATGATACTGGCACAATTAATTAACAATTAAAAAATTATGCAATTATTGACGACTTCATTAAAAAAATAAAAAGAGGACACAGTTTTGCTACAGTATCCTTGTATTCGGGATCGCAACTCTCAAATACGCCATCTGGGGAGAGGACCAGTTCCATGTTTTGACCCTCCCCCTTTCCTCTCCTCCTCTGCTCAGTAGTATAGGAATGTGCAAGACAGAAACTAACGTAGCTCCTTTCTATAACTCTCCACACGCTAATGGTGAAAGCATGCGAACTTACATAGTTTATATAAGTTTTTTTAAGTCATCGCTAATAAATAATTTTAATTTCTAACAATTGAAGCAAATTTTTATCTTAGTCTAAATCAAAATTAACTCACTTAGCTTTATGTGGCTGGAACCTTGAAATTTAAATGACGATTAATAAGTACTTTCCGATTAGCAATGGTACTTAAGTCACTACTGGTGCTCTGTGTTTTATGGTAGCTAGAGTTTAAATTATTATTTGACTCCTTTATTCAAAATTTATCTCATTTTATCGCCTAACAGTCAACTGAAATTTCGACCCTTTTTCTAATAACTGGAGAGCTCAAATCTCACTTGAAACATGGTGACAAAAATTGCTTCCCTCACTTTCTGGCCTTTACGCAGGGGCCCCCACCAGTTGGGGAGGTGGGCGCACGATGAGCCCACTTAAAGCTTGGGGGGGGGGAATTTTTACACTAAATAAAACGAATAGTTTGGGGGGGGGATTTAGAATTTGCCCGAGAATGCGCCCAAGAGCTTGGGGGGGATGGGGGCCACTGCCTTTACGAATTTAAATTTATATGGCTATATTAACGCTGACTAGAATTTATTGTCCCTCTTGATAAAACCAATATCTAACTAGCTCCAATGCTCGAATTTCAAATGAATGCCCGAACTTTTCCCTAATTGTAGTAACTAAAACTAATTTCATTTATAGTGATTGAAATTTCAATCGTATTTTCAACCTCTTTCAAGAAAACTGACTTGTATAAAGCTAAAAGAGATAAAATAATAAATTAAAAATGATTAAAAAAATAAAATTTATTAAAATTACGTTTAAAAAACGTTAAAAAATTAAATTACGTTGAAAAAATTGAAAATTTAATTTTTTAATTTTTTTAGCAAACGTAATTTTATTTTTTTAAAAATAAATTAAGTTTTCTAAGTAAAACTAATAGTTTAAAATTTTTTTTAAGTAATAAGATTTATTTTTCAGAAAATAAATTAGTTTTTTTCTCAGATGATAAATGTAAGGGGAATCGTTTCCTTAATAAATTTCTTTCGTCACCGACAGTATGGTGAATAGCATTTTTCATTCTATGTCTTCTCTTTTTTCAGTTTTCGTAAAAACACAGTATTTTAAATTTTTATTAATTGTATATGTATTTGCTCCGGTAAATGAGATCAATCGGGGGATTTCATTGCTTGTGTATTATCTGTACCTGTGTATTATTATCTGCATTATCTCAATCATAATCACTTGAAAGTATTAAAAATATGATAATTAATAGAAAATTATTCATCTTTTTATCTGTTTCTTGTATGCCACATTCCCGTTTTTGTTGTGGAAATCAATTTCCTTATTAAAAATAGACTTACTAGATGTTTAATGTTTCTGTAAATACAGTGCAAACTAATTTTTCGTTGAAAAAATTTATTAAATATTTTTATTCTATCCAACAAGGCACAAATTGTAATCAGCTATTTCAAGTTAAATGCCTTTATGGCGTAATTCGTTAAGGGAATCCATATATATATATATATATATAGCTATATAGATAGATTGTAAACCTTAGAATTGTTATAGCTTTCGCGAGTTTTTGATTACATATAATAAAATTATTTATGTAACCATATTCACTTATTCTTTTTGGTGGTTAAAAAAAACTACTCTATGTCAACTTGTTTACTGCATCCTAATTTTTCCTTTTGTATTGTAAATCAGGTTTGATATGGTGATTAACTCAATGGGGACTATAGTCCATCCATTGTGTTTAGACGTCTGTTCACCTGGAGGCAGAGTCATAACCTTCACTACAACCTCCTTGCTGTTATCTGATAAATTTGGAGTTTTCTTTGGTTCCCTCATAGCCCTGGCGATGCA
>NC_092206.1:48962966-48999970 GCF_043381705.1 Parasteatoda tepidariorum
TATATATATATATATATAATATTATATTATAGAGATATGGGGTCATTTGTATGCATAGCGTTTGAGCCGAAATTTATCCGTTTTTCAGCTATTATTCGCTCTTAAAAAAGAAAAATAATATATTTAGGAAAAAAAAATACTTTATTTACGTTAAAATATTAAAAAAATAAATAAATAAAAATAAATTTGAAATTTGACCCCTGACCGGGATCGAACTCCAGACCGCTTGGTCTACAATTCTCTTTGCTTCCTAGCACGTGGCACTACTGACCACGCCACGCTCACACGGTGTTCACATTATTAAGCTTAAAGTACTTTCCCGCTCTTTTTCAATGGAACCTATTTTGACCCATTGTGGTTCCCATAATTTGTCTATAAAAAATTGAATAAAAAACACACACATTTATTGAAAAACGTGAATCGTATTTTTGACTGATTGAAGCAAGTTGACTGTTTCAATCTAATCTGTATATTTTTGAAGCGAATGAAGTTTTTTAATCAAGTGAAAGGCTTTCACTGGTACATTGGATATTTCTTAACAAAAGCACTCAAAAATCGGCGTAACATGCGGTACACACTGCTCATCCGTGAGCCATGAAACAATTTTTATTTTTTCCGCAAGGACAGTCACTGCGCCGCGCACGACTCAACAGTGCGGCAGCATATAATTTTTTTTATGGCGCACTGACCAGCTGTGCGCCAATTTCTGCGTGTGAGACACTAATTAAATTTTATATATATTGAAACTCACACACGAGCGCGCTCATACGTCCCATATCCTTATTTTTGCACTCACTTCCAAAATCTCAATTTTTTCACTCACTAAATTTTTTTACTGTACACAAAACTTTTCAACTGACATGTGACACTAATTTGAAATAATCGAATCGACAACAAAAGACAATAGCGAAAATATTAATTTTTCTTTAATTTTAATTTTATTTTACTTTGTATGTCTTCTTTCTCTTCATTGTCATGTCATCCAATTCTGAACTATGTGCCAAATTTGAAGTCTGTAGCTAGTCGGCAAGTTAGTTTAAAATCGATTACGAAATTCCACCCGGACAGACATGCACGAAGGCAAGTTAATAAAAACGTGTTAAAAAAATATTTGCCAAAACTGAATCGTCTATAATTTATTTTAATGCAATGGCTTCCGCTGAGCCAATAAGAAAATTTCATTCTATAAGTATCTCAGAATTAAAAATACTATTAAAAAATTCAAAAATCGGGCCCTGTAATTTGTTGACAGTTTTACTCATTTAATTTCATGTTGAATGACTTATATTTAGTTTACAGTAGCTTACGGTATACAAACACACAAATTCTTTATTTTATTATACATGTACATAGATTAAGCCTAGTATGGAATCTTTATGTTTTAAAAGTTATGGTTTAGTAATCTACACTCGATGATAAATATAAATAATTTTATATTGTTTTTCTTTTCATAAGGGGTGCTTGTAAATTCACTTAGAGTGATGATATAATGAGTAAATTAAGTGAATGAGAAAATAAAAACGTTTTAATTTTGGAAAATGCTTTTGACTATTTCGTTTTAATTAAGCTAGTGGGATGCGCCCCCTGCTCGCTAATGCTCGCTAACACCCAAAAATTGCTACGCAATCAGATATGGTTTGCTTCGCAAACCAAGCACGCTTCGATCGCTACTAACTTAGGTACATTGCAAATGCACAAAATTCTAAGAATTCAAAACAATCATTCAAATCCATGTAACAACTTTTTTTAAAAAGAAAATTGCATCTTTTTAGTAAATACTAAGCCATTAAATTAAATTTGAATTCAAATAAATGACATGTAATTCGTTAAACCTATTAGAAATGTGCTATAGTATAAAATCTTTAAGCGTAACTGCACGACTGAGACTCATTTTTCAATGAATAACTAATTACAATATTCAAACAAATAAATTCGTGATATAAATCAAAAATCGTCAAATAAATTCGTGATATAAATCAAAAATCGCCAAATAAATTCGTAATATATAAATTCGTGAAAAAAAGCACTTTCGACAAAATACTAAAATAGAAATCTATCGACAAAGACTACTCACTTCTGCCTAGCTTAATAGTATGAGATTGCCGCAGCTGATAGGGTGAATTTCAGAAGAGATCACATTTAGTGAGAATACTCTCTCTGGTTATTTCAGTTTCCGTTTTTAGAAGCGCTATATGTTGGGCCACCTCAGCTAGATTTGGCATGTGACATTTTTAGCGGCAATCATCGGTCGATTTTCTAGCGTTGCCATTCGGGGAGTTGTAATGAGGCTTTTTTTGTCGCCGTGTAAGAGAAATATATATATATATAGATTATATTATATTTAATTAGTATTTATATAAATTCATGATTCGTCAGATATTGATAAAGCTTAGGTTCATTCCTTTTCTTTAGTTCTCCCTTTATTCCTTTTCTGTAGTTCTCCCTTTATTCCTTTTCTTTTTCTTAGTTGTGATTTGACTTCATTTTAAAAGAACTTTAAAATTAGGGTTTTTGGTGTGCTTCTCAATATAATTAAAATTATATCAAGAAGCACCATAATTCATTAAAATTATGTTGAAAATTTCATAACTCAAAATTTTAAACTGCAAAATTATATATTTTTATTTTGTGTATATTTTTTACTATAAAAAAGCTTTAACAACTTAAAATTACGTTTGAAAGATTAAACTTGTTTCAACTGGTATTTTTATAAATTGTTGTGGAAAGGATTAATATGCTAAGTATATGAAATATAGGAGCATTTCTAAGCATTAAAGATACTTTACAGATCTATCGCTCATATCCTCATTGAGCGCCATTATGTGCATTCGCTGTGCTACATTAAAATAAATAGAAAAGTAAAGTAAAAAGGTGAAAAAGCTTAAAAAAAATACAGTATTTGTAAAAACTTCATGAGTAAAAGGCATATAGTCATATATCATTTATACAAAACCAAAATATATACCTTACTTTTCTTCTTTATTTCTTTATTTGTCAGTAATATTTTATGGCTTATCAATGCATCTTTAATGAAGATAAATGCATTTATTCAGGAAATCAATGCATTTATTCAGGAAATCAATGCAGTAAATGATAGATTATCACTTAAGTGAAATGTTAGAAGAAAAAAATGTTACGTAACTTTATTTTCACTGTATGTTACAACCCTTTATCAATTTTTTTGAAAGTTAATAAAATTTTTTCATTAGAAAACATTATTTTATTCATATTTTAAGGAAATTGCGACTGATGTTTTTAAGGCTAACGCTGATTTCTTAACTTTGTAGGGGGGAAAAATGCAAATTTGAGGTGTACATTTCAAGGAATTTCGATTTAGGAGAGATTTTTATTTCATATAGCTAACCGAAATCGTATAAGGAGAGATTATATCATTTTTTAGTATTATAATTTAACCGCCTTTTACCGAGTCTCAAAAATTTTAATGCAACTGTGGAATAGTTGAATGACCTTAAAATTTTCTTCAATTTTTATAATTCAACACTTTTAATGAATAGTAACCCTCTTCTAATCAATATTAATCTGGTAATGTCAACATAATGAATGATGATAAGCTATAATGGTCATTTATTTATTCGAAACTTTTTACGTATAATTTACTGCAAAAGTAAAATGCTAAAATTTGCAGAAATATTAAATGTAACTAAAAAGTTTCCAGAATTTTTCTCGGGGCATAAATTTTATAAAATACTAATCTTTTTTGATACATCTTTTTTGCGTGTTTATTTTTATCATTTACTCAAATTCAAACAGACGAAAACCTTTTTATAAAGTAAATTTTGCGTTGTGTTAATGTTTGTCTTTTCATATGAAGTATCTGTAATAAAGACCATTTTCTTCAAAATACATAAAAATCTGAAAACACTGGGGAACGGATGTTTAATATCGCCCGATACTTACACTATTTCTTGATATTTTTATACTTTATAAAGGATACGTTCAACTGAGTTTAAAAAAAAGTCAAGATTTTATGTTACTATTTTTTAAGATGGATGATAAAATATAATATTTTTTTGTAGATTCAATATATAAGAACATGTATTAAATATAATAAATGACTATGACTGAGGCTGAAGCAACTACGTAAGAAGTTTTTGTAAATAACGTAATGAAAATTTAAAAAAAATAATTAATAAATAAAACGATTTTAAGAGGGTGGATGGTGGAAAAATAAAAAATAAAAGAAATGACACTGACTAGAGCTAAGGCTACTGCAAAAGTAGTTTTTCTCATAGACGCAATGAAAAATAAATAAAATAATGAATAAATAAATAAAATTATGAATGAATAAATAAAATAATAAATAAACGCATAAAATAATGAATAAATAAATAAATTTTAAAGGAATGGACGTTGGATCAAAATTGCTTTTGACAGTCTAGCAACAGCAACACTTATAAAAAACTGGGGAAGAGATAACAATTTGTCTGAAATTAGGGTGATAGTAATATTAACTATAACAGTAATAACTATAGGGTGATTTTTGAATGCAAGGTTTACAAATTTGTAGAGGAAGACATGGTATAAAGATTAAAAAATGCTCAGCAATCCATGACCGGTAATGTGTCGTAGTACGCAATTAGGGACATTCCTCATTTATAAACTTTGTGTTTGTGCGTCGTTGAATTAATACATTTATGTGTCTAAATTATCCGAATTTAATATTTACTTACAATTATTGTTGGAAATTTTTTTATATAGATCAGAAATAGTTGTTTTATCATAGTTTAATGATTAGGGGACTCACGCGCTTACTATTCCATGATGAAAAAGCTGTTTATCCGCCCATTTGAACTTAATTTCCTACAAAAATTTCTAATAATTCTTTTGCACATAATTAAATATTGATTAGAGAAATAAAATATTCATATGGGCATGAACAAACGGTTCATAAGAAGCGTCCCTTGCGGCATATGATGATGATCATGGAGTAGGAAGGGTCATGCACAGTTTAAAAATTTAAGCCATACCCTGAAGCCGTACTTAAGCCATACGCAGCCCAAGGCAGTGACAAACGATTTCCCGCTAGCGATTTTCCAATCCAGGGGCTTTATACGACCAGCTCTTCGGATTGACATTTACTTAAGTAAAAAAACTCGATTCTTGACTTTCTTTTCAGTTTAGGTAACAAAATTAAGTTTAGAAAACAAAAACAAAAAAAAAAGAAAAAAAAAAGCCCTTGAATTACAAAGTGCTGCAAGTGATAGAGAGTGGATATGTCGATCCTGATTAATTGTTGAAAAGTGAAATTTATTTACGTTATCAACTGTTCTTTTCATTCTATTTCGAGTAAGCAAAGCCCGTCAAGTATCAATTCTCTTAAGAGAAATATTCTATTTTTTTTACAAAGATTTTCGTTCTTTCATTATACATTTCTTACTTAACCCAAAGACAGTCACGAAGCAATGTAAAACATAAGCGAACTAATTATGCATCGAAGTTTCCAGGTACACAAAACAAAACATATCACGGTTACAATAAAATATAAAAACAAAAAAATAATAAATACAAGTTAAGTAAGAGACGTATAAGAGATATAATTATATTTTAACAACTTCGACACCCGACCGGTCTGTGTAGGGGGCAGGGAACTGTCCTTGCATCAGAAAGGTCCTAGGTTCGAATCCCGGGCAAGGCATGGATGTTTCTTTCTCTCTCCGTGTGTTCTATGTCCTTTCTCCTTTGTGTGTGAATGTGACCCGCCCTATAAACGGTTTGTGATTGTGTGAATGGCGTGGCAGAAGTCGAATTCCTGGCCATAGATGGCGCCACTGAAAAACAGGAACAATCGCACCCCCTATTGCCTAAACTGGCATACGACAAAGGAAAAAAAATCGATGTGAAATACGGAGTAGTATTTAATTAACTTCACGTTAATTAGCATTAGAAAGTATGTGGAGAGACTTAACTCGATGTTAACACGTCATCTTGTTTACAAGCAATCATTTGCAGCTGAGGTCATAAGTCACGTGTCTGTGTATCAGTAATCGTCTTTTTCTCGAGTTGCAAAGTACCCGATGGGAAGCTCCTTCAGACAAGAGGAAAGTCTCCAAAAATGAGCACGAGTCTTTAAAGGCCACTAGATTGCAAATTAGCTTCCAGGAATCATAATTGAAAGAGTTATTTTTAATCGTAATTACATAATTCGATAATCTTAACATGACGTAAAATATCCTCATTGGTAGACGGATTATGGGTATGACCCCTTTGCTATCAGGCTAACTGTGGAAAGTTTTCATGGTTTTCCTCTCCCTCTAACGCAAATTGCTGGTTAGTCTTATGATCAAGTCCTCCATGCAAAACAAATTTCTCCAAATGCCTGATCCAGGAGTTCCCTTGTCTTCTGGATTGGGTTCAAAATTACAAGGCTACGGAGTTGAACATTAGTAGTCGTAAACCCAAAAAAATGGGTCGGCTGTTCAACGACGCTTATAAAATAAAATATATTCTTAACAATAATCTTGAAACTAAACTTTTAAATATGTGAGCTCAAGAAATTATTTTTCTTTTTTAGTCCAACATCAATTTAATGATTTAGTTGATAATCATTTACTACATTTAATCAGAACATATAAAAGTATTGTTACAACAAATTTAGGTGAGTTCGCAACCGTAATTTAATATTTTTCACTAACTAAACAGACTAATAAATTAAATATAAATTGTGCGTGCATTACATTGGGCCTAAAGGTGATCGTTAAGTTGCAAAACATTTAACGGATCTTTTTATCAATAATTTATAATAGGGTAAACTAACCAGTGAAGGAACACGTAAGCTTCGCTTGCCTTTTGCCTTCTAAAAAATCATATTAATTTCAAAATTCGCAATTTTAGTTAAATCAGGGGTCTGTTTAGAAGAAATTTGGGTCCGTTAACGGACCCTTCACAAAATATTTTTCCATAAAAACGGACCCTTCACAAAATATTTTAACTTAAAAACGGACCCTTCACAAAATGATTTTTCTTTTAATCGGACCCTTCACAAATTTGTTTATCTTCATTATTATTTTGTCAATCGAATAAGCCCTTTCCAGGGCAGAAAACAAGAAAGATGGATGTAAACGAATTAAGTTTTGTCTTCGGCAGACGATTCTTCCATTATTCGTCCGAAATGAATATTCTGCGTTCAGCAGTATAGGTTAAATACCAAATATTTGTATGTTGCATCTCTAATTTAGAAGCAGCAACTGTTGTTTATTTTTTAAAATTTAATTTTTTTAATTATAAATTTACAGTGTTGAGCATTATCATGTATGTCTTTACAATTTAAAAATTCCTTGAAAAAGTTTTTTTTTGCAATAACGGACCCTATTTGCACAAATTCATAAAAGCGGACCCTGATTGAAAAAATGTGAGTAATTTTTTCACAATTTCACGAAAAACGGATCTTTCACAAACAAAATGTCTGGACAGACCTCTGGTTAAATGACAGTGTCAACATATTTGTTACTAATTCCAAATTATGTAAAAAAATTGTAGAGAACTTACATAATATTGTTTTAAAGTTTTGGAGGTTCAAATAACAAGTAGTAAGAAGACCAAGTAAAGGAATAGCTCTTACCAGTGAATGAACACCCAGGAAAGGAACACTTAATTTTGGTTATTTTTTAATGCTCTTTATGAATTTATAAACCATACAAATACTTAAAATCAAGCCCATTCTTGAAATTATAACACATAAATACTTGAAAAATTTTAACTTTTTTTTTGTAATCATGAATTTAAGTGTCAACATATTAACGCATATTGTTCCTTCACTGGGAAATCTCTGCCCAGTAAAAGAACATGCCTGTTCCCTCACTGGTTAGAAGTTATTTTTCGTATTTTTAACAAACTTTTGATGCGGAGCATCACTAAAGATACAAGAAAATTAAAGTTTATCTTTTATTTTCATTAACTTAGAAAAAAAACCAGTAAAGGAACACTTGTTCCTTCACTGGTTTTTCATCGTTTGGTGATCCAGTGAATAAACATCCCCTTGTCTCAGTACTTTATTATGCTATGATGCTTAAAAAAAATAAAACGTAACTTCAATAGCTATATTTTGAATTATCTTTTTCACAGTGAGAAAAATAAAACTATTACATGCAATTAATTCCACTTCAAACATATAAATACAAACACTCACCTTATAATTTTTCAAAGAAACAAGGTGTTGCAGAGATAATAACAAATTCAAAAATTTTTCCAGAGAAGTCTATTTGACCAGTTAATCCAAAACGTTGCTAGATGACTTCCTATTGTTTGGCAGTAAGCTATTGTTACCAATCAATCTAAAGAAAAGCTTTCAAATTCTTATTTTTAAACAATATATGTGAAATGTTCCTTCACTGGCTGGTTTACCCTAGCATATTGTAATTTACACCAAAAAATAATAATTATAAACGGTAAATAAGTTTAGACACCGATTCAAATAAGTTTATCTTGAATTAAGAAAATATCATAGAATTATGTTATAACAAAGAAGCATCTCTTTTAGTTTTAAAATCTTAATTTGGGAAGCAATTTAAATAAAAAACATAAGAGTAGCAAAATAAAACATGAAAAACAAATATTACAGTTAAATATATTTAAATTTAGAATACAGAAGTATTTTACGACAAAACAATGCCTTTATGACTTTCATTATTTTAATGCTGATGATGGCCACCAAAAGAAGAAAAAAAAAGGAAAATAATATGGAAAATTGAATCCTACCATGTGATTTTCCGGCTAATAAAAATGCGTTGACAATATGGGGAATTGCGACGCCAACATTAGATTTTAATCTATGGTTAGAAAAATTTTCTAACAACAATTAGTTTAATTTAATTATTCGACGAAAAATGAATGTTTTTTTAAAGGAGCATCACATCTTGTTAATAAAAACTTCATGCGATACTGAAATAGTCTAGATAGCTTCAATAAAAAATCTTCATTAAATAATACTCTCAAATTTTTGTATTCAATAATAAACTTTAAAGTTAAATAAATTATTATTATTATTTTCAAATTGTAGGGGAAGTGAGCATTGTTTTTTTTAATTTACTTTTGTGCCTTTTTCCGGTAATTTTTCGATGCGAAATACTCATGACTCTAAATACCTTATCATTCACAGCTCGATGGCAAAAGCAACACCACTTTCAACACGAAATCATTTCATTACAGTCCTTCCAACGTCTTTTTTCCAGCTCAATTTCAAATATTTGTAATCAATACCCCTAATATCTGAAAAATTTCTCTATTGTTTATCAGAGTCGAGATTTCAACGAAAAATTAATCTCTAAAGGTAAACATATTTACAATGTTCTATTAAGTGCCATGAAATTTCTTTTTTTTTTCTTTTGCAAAAAATATTTCTGTTATCCATTTTTAAATATATTCGTTTTAGTTGAATACAACAGAAAACATTATTTATTTATTTTTTTTTGCATTTCCGGCGAAATTAAATTCCTAGTGCACTTTAGCATCCAAATAGATTCTCGGTGCTGCCATCTAGCGTGGCAGAAACTAGACGTCCATATTAACATGACCAACGGTATCTCACCAATTGTGGTCGTCCTGAAAGGGTGGATACCACCTCTGGGAGAACGCACTAGGTCTGCTTATCGGCAAGACCGATTGTGCAGCTCATTGAAAATAAAAAAAAAACGTTTTTGTTTTCTTATATGGAAAAAGCTTGCTCTTATACATCAAGTAAGATACGCGGTTATAAAATTTCGAAATTGCTAAAAATAACGCTAAAAATATAGGTAATGGTAAAAATATTGAGAAATTCGAAAACTTGCTTCACACACATTTGGTCAAGAAAATACAAGCAGGCATATGAGCACAGGAGGCAACAAGAGTTAGAATTGTATATCGCAACAGTTTCTGTTATGTCTATGACCAATCAGAATTTTTTATTCACATATTGCAGCAAGACAGATACTAAACCTTATTGTAATATTTTATTGCTATTCTGTATATAATTTCTGAACTATTTGAACGTTTAATGTATTTTTAATAATGCTTTTAAAGGAAATGGTATTTTGATGAACAGTCTAACGAACATTTTTTTAAAATTTATTTATTCCTTATTTATTTTTTTCTTGCCAGTTTCGACAAAACAGCTGTCGAGCTAACAAAACAGAACAAGTTAACAAAACAGAATGAGTTAAGGAAATATTTTTGTTAATTTCGAGTTATGCTCGTGAAAACACAGTTTTTCAAAGGCTTATTTTTATTATATATTTTTAAAAATTAATCAATAAACTACCTGTTGCCACACAGTCTTGGAATCTTGGGTTAATTAAATTTTGATTATTTCAATATTTTTTCGCCCCTGTCATATCAGCTCATCTTAATTTCTCGGAATCTTTCTTCATGCAAACGAATGCGATTCTCAATTTAATGACATTTCATCCCCATTTCTTCATAGCGCGTAGAAATGCACTTTGCCTTGATTTGCTTCTTAAGGCCACTGCGGTTTTTCTAGTTTTGTTTTCCAAACTTTATTTAAGCTTTAATTTTTTTTTGTTGGCAATTTTTAATTTTCTGTTTAACTTTCCGCAGCCGTGGGTTTTCTAGATTTTTTCCCCTTCAATACTAATTTTTTTTTTTGGCTGGTTTATGCTTTATGTTTAAAATAACTTGTATTTTCTCAAATCACATCTGATGAATATTGAGAATGGATGCATATTTTTTAGTGCTTGAAACAAGTCGACTTGTACTATCTTGATATTTTTATATTATCAAGTAAACTAATAAATTATTATTAAATTTCCTTGTCGAAACAGGAATCTCGTCAATTTGGAATTAGTAATAAATTCACCCCCATTTCTTCATAGCGTGTAGAAATGCACTTTGCCCTGATTTGCTTCTTACGGCTACTGCGGTTTTCCTAGTTTTGTTTTCTAAACTTTATTTAAACTTTAAATTTTTTTTGTTGGCAACTTTTAATTTTCTGTTTAACTTTCCGCAGCCGTGGGTTTTTTAGATTTTTTCCCCTTCATTACTAATTTTTTTTTTTTTTTTTTTTGCAGGTTTATGTTCTATGTTTAAAATAGCGTGCATTTCCTCAAATCTCGTCTGATGAATATTAAGAATGGATGCATATTTTTTAGTGCTTGGAACAAGTCGACTTTTACTATCTTAATGTTTTTTTTTATATTATTAAGTAAACTAATAAGTAAATTTCCTTGTCAGAACAAGAATCTCGTCAATTCGGAGCTAGTAATAAATAAGTTCAACTGTACCACGAATCATAATTTCTTTTAAGTCTTTATACTGATGTGCCGTAAATAGCACAGCAGTATTACTTGATTTGACAATACGACGAGTAGAAAAATAAATAAAAGAAGAAGAAAAAAAAACTAGTTGTTTCAGCAACTTCCATTTCTCTTTAGGAGAATGGGAAACCTCACGAAGAATAGAATAGAATGGAATCGAAGGGAAGAATGGTTTTTGTAAAAGGATGTCTAGGTGATAGGCTACTTAATCGGGATTTTCTGTTTGATTTCCACTCTCTAGTAGAATAGAACTTTTCTTGTTTATTTCTCTTCTTTTTATCGCAGATGGTTTTCTTTAGAAAGAGAAATATACTTTTTTTTATCATAGGTTGTGAAGAAAGCGCCATTTTTAACAGTAAGACTCTTGTGACGAAATGTTTAAAAGACAAGAAGAATTTCACATCTTTCCTCTTCCATAAAAAGTAATTCCTAGATTGCTTTTTTCAATCTTTTGCAAAAATGAATTGAAGTTAGCCAGTTTTAAACGAGAATTGGTTTATATAAATTGCTAAAATTTTCATTCTAAAATTATGGTAAAGCAGCCGGCAGCTGACTGTCCAACCTAACTAACCAACTAAGATTACGGTAAAGAACATTTTTTTACCTTTACAGTTTCGAAACCATTTTCAACCAGTATGGTTAAGAAACCATAAATAAAAAAATTATACTTTTTTTTTTAACCATTTACGATTAGCATCTATTTCAAAACCATAAATAAAGAAATTCAACTGGACATAAAAGCTAGGCTTTTCGTTAGGTAATGGGCATTAGAATTAGGTTGAGTTTGAGTTGTGTTTTATCAAATGAACCATGGAATATTGTTTAAGTATAATTACTTTTTCTGGTTGTTTCACCTATCGTAAGAAAGGGAAACTGATAGACTTTTTGTGTTTAGCAGCTTAAAGGTTCTGCCATCTATGCGTGATTGACAGTATCGTATTCCAATAGTCCAGGGTAATGAATTGGAAGAGCAGGGTACTGGAAATTCTTCATGAGGAATGAAAGAAAGTGGGATACGAACCCCTGTTCTGTCTTTCTTGAGATTGATACGTTAGCCCTCTTGGTCAGATATCGTTCCGAATATAGAATATAAATAATATGGAAGAATACAAAAGATATATATANCAGCAAATATAGTTGTTTAGTTTTCGTAGATCCAAGTTATCCATAGCCAGTATTTTTGCATACATACATATATATATATATATATATATATATATATATATTTACACACATACACAATCTATACATAACGGAATATAATATAAAATATTCTTGAAATCAAATTATGAACATTTCTAAAAGCATTTTGTCATAAACTTCTTAAAATACTTTTGCTGATAAAACGCATAAAGAATTATCTAGGTTAACAATACTTTTAAATAATAAAAAGTGTTACTTTCTATATAAAATCACATCTTTCATAAAAGGAAATAAAACATGCCTTCTATTTTAAATCAAGTATGAAATTCGTTTTGACTTGTTTATAAATAACAAGGAATAAGGAACTTATATTTTTTTTCTGCATCCAGGTTTCTATTTATTTTTGTTTTATATTGAAAGCTGGAATTTTCGTTCTTTTGAGTAAATCTTTTTATTTACAAGCATTCTATTTTCGCAAATGATAAACTCATTTCATGGACTCAAAACATGTTTATCACATGCTCTATGAGAGAAGTTGTTTCTTTATAACTTCTAAAATAAGTCAAAAGTGAAGCTATTTTTTTCTCTTAGATGTTCTACAGAGTAACATAGATTAGCTTTTATCATATACTAGCTGTCTTTGCTACCAGCTGTTTTGCCTTTTTTAATAAGAAGAACTTCATATATTTAGAGTTTTAAAATCATACTGCCAAAAATCAAGAATAATTAAAATATAAACTCATACTACTTTAGTGAGGGGGGGATTTAATCTTTGTCTCTTTCGTAAGATATTCTGGGTATCGAGGGGAATTTTTTATTAAAAAGTTTAATACAACATATGGTAACAAAAAACAAAAAAAAATATGCTAATTATTTCATTTGCGCGTTTGCTGAAAAATAAATCCAATTAGCAATTTTGTAAAAAACAAAATATGCACTTATTTGCTCAGATTAAAAAATAATTTAGCTTAATGGCGCTGTTCTAGAACTAAAAGAGAGCCAAAATAAGCAAATGTGTACTTGCATTAAAAGGTTAAAATAATTTTTTCATGTATTTGAAAAGTTCAATTGGTAATTAATATGGACTCTGGTTTTAATCGTTACCCGAGCTGTGTAAAAAAGTCCAGTTTTTCTTACAGATTTTCCCCGTATATTTAACGGTTTAAAGCTAATTTTCACAAGACAGTTTTTCTCTGTTTTTCCTTATAATCATAAGCAGATTAAAACTTTCAATTCAAATTCTAGGCTTTGAATAGCAGTTTTGTTAACCGTAAAATGACTATCTCTTTTTTCAAATCGTTTAACAATTATTTTTTGTACTTGCTTTTACTTTTTAGAAATTATTTTATGGTTCTGAACATCGTATAAACTATGCTGACACAGTTAATTTTAGATTTCATTTCGTTAAAATAACCCAGTTTTTTCTTTTTTTTTTAAAAAGAAAAACAGTACTTATCTGCTTAAAAAACAATAGCCGGATTTAAAATAACAGTATTTTTTGTGTGAAATAAACAGTTTCATCCTAGCACACAAGCTGACAGTTTTTTTTCTGTAAATTTAGCAGATTTTTTTTACAGTTTACTATGAAATCAATTTGATCAATTTGCCCAGGATAGATAAAAATAAATTTAACTTGATAAAATTTTCTTCAATATATCCGGTATTACTATTTTAATTTTTCTTATTGAAGATGCTTTAAATTACTACGTTAAACGTATATAAAATACTTCAGTTACTCTAATTAACCGTTAAATTAATTTATTCATTTTTGGATTTTAGGAAGTTTCGTACAAATTTGGTATCATTGGTTTAACGATGTAAAACAATCTAAATACCCTGAACAATATTATTGATCAAATTCACGGCAATCAAATTATGCTGTAAAATTAAACCATTTTTCCGTTCGGATCGAACCATGGTAATTGGTGTCTTGTACCTAAGATCAAGAATTAATTTGCTCCATAATCTGACTCAACTTCATTGTGCTAAGGCTGCAGTTAACTTAAACGATATTTTTGAAAACGATAATTATGCCAACAGTTTTTTACAATTTGGATCACATTTGTTATATTGCTTATTTGACTTATTCAAAACGTAAATTGTTTATGGTGTGTAATTAAATATTGAATGGGAGCAGAATTCTTAACTTTTAATTGATCATGCTTGTTATTTTATTTTTTTGAATATCGTTTCAACAGTTATTAAAAACAATAGCTATTCCATAGCTATTTCATTTTTTGTTAATTAATATATAAGAGAAATATTCATAAATATTGCATTAATTTCTTAAATTGACTTAATTTGCATACTGTAATGCTAAAAAAGGATATTATGAAATTTTTGCTCTTTAATTGATCCCAAAAAATTGATCACAAATCTAGAATTGATCACAATTTCTACAATTAATCACAATTTCGTTTAAGCAGATGAATATTGCAATGCAAATGACTCAAATAGGACAATAAGTACACCAGAGATACTTAATGTAGGGAAAATCCCTAAATTGGACAGACATTACGGTACAAATAAAAAACCCGAAGTAGGACAATTATGAATCTAAAAAAAATCTAAATCAAGCGATCATTATAAAATAAATAAAAACCAGAAATTAAACAACTGAAACAAACGAATAAGAGAACATAATTGGACAATCGTTACGATTCTTATAAGCAATCCAAATTGGTCATTCATTAGGGTACAAATAAAAAGTCGGAATTGGAAAATCATTACGATTCAGATTCAAACCTAACTCGAAGAATCATTACAGTATAAATGAAATAAGGAAAAAAAGAATCAAATTAAGTAATCATTTAAGTACAAATCAAAGATCGGAACTGGAACCGTAAAACTAAAATTGAACAATCATTAAGGTACAATTAATTAAATAAATAAAATGTATATTTATTTCAGTTCAGTGGAAGTAAAATGAAGTTTAAAGACCATTATACTTATATTTTCATTTTAGTATACATTTTGATAAAAGAGGGTATTATTTAAAATATTTGAGGAAAAAAAAAGAAATAAAATTTCAAGCTTATAAACCAGAGTTATCGACAAAAATAGAATAGTTTTATTTATCTTCAATAATGTAAATATAAAAATGACTTTATGAACTACTTTTGTTTTGAAGCAAAAGAAATAGCTTTTATATTGTTTACTGTTCTATCGTCAATAAAATAAAAACTTTGAAGTTGAAATTTCTGCTTACAAAAAAGCTTTACTTATTCCTTAAAATAAAACCTTGATTTTTTTCCAGAGAGATTTATTTTCTACTGCAAACTTAAAATGAATTTTAACTGAAAATTCTTACTTACAGAAGTCGATTCAAAAGGATTTGTTTTTATTTTACAATACAGGATACAAAAAATTATATTTCTAACTTTTAAGCCTCGTTCCACTTTTACTTTTAAAAAATACGGGAATGTTTTAATGTCCTTTTGTTACCATTTATATTTAGTTACTAAAAATATTTACAATCCATTAAAAAATGTAAGAAGAAAGGAGCAATTTTTTTCGGAGAAAAACTGATTGAAAATTTCAAAATTCAAGATCGTTTACTTAAAACATAATTAGAATTAAATATTATTTTTATAAACTGTTATTATTTTAATAAAATGTTAATCTAAACTGTTATTTTTAGGTAATGGAATGATGCTAGCACGCAATAAGTGATTTTAATGAAATTGACACAAAATTTTATATATATGTAATATATATATATATATATATATATATATTACATATATATAAAATTTTGTGTCAATTTCATTAAAATCACTTATTGCGTNAAAGCTTAAAGTAGGGTATGGAACAAAAAAAGGCTTTATTTGACATATAGTGGCGTTACACATGATTGCCTGAAGAAGCGTAAGTACAAATGGCAGATGTTCCCTAGTATGGGATATGCCCTCCCCTTACTGTAATTGTTACTTGGCATAGTCTCTCCATGCTTAGCACCAGATTATCTAGGAGTTCTTGGGGTAAACGTCTCCAATCCTCCTTTAACGCATCTTTCAGCTGATAGGTGTTACCAGGAGGATACTGTCGCGTCGCAAGACGTCTCCCCAATGCATCCCACACATGCTCTATGGGATTTAGATCTGGAGAGTAAACTGGCCAATTCATTCGTGTGATATCTTCACTTTCCAGTAGCTCTTGAACATTAACAGTACGGTGTGGCCGGGCAGTGTCATCCATAAAAATGAAGTCTGGTTCATTGGCTCCTCGGAACAAACGACATGGGGTAGGATTCCTTCATTGCAGTAGAGGTGTCCAGTTACAGTTCCAATTCTTGGAGAGTTTGGGGACAGTAGACGCCCAGCAATTCATCTGCCTAGAATGTCATAAACATTCTCAATCGGATTCATGTTCGGAGAGCTCGCTGGCCAATCCATTCGCAAGAGCTTTTCCTCCAAAAGGAAATTATTTACCAAGTAAGCACGATGGGACCTACAATTGTCGTCCATTAACATGAAGTCATCTCCAATTGCTGCTGCGTAAGAGACTACAATAGGTAACAGAATCTCATCCCTCTATCGGAGACCGATCAGAGCTCCATTTCGATTGATATGGAGATCGACGTGCCTATCAATAGAGATGCCAGCATAGATCATCAATCCCCCATCGCCAAAACATACACTTTCATGCAAGAACGCAGGATTGTTTCTAGTGCTACGTTCCCTCCAGATGAAAATACGCCTATTATCAAGATGTGTAGAAAAACGGAGCAGAAAACGGAATGAACTCTTCGTCGCTATTCTTTTTCATCTCCATAGCTAATTTAAAATTCAAAGTATTAAAAAACTGAGTTCAGACAAACCCGAAACAAAGCCGTGAAGTTTCAAATACCGAGAAAAAAATTTAAAATATCGAAATGAAAATAAATTATGAGAAGATAAGGATTACGCTAAGGAGATGTTCTTTTTCAATAATTTGATATTTTGAATTGTTTTCGGTCATTGAAACTTCATGACTTACTATTGGTTTGTCTGAACTTACTTTTTCCATCTTTTAAATTTTAAGTTAGAAATGGAGGTAAGAAAGAATTGGTGACGAAAAGTTTCTCTCCTGGTATGGTGTCCTATTATATTTTCAATCGTGTTCTTCAAAGTTCGGTTTCGTATCAGTTGGGTTCCTTGTTTGACCTTTCTTCCAAAAATTATTTCATTCTTGCGTAAGTGAACCACGAATAAACTAAATTCATCTTCTTTAAGAGGATTAGATGCTCCTCTTTATTTATTACTTTTGCCAATTCCTGTTACATACATAATTCCCAAAGTATTTCCATCATTAAAAGTCATACATCACAGACATGATTTATAAAGCTAAATACAGTTGCAATGGTATCGAATAAAGCTTTTAGATACCATTGTCTATTATTAAAATCATTTTGACATATAATCGTTTTGGTTTTACGAATATTATAAGAATATCAAAAACTGAATTTGAAAAAATAGCTTATCACTTTAGCATTTCGCATTTTAGTTAATAAAAAATGATTTATTTGGATTTTGACAAAAGACAAATGTTCTTATCCAATTGTACAAATGCAAAAATGTATTTACTGTCACAATTTCAAAATATTTTATTTTGTAATTAAAACTAAGAAGAAATAAAAATTCCCGCCAGGGGTTTATCTTTTTAAAATTCATAACCCCGAGAAATCTTGTGTTTTTTTGCTCCCTTTTTTAGTTTCTTTATAATTGTTGTTTTCTAGCCGGAAATAGTAAATTCTAGCCTTTTTTTAATATTTAAATATAATATAAATTTATTTGTGTGTAGTATATTATCGTATTTTTTTACCTTAAGTTTGGTTTGGAATAGACGAATCTGTTTTTAGCGCTATTAAACTGTACATTCACTGTAATCCGATAATAGTTCAGAATTTTTATTTTTTTATGTATTTAAAATGAGCGTATCAAGGCTCAATTCTTGTAAGCAATACTCATGCATTTAAGATTGTTTTTTAATGCTTATTGCAAGCTTCAATACACGTGTATTATAAACTTATTTTATTCTAAATAAAATGACTTCAATTAATAGCTTAAAACTTATTGTAATATTAATATCTGCTATAGAAGTCAAAAAGTTTTTTGTCAATAAGCAGTTTTGTGTTATTATATTCAAATTACTATTGTTACATATAATTACATTCAGATTACTCTTTTAAATAACCGAATGTTCTTTAAAATGGGAAATTCATAGTTGAGAATATTCAAATAAGGCTATAAAATAATCGGTATAAATACAAAATCGGTATAAATATTAAATATAACTACTGTTGACGTGGAAATATTTACTAGTACAGCCGGGAAATAAAACTAGAAATTCCTTAGTGTCCTAAAAGACCTTTTTGTTTATGAAAACTCAACATTCATTGCATGTAAGCAACTGTAGAAATAACTGAGAATGACAATTTAAGACATTTATCTAAAAAGTATCTTATCAATATAGTAGATGTAGTGGGTTTATGCACTGCTGTGTACGTAGTAGATTCACATTTAAAAGAATTTTCGTAGATGATAAATCTGATGTTGGCTTTAAAATATTCTATATAAATCTCTTGTAGTTACTAGTAGGTTGTAGGTATTTTAAGTATTTAGGGTAAAATATCCAATGCAAAATCTACTTATATTTTAAAAAAAGTAAACGCAAAGACAGGGGCTTTAATGGTCATTTAAAATTAGCATATTTTTTAGTTTAGAAAAATTGAAGAACATTGTTTGAATTGAAACTTAAATTAAAAGCTATCCTGATGCTTTTTTATATTATTTTATTACCGTCGTTGAACAGCCAACCCAATTTTTTGTGTTTACGATTACTAATGTTCAACTCCGTTGCCTTGTAATTTTGAACCCAATCCAGTAGACAAGGAAACTCCTGGTTCAAGTATTGAGAGATATTCACCTTCGTGGAGGACTTTGATGAAACTAACCCGCATTTGCGTTACAAAGAGAGGAAAACCACGAAACCTCCCATGGTTAGCATGACGGCAAGGGGACTCTAACCCATGATCTATCTGCCATTGAAGATAGTTTACATCAGACTGTGGTCGGTGCGGGTGCGGAATTCGTATCGACCAGCCATCGTTGGGATTCGAATCCGGCTCACCGCATTGGAAAGCGAACGCTCTATCCTCTGAGCCACCATGGTTCCTATTCTGATACTTGTTATTATCGAAGTATAAAATACACTCTATAAAAAAAAAATCGAAGCACCAAGAAGCAATCCTCCGATTGCTTCTTGGTACCAGATTACAGTGGTGCATGGCTCGATCAGGTTGGAATGATGCCGACTGGGGACGTATAGTCTTTAGCGACGAATCCTGCCTCCAACTGGGTCCTGACGATCATCGAAGGCGTGTTTGGAGACGCACAGGGCAGAGGGCGGATCCTGCCTTCACTATTGCACGCCACACCGACCCTCAACAAGGCATTATGGTCTGGGGTGCCATTTCCTTTGACAGCCGGACCCCTTTGGTCGTCATTAGAGGTACACTTACTGCACAGCGGTACGTCGATGACATCCTAAGACCTGTTTTGCTACCGTTCCTTTTGCAGCGCCCTGGGCTCGTTTTTCAGCAGGACAATGCCAGACCACATACGGCACGTGTTGCTATGAACTGTCTGCAAGCTTGTCAAACTCTTCCTTGGCTTGCCAGATCACCAAATCTCTCTCCCATCGAGCATGTCTGGGATATGATGGGAAGGTGTTTGCATCTGGCACGGAATGTTGATGACCTCGTTCGACAATTGAATCGAATTTGGCAGGAAATACCGCAAGAGACCATTCAAGAGCTTTATCGGTCTATGCTACGCCGTGTGGCAGCTTGCATCCAGGCTAGAGGCGGGTCAACACCTTATTGAACTTGTTACTGTAACTCTGCAATAAATTATTCAATTGTTCTGAAATTTTAATCATATTCTGTACATTGCCTTCCTATCCACCTATTTTCGTTTCAATCGGACAACTCCTTCTTGGTGCAACGATTTTTTTGTTATACAGTGCACTTCAGCCACAGCCAATTGTCTGTACAAGGGTTTCACAACTCAGGGGTCAAGGCATATAGCTCGCCTCCCAATGAGGTCACCCAGGTTCGAATCCCACCTGGGGCTGGTTGATACGAATTTCGCTCCAGGCACGAAACAACCACAGTGCTAACGTAAAATATGAGAGTTGGCATATGGATCATGGGATAAAATCTCCTTGTCACCGGGCTAACCGGGGGAGGTTTTCGTGGTTTTCCTCTGCATGTGCCGACTAGCTCCATCAAAAAGTCCTCCGCTAATTTGCTCCGATGCTTGATCCTGGAGTTCATTTGTCTTCTGGGTTGAGTTTAAAATTACAAAGCTACAGAGTTGAACATTTATCATAAATTTAGAATTGGATCTACTGTTCAACTCCTATTATAAAATAAAATAAGAAAAACCCTCCCCAGACATATAAGTAAGTTTCAATTATTTAATTTCCTTTTGTCTTCGCAATCTATAAATCGATTTTGAAGAATTATGAAAAGGTTTTATTTTCTTACATTATTTGAGAGGTTGTGCATTATAATTTGAGAGTGTGTGTAAAGTACTGAGATCATTTTTCGCAAAATTTTTTAAAATGATGCAAAATGGGGTGACAAACTTGCATCAATTTAAAAAATGAATTGCAAAATTTCAAGTCTCAAATAAAATTCATTTTTTATCTTCATGCTGAAAGTATTTTGATTGTATACATTGAGTTTAATTTAATATCGTTATTTATTTCGATAATGAATAAAAAGAGTGTTTTGGTTTTAGTGTTGTCTAGTGTGCGAATTTGTACTAAAACGAAATGTATCAATAAAAATTTTATAACAAATTTACACGAGTTTGACTTTTTTTGGATCTACAATCCAAAACAAAATCACGATATCAAATCAATTATAGGAGGAAAGTTCTTTATTTTGTAATGTTTGTTTTTGTACTAATCATATAATAAAAAGAGTATAGATTTTTTAATGAAAATAAACAACATTAATACATATATATTTAATCTCAATTTTATTGTTTATTCATTGTCAGGGTCACGTGATGTAATAACACGCATTTTCTGATGTTGCGAGCTAAAAGCTTGATATTATAGATATGATCATTTTTTTTGTTTTGGTTTTTTTTGAACAATGGATGGAAAAAGAATAATAAAATGGTGAATTAGTTTTTGTAGAATTTTGCGTTATTTCTTTTGTAAAAGGTTACGACTGACATTCATTAAAAATGTTTTATTCTATCCAATGAAATGACGATATATTTCTGTATTTTAAAGCTGAATGTTGGTCAATTTAGAATGCAAATCGTTTCTGTAAAAATACTTCTGAATATCTGAATCATTTGCACGTATTTGATTACTACTCATATTTCGAAACTTCTGATTTTAAAACAATTAAATACTTAACATATTTTTATAATAAAACCCTTAACTTTTAAATATTATTTCAGTTTAAAGGAAGTTTCAAGTTGTTTCAGCAAAATAAGGACAACTAAATATTACATTTTATAGTTATTTATGAAGAAAAACATTTTTACATAATTTTTACTATAGGAAAGAAAAAGTGGAGGAAACTTTTAGCTAAAACACACAAAAGTGAGTAAAATATATTGATAAAAACAGATAGTTTTTTTTTTAATAATGATATACTAAAAGCTACTTCATCAAATACTTATTTTGATCGAAATAAAAAGAAAATGCTCGCTTCTCAATATATAGACGTTTTTCTTTACTCTTTTCAATAAAAACAGAAACTGAAATTTGAAGTTAATATTTAAACTTTATATCTTAAATTGAGATCCTGATTTGACTTCAGGTCATTTTTATCAATGTTTTGGGGACTAAACTTTTATTGGATGTCAAATAAGTCTTGTTTATTAGAAAGGGAAATGACAAGTTTTTTTTTGTCACAAAACTTACATTATTTAGCTTATATGATACATATTGCAGTTTAGAAGTAATAGTTTATTTTAGAGATAAATACATACGTGTTTTGAAGAATATAAAAAATTAATTTTAGAGTAATTAAAATGTATAGTTTAACAGTGTATTGGTGTTTAGAATTACCTGTAATTATTGTAAAAAATAAAGGCATGTATTTATAAGGGTCAAAGGTGTGTTATAATTTGTAATTTTTACTTTTTCATGCTAAAAATTATGCCAAAACTGCAATATACAAACAGTGGTATTGGTTTATTCACTATTGATATGTTTACTTAATTAAAACCTTTATTCATTTTAAAAATATGCAAAAAGAAAATAATAATAATATGTTTTAAGCGCTCAAAACTAGGCACCCATTTTCAAGACTTGCCAGACGTGAACGAGAATAAATAAAAATGATTTGAAATAGAAAACGTAAAGCTGCCAACGAAAAAGAAAGATGTGAAGCAAAACAAGAACCTCAGGAGCCGACATATTAAAACGAAGAACAAACACAGAGCAAAAAACTTCCCTTTACCAAGTGGGGTAAGCGCATTTCCATACTCTATGGAGAGGTAATGAAGAACTATCGGAATAATAGGCAAAAATCATTCCCACCACAGTCACATCAGCTAATTTTTATGTCCCGGAATGTTGTTTTATTCATGAGAATGCTTATTTCCTTAATAACATTTGTTCTTCACTACCTCTCCATAGCGCGTGGAAATGCATTTTACCTCATTTTTTCCCCTTTCGGCAACTGTAGGTTTTTTTGTTCTATTTTTCAACTTTTTTCTGCCTTTCGGTTCCTCTGGTTTTTCCAGTTTTGCTTCTCACCTTTATTTTGGCACCAATTTTTGAGAGCTTGAAGCATGTCGACTGTTATTTATCATTTGAATCAAGGAATATCTTACCCTCTTCAGTTTCCTGGGATAAAATCTTACCGCTTCAGTTTCTTTATTTAATGTTTTGAGACGTTTGTTAAATATTATTTCACATATCTCTATATATCAGAAAAGATTATTGTCTCACTTTTTTGTGCATTTATTTTGACTTGCATTATGCATTATAACTTTGTTAATTTATTTTCTTATTTTTTCCCTTCTTATTTCATATTAAGTATTCACCAAAAATATTTATTTATCATCCCCTTTAATATTATACTCTTTCACATTTTAATTACTATGCAAAGTAAATGCTTAAAATTACAAGTGTTGTTCGTTCATTACACTAAAAGCTGAACTTTTATGCAACATTTTATAATAAAAATATTTAGTTACCAATTTAGAATTAGTAAACGGGGAAAATTTTTATTCACTTCTCAATGAGTTTCATTTATTTTTTAAAATGCACATTTTAAAACCATTTTATAAATTAGTTTAATAAGTTACGGTATAAATGACTGACACCTTGAGAACTGGTACTTTTAAGCGTAATTCATTTTTTACTGTTTAAAAGAAACAAACAACTACTTTTACAGGGGAATCTCGTATTAAATTTGAGCTATAAGCTATAAGCATCGTCCTTCAATTGAATAAAAAAAACCTACGCAAAGTAATATAATAGCTTATACTATTCCAATGGTAAAAATGCAATTTAAAGATTTAAAATAACTAAAAATATTTAAATGGTTAGAATGATCGAGCGTGTTAAAATGAAGCATTCGATCGAAAAGTACTCAGACATTAATTTCAATATCTGTAATCAAAAGTATTTATTTCAAGTTAGAGAAATACACGTTTTCATAATAATGAAATATTTATTTACTGCAAAAACATACAAAACAGATCACAGTACACAAAAAATATGAAACAGAAAACATTTAAGTAAAGATGATTGAACACATTTACGAAAAACATATGATTAAGTTACTGATCTAGTTCAGCCTGGCACATATCAAACATACATATTCAGAGATTATAACAATTGTATTCATTATCATAAAATTATGGCACCAACATGTTAAGAATTGCTAAAATTGTCAAAAATTTTCACTTTTAAAGGATTTATTAAAGAAAATTCATTTAATATTGTTTTCTTTCAGTTCGAACCAATTGCGTTCCAGACTAGAAGGGTGAATAATTAAAATAGTTTAATTCATTTAGAAAAGTGAAATTTCTATGCAGCCAAATTTTGCCTATTCTTGAACAAAGATTAGCGAACAAAATTGATATTTGTTCGCTAATCTTTGAACGAATTGAAAAAAGTGCGAATGCTAGTTCATATCACGTTTTATAGTTTTTAATATCTTTTAATTTTCTTCCATCACGCTAAAAATGCTTTTAAGTGAAGTTAAAATTTTGATTAAAATTTTTTTTGTGTAAAATCTTTACTCATTAAATCATAAATTAAATTATAATGAGCGTATGGAAGATAGAAGTGCAAGAATTGGAAAACCACCATTTTTTGAGCTTTAATGTCTAAAAAAAGCAGTCACTGTCTTTTTTCTTGTCAGAGTTATCAGTTGAATTATGCAATTGCCAATATTATTTATTTTATTCATTTTTTAGAAAGAGAGGATAAAATAGAAAAAAAATGCATTGTTTCCAGTATTATAAAACAATAAAAGTTGACATAATATTCTATTCTTACATACATAAATATATCATAAAAAATTGAAATACATAAGTCTTCAGTTGCTTCTGATTTACCAAGCATCAAATATCTTAAGTGTACTTTTTATTATCGAATGAAGCTACGTCTTTAGTTGTGGTGAAATTTTAAATTTTATATGAGACCAGGATTAGTGAAAAAGATAGTTCTATAGCTGAAGTTCTTTTTGAATAAAGTAGAAGGCTTTCCATAAAATTTATATTTCAGATTGGAAACAAAACAAAAAAAGAGCAAAAAAATTTCTATATGCAATTAAATCAAAAAGGAATTGGTTAACGAATCTCAATTTTGAGATTAGCATCATCCTGTTAGTTTATTCAAATGACCATTTTTGGAGAAATACTTTTGCAGTCGACAGATATTTATAATTCGATTGCTAGGAATGCTGCCAGCATGCTAAAACAATCCAATTTTAAATATCCTTCAATCTGATATATATAGAAACATGTATATACATTTATATACAATATACTCTTTAACCAAAATATTCCTCTTCGTTTGACTTAGAAGTCAATTATATTTCTTTTCGCAATGATTATTTTAAAACAGAGATAAAATAAAAGGAATAAGAAATTTTCCCCCACAAATTCTTGTCACAGTTAGAATTAAAGATTTCTCTACAACATTGAGGGAGAATGAGAACCTGGTTGGAGAAATATATGTTGAACTAATTGCTGTTTCAATTAGCTTTCTCTTAACATTTAAATGTTCCTAAAAGTTCTGCAATTCTGCTTAGTTAAAACAAATTATAAAAACTACATTTTCATTTCAAATGACCAAACTGAGAAAATAAATTTAGCTCTACTACTTTATAGGATTTGTTGACTGGACTAGAGTATCATGAATGTATGTATCCCCATCTTTATCGCCCGAATATTTTGTAGAAACGATATAGCAAGATGATAATTCGATTCCGTTGTTTCGCTGCTTAAGGACAATCCTAACTCGCCTTTGAAATTTATCTAGATATCTTTCAAATTTAAAAACTTTAAAGTTGTTCGGAGAATTCTCAAAATCTAGGAATTCTTGAGTGCCTTTAATGTCAAACAAAAGTTGCCTAATTAAGTCATAATAGTCATTAACAGACATTTCATAATTCGGAGAACGTGCAAAAGGAGTTTTTTTATGCGCAAAAAAATGATAAATGGAAAAAAATATGCTTTGGAAGTCAGGATAAATTTGATTATTTTGATTTATACTTTCAATATCTTTTGCTATCTTCATAAATTCTTCATAAATTTTTTCACAGGTATCCTCGGAGAACAGATTATTAATAGTGAGTTCAGGAAAATTAATCTTTTCACATCTTATGAATTCATTTATAAATTTCATCAGGTTTACAAAGTCATAAAATGTAAGTCGAGCCATTAATAATGATACGTTTCTAGAAATTATCTCTACAGCAAATTTTGTTATATAATAAATATCTGTTTTGAAACATTTGCAATTCTTTGTTAGATATTTTTCATCATTACCATTACTTGATAGATTTGAAAATAATGTTCTAATTATAATCTTTGCGGAATTGGATATAGTGACATTTTGAAAAACACGTTCCAATGTAATAATGAATGGTGAGTTGTTAATGTTCATTTTTAAAGCAATTAATAGCTATTTAGACCACCACGAATGAGAATGAGGCATTCGAGATGCACCAGCACTTTCATAATCACTCTCACAATCACTTGAATCTGATATATCTCTATAGTCTTCGATTATATCATCAAGTATTTCAATACTCTCTTTCACGTTGGCTTTCTCTAACTCTATCAATAAAATTGTGTCTCCCACGGGAAATTGAGCATAGTCTTCTACTAGGAACTGTAAGGCTGACCTTCTTTGAAGTATGTAGCAGTCTAACCTCGTTCGGTACAAGCTGGAAATGGTTTCAATGTAGGTCTTGATCGGTTGAAGGCAGTGGACCATCGATTCTGCAATTTCTCTTTTCTCTTCCAATGTGAAGTCTTTGCACTTTTTGCCTATTTCGAAGATTGTGTCAAGAACTAACTCTGCCTTAGCATCGTCTGAAGGAAACTTAGTAATATTACTATATTCTTCAATCAGCTGTTTCAATGGAACTAATAAATGTGAGACATTTTCAGGCTGGCATTTTTTAGATTGTAAATATTCATATATTTGATTCCATTGTTCAATTTTTAAGAAATGTACAAAGTCGAAAATGCTTTGTTGGTTTATGAAGTTTTCGTCTAGATCAGGCAAACCTTTTGTAACATAACCGTTGGTGCATTTTAAGAGGTTTATACGATTATATAAATCTCTGAAGACCTTCTTGTAGTAAACGTCTTTTTGTACAATTTCCAAACTTTTCAATAAATCTGTTTGGGTTTCCATATTAGAGAAGATATAGATCTGTAAGAAAAATAAAACACAATTAAAATTTTAAAGTGATATAGAGTGCGGATAAAACGTTAATTATTTATTACATGGAAGCAATCTTTATTTGGTTAAAAAAAAGGTATTAATAAAATTTTTACCAGCTTTTTTTTGAAATTCTTCAGAAATAGTAGGATTTATCTCATTTTATAAAGATAGTGATTAAAAATTTCGAAAACAGTGCCTATTTAGCTCACTTTATCAAGATAGTGATTAAAAGTTTCAAAAATAGTGCCGATTTTACTTATATAAAATGGCATTGGATACAGTAAATAATAAAAAAGTAATCTTGTTCCTTTTTGAAAGAACAAACAAAGGGGACTGACATTATTATTTTTTGTAAAAATTATTCCATTAAAAAAAATATGTCTACTTATTGACCAGTTGATTCTTTGGGAATTATTTTGATACACAGAGTGTTTTGAAATCCACACTCTTAATATACATTTTTAAAATCTTTGTCAAAATGAAATAAAAAAGCTATATATTAGAGATTGAAAACAAATTCTCCATTGAGTAATAAACAAAAACGGTATGAAAATAACACATCGGCTGATAAGTTTCCGGTCTGACATACAGATGGCGTCCTAAAGCAGAATTAGTATTTTGCTTAGCAAGTCCTAACCTTCAAATAAAAGGTGTCAAAACTTTATAACGATCTATAGATTGATTTTAAAGTTATAGTGATTTTAATCGAACACCAATTTATATTATTGAAACAATGGATAAAAAGAATTTCGTGTTCTTATTAAACATTGTTATTTAATGAGAAAAAAAAACACGGTAGAAACTAAAGCTTGACTCGCATAAGTGTTATCCGGGTTCTTCACCAGGAAAATCGACCATTATTGACTGGTTTGCTGATTTTAATGTCGTCTTACAACTGTTGAAGATGCGCCACGCTCTGGACGCCTCAAAGATGTGGTTAATCCAGAAAACAAAATAAAAATCCACAAAATTGTTATAGAAAACCGCAAAGTGAAGTTGCCTGACATAGCTGATATTCCAAATATATCACAATAGCGTGTAGGCTTTATTTTGCACGAACATTTGTTTATGAGAAAGCTGTTTTCGAAGTGGTTACCGCGTGTGCTTAACAGTTGACCAAAATCGACAACGAATTGACGATTCCAAGAGCTGTTTGACGTTGTGTCAGTCACTCCCTATTCATCCGCACCCACCCTATTCACCAGATTTGGCTCCTAGTGACTTCTACTTGTTTTCAGACTTGAAAAAAAATGCTCGCGGGTAAGAGATTTAGCATGAATGAGGAAGTGATTGCCGAAACAAACGCCTATTTCGAGGCCAAAGATTAAAATCACTGTAACTTTAAAATCTATCTACAGATCGTTATAAAATTTTGACACCTTTTATTTGAGGGTTAGGACTTGCTAAGCAAAATATTAATTCTGCATTTAGGACGCCATCTGTATGTCAGACCGGAAACTTATCAGCCGATGTGTTATATTTAGTGAGAAGACGCGGAAATGAAAGCATCAAAGCAGTTTCATTGCTAAAAGAAACTTGGATGATTAAAAAAAAAAAAAAAAAAAAAAAAAAAAAAAANGAAAAAAAAAAAAAAAAAAAAAAGAACTCCTTTTAATTTCTAGTTTTCCCTCAGCCATAAAACATGTTTTGATTCATTTAGTCTTACTTACTTCACTAGCGATTTATTAGATTTCTGTATTGTTTTACACTTACTTGAGTTAGATTTATTTCCGCAAAATCTATGAATTTGATTGGTAGTAATATTAGAAAAAACCTTATTGGCTAAGTTAGAGTTAAAATCAATGTATTTTTTAATTGGAAAGTTAAAATCATTCTTTTGTCAAGAAGTTAAAATTATTATTTTTTTTTATTTTCATTAATATTGAGAGCTTAACAACTTAAAATTTGCTGAAAAATTATTTGTTTTATTAAGAATTAATTCATTTCAATAAATATGCTTTGCTAAAATATCGAAATCATTAAAATTAATAACTAATAGATCATCAATGAATCTGAGAAAGAAGGAACTAATTGGAAGATTAACGTATGATTTTACAAACCTATATTCTTGTTGAAAAAGAAAAATATTGCAGATGTTAGTACTAAAATTATTACCCATGGGAATATCATTAATTTGCTGAAAAAGGTGGTCATTAAAAAGTATAAAATTGTTGCTGAGGTAAATATGTACTACAAAATTCCAGTTACCTTCATTAATAATATAACTGAGATTAAACATGCTATAAATTTGAACAAGGTCATCATGAATTTTACTTGTTGGAAGGGAAGTATATAAAATTTCGAAATCAAAACAGTGAATTGGATGAACATTATTTAAAGTTTTTAGTGTATTTAAAACGTGAATACTATTTTTAATATTCCATTTTAAATGATTATTATTTTCAGAAAGCTTATTAATTTTGTTATAAACTTTTTTAGGAATGGTTTCAGGGTTTTGAATATAAATTATGCTGGCAGGGTTTTGAATATAAATTAAATGATATTTTTAGAATTTGAAATACTTTTCTTTATACAAAATAAAGGAAAGAAATGCGTTTGATAATTTTTTCAATAAAATTAATAACATTTTCAATTTTAATAATCATTAAAAATCACATTGAATGCCAAAAATTATGACTAGGGACATAAATGCACAGAACATGTATGGATATGTAATCAATAATAACAACATTGAAATGTTTGATATAATAACCTGTGTAAGTCAGCAATACTTCATGTTAAAGAATAAAAATTAAGGGAAAATTATTTTTCAATATAAACAAATAAACAGAGATTTTTCACCTAAAAAACTGCAATTCAGGTATAAATATATAAAATAAAGTCCTTCAGCAAATGTGAAGTCAAAGTGATAAAATAAAAAAAAATTATAAACCATCCGGTTGAAACTTAAGTTTAAACCACATAGGTTTAAACAAGACAACCCTGGCTTAAACTGCATAAAAATGAACAATATTAAAGAGTGCATATTACTACCGTATTAATACCAACTCCATTTGTGGGCTTCAAATTTCTACAACACGACAAGAAGATTGACCTAAAAGTTAAGTGTATTATTATTAATTAAGTATAAAAACTTTTGATGGGATGATGTTGAAAAAATTACGATTGCAACTCACTATTCAGATTTTTTTTAAATGTAAGTAATGTTCGATGATAATCGATTAAAGCAAGTTATAGCAGCTTTTTTCAATTTAGTGCCATCCCCTGAAATTTTAACTTCTTTTAAATTTGTAGATAAGAACGGTATCTCAAAGTGATGTAAAAGTAATGTTAGCACTGACTACAAAGTACAAGAACGAGATCACAACATGCCCACTTAATATGCTTGTGGTTTTTTTTAAAATCATGTAACGAATGCAAATGAATGCTATAGGGAAAATATGATAAGATAATTTCCTTTAAAAAACAATAAAGAAAGATTATTTTTAAAACGTAGTTACTGATTTGCCAATAGATATCTGCAATCAGGGCAAACAGTCAATAAAGGTGAACTTTATAACCACAAAGAGATTAAGGATGTCATCACGTTTAATAGAGCTGACTGAGAAAAGCTAAGTTTTTTATCAGTGGCGTTACCTCAAATGTATGGAATCATTGTCTGACTATCAGCAAATTGAATAAACTATTTCCGCCCATAAAATGTATTTTAATTTCTCACCTTAACTCAAGGTTTAATTTATTTCAACATTGAAAGAATAAAACAATTTTTTTTTCAATAGACGGAATATAATTTTTATATTTATTATGCAGAATTCTTCTCCCAGAGTTGTATTAATATCCATTCTATAACCTGGATTTTCAAAATTTTTTGTGTGCATTAATTTTCAATGATATCAATCATAGAATGGATAAAATTGTCCATAATCCCTATAAAGCAACAAAGATATATCGTTATTGTAACTGTGTAAATATTTTAGAATTTTATTGCCTGCATTAAAATTGTAACATTTATGACATTAAACATTTACATTTATGGCATTATTATTGTATTCTGTAATTAAAGTATAAAAGTATCAACTTTAAACTCGATTTCCATAAAAATATATTCTATAAAAAAGTTTTATAAGAAACAATTCTGTATCTTCTTTCAAGAATAAATTTAAAAACATTTATTTATTTCAGAAAATTTATATATTGAATTTAGAAAAATCTTACTTATATAAACTAAAAATTTCTGCACATAAATTTACCACAATTCCTATTTTAAAGTTTAACAAGCTAACTTTTGATTTCATAAAAAACATCTTCCCTCTAAACCTATTTAACTTACTATTATTGATTATTTAAAGTGGAATTAAAGAGCAATTAATTTTACTTTCTATGTTAGAATATTAATGTTTAGTGAATTGCAAGAGTGCAAGAGACAAAAAATATTAGCAATATACTCTCCGTTTAAAGATTTCCTTCAGTTTAAAAATTTATATCTATTTAAAACATTTACTAAATTAATAAAACTGCTAATTGTAATTAATATTTAACTAATTTTTTAAACAATGCACTCAACTGAAAGGGAAATAGTAATTATATTATACTGCAATATATATTTTTAATATGGTTAATTTCAATTATAACAAGCGTTCTATAAAGAACGTTTTTAATAGTTATTTTTTAAAATTTTGGTCAAAAATTGTCTAAAAAGGTGCGGATTAAAAATTAGTACTTAAACGTGGCAAAAAACATCTATCAGATTTTAACAGATCACTAGCGAGGGAAGCAGAAAGGAAAGGATTGAAACTTATTTTATTGCATTCACTGAAAGCATAAAAATCTGTTTAAAAGGATACAGAAAGGAGTTGAATAATGATTATTAGGATTATCTTTAAGTACTATCAGGTTTTGATGCATTTTCAACCTTCCTATTACTCTGCTGATTTCGATAACTATCTTCTTTCGTCATCACTTAAATATTTTAATATTTACCCCTTAATTGTGAGTACATTTTTTCACCTAGGATCTAAAAAAATTAACCTAAATGGTGGTTCATTTGGAACACCTTTTATACTTAGTTTATGCTTGTAAACTGCACTATCCTTCCAATCTCATCCCTTTCCTTAGAGTTTTGACATTTTCCATGGTTTAGTTTAGTTTTCCATACGTGTCATATTAATTGACATGAAAAATTCCACACTCCCTAACTCAAACTTGTAATCCTCGTGAGTAAATTTTACTGGTTTTATACATTAAATTTGTATTTGACTAGCAGTCAAAGTTTTACATAACTTAGATTTACTTAACTGAATATGGAACATATTGAACTTTTCTAAAATTAAACCACTCTTTTAAAGTTATATTTAACACATCTCCACAAATAGTTTTGTGTATTTCAATAGTTTAACGCATGTGTTGCCCACTGACTTATTTAATTTTATGAGTTCTCAATTGATAAAGATTGACATCTATGAACTTTTCAGCTTAGTAAATGATTTTTAATAAAGCATTTTTTAATAAGACATAATTTAAAATAAAATTTGGTTTAGAAAACATAATAAAATTGTAACCATCAATCTTAAAAAAAGGCGGATTTAAAATAATAATATTTCAAACGTAATCAAAATTTTATAATTCAGGTTAATTAACACTATTTTTACTATAACCATACCATTTATTATATATATATATATATTTATTATATGGAGAATTAAATTACAACTTTTATGGGTGAAAAGCAAGTTTTAATACTTTAAAGATTACTATTGAATTAAAATCAGACTTAAGAGCAATATATTGATACATTAAAAGAATTTGTATAAATGATTAAAGAAGGTAATTAGGGTAATCAGTTCATTCTATAAAAAGCACTATAATATTAAAAATATAAATGTTTCGAAAAAGGTAAATGGAAACATGCTTCATTATAGTCAATAGCATCAGGTTCTTGTCTCTCATAACTTTCTTCCTCCTCTTCTGAGTCAGTATCAAGTTGGGGTCCGATGTAATTTCCAAACTCATCATAGAGGTCAGCATCCATTGTTCAGTTTCTGGAAACAAACAAAAATAAATTAAATTAACTGTATAATATTTAAATAGTTAACAAAATTATCATAAAGGGTGTGGTTAATATAATGAGTGATTGGATCATTCTCTGTATTGAAACTGGATGCTCAATAAGATCCATATCATATAGTAATTTGTATCATAAATATGCACATAAAACCATTTGTTATCTGGAAAATTTTAAATACAAAAGGCATCAAAGCAAAATTTAAAAAAAAAAACAACAGCTTAAGATGGAATTTTCTTTTTCTTAAATACACAAAACGTGACTTGTCATGAAAAGAAAAAAGATGAAATGAAATAATAACAATTTTTAATAGCGCGTTGGAAACCATGTNTATATATATATATATACAATGGAAGAAAATACACTTTGTTAAATAAATGAAGTTTTTCTAAACAAACAAACATGTGTTTTAGTTTTCTTAAACATGCCAATCTTGATTTGACAATGTAATTAGATGTTATATACAAAAGATAGTTTAATAGATTTAATTCTAAATGATATATTAAGATTTTAAAATTTAATCTAGCGCTTAAACGGATAATAATTATTGTATTTTTAACTAAAAGTTTAATATGAATAAATAAGTTATATTTCCGAGTGCAATAATATAAATTTCTAATTAAATTACTCGATTGAAAATGGCTTAATTTTAAATTTATAAATAATATAAGAAAAGCCTAGAATTTGATTTCTGATATATATTTAAAAAAAAAGAAAAGAAATCTGAATAATGCTCGTCTGAAATAAGAAGTAAAATATGCCGTCATAATTATCATCGATGCTTTGACACACTTACCAAATATAACCTCTTTTATAAGGACTGAATCCACAAAAGTTTTCACATTCTGATAAAACACTTATTTTATTTAACTCAGAGTTTATGTTTTATAACACACGCAAATAATTAATTTATATTATGACTCTTTGATTTCGAAATTTTTGTTATCCACGCATCACATGACTGTATTGTTATCACGGATATGGAAAAACTGCGTAGTAACCAACAGTTACGATTAAATTCAGCCTTGGCTAAATTGTTCGGCCGAATGTTAACATTCTAAAATATAACTTTTACTAAACTCGATTTCATCGAAAGTAAAGAAGAAAAAAAAAACATTTTTTTTTAAATTTTCTGTTACGTTATATATTTATGTATTATGCAGCGAAAAAATATTTATTTCTACTAATTCCAACATTATTTACAAGCACATGCTTATCGAACACAAACTAACATAAGCTTATTTATAGCTATGGCATGAACATTATATTCAGATATAAATAATTTACATATTGTGAGAAGCTTGAGTTAAAATGATAGATGTTTGCTCACTGCTTATCTGTAAACATCCCAACAGACAACACAGGCTTAAATTTATATAATTCGAAATTAAAAAAATAAAACAGAGCAACTTAATAAGCACACAAGATACATACCAGTAAATTACATAGTTTAGTTCTTCGTTGCAATCTCGTCGTTTTGTAAATTCTGATTCAATACATGCAAGCTTTAGCTCTTAATGTTAGTCTGATTGCACAACGTTGACACGCGTCAAGGAAGGAATTTCCCTATTTTTCCGTTGGAAAAATTTATCCATATGTTTGATAAGGAAGGAAATGAGAAAAATCTCATTCATTGGTAAAGAAAAGCGTTGTAAAAAAAGTGATAATCTAATCAGCATTTCCAACTTCTCTTATGAAATCTTAGTGCAATAAAGTTTTAATGACCTTAATTAATTAATATTTTTTTTATAATGTTTTTTTCGATTATTAATATGAACGAATTAATTGACTTCAGCTTTGATCGTTTATTTTAAAACGATTAAAATAAGAAAATTGTTGCTCTTAAGAAATTAAAATTCAAAAAATATCTTTAAATTATATAACATTTTCACTACTAAAATGTAATTGCGTATGTGATCTAATAAAAACATTTAAAAATGTTTATTAGAACCTTAAAACATCTTTCGGCAAAATTTATTATCACTTTTAAAATTTTATATCTTTTCTTAAAAAAAAATTACAATTTACTTCTTATGTATCTCTCGCAATATATATATATATATATATATATATATGTGTTAGGAGTTATTTTTCAATTTTATGTTGCTTTTTTTGTATCTTTAATACCTAGGTTAACATAGAATCAACTCATTACATCAAACTGGCTGTAGTTAATTAATCTTTGCTTGCGTTTTAATCTGCTGATAAAGTACACATCAGATAATAATTTGTTTTAAATGCAAATAATTAAAGTGATTTGATATCTCCAGTTTATACACAAAAGCATTTCAAACGTCACTCATCACCTAACTCAAATCGATACTGCTTACCTAAAGCTGTGTATTACATAATTCGCACGTAATACATTTAGGACATATATTAGCAGATGTAAGGTTAAACCACTTACATATAATAGCATTTACTAAAGACCAGTTTGTATATAACTAATAAATAACTTTGCATAAACTCAAATCTTATCTTTTTATATTTCTATCACTTATTTCTTGGGTCATTTAATAATAATTATTTCTTCTATTATTAGATTGATTTTAAACATAAAAGTTATTATAAGTGATTGTGCGTTGATTCTTCTCTGCTCTTTACTATGTTACTTTTGAAATTTAAATTATCATTTTGTAAGATTGAAATAACACTCAGAGACACGAGGGCTCAGTGGTTAAGGCACTGAACTGTCTTTGTGAAGAACTGGAGCTCGATCCCCGGTGGCGGTTCGAAGCCCATCCAGCTTTAGATCGATGGGAATAAACTTGACAGGGAAGTAAAGGTGACCTATACGCAGTACTGACAGCATTTTCACAATCATCTTGAAATTATAGAGCCTTAAGATGCCATGAAATAATACTTTAAAAAAGTTACAAATTGCATTCATTATAATCAACCTAAAACTGTTTGGCTTCAACACTTGTTCAGCTTAGCCCAAGCTGCTTGTTTATATTTATTTATATTATTGTAAAACTCATGCTTAAAATATTGCAAATTCAGAGTATATTATAAATTCTTAAAAAATTTCCAACAATTGATTAATCCTAAATTAATTACCATGTAAACTATATTTCCTCAGTCACAGCTAAAAGGCATAATTTATTTAATTGAATTAAACCATATCAAAATAAAAATAAAACATTTTAGGTTCTTTTGTTTTCATAATCACGACAAAATAACATTTATTTCTCTTATAATTTAAATTTGATTTTTTTTGTTCGAAAGAGAAAGAAGGATACGAAAACGTTAATGAAATGTATTTACTTTTGATTTTCTTTTTCATAAATTATCATAATTTTAATTAAAAAAAAGTCTATGTTTTTGAAAAGAAAAAAAATAATAAGTGATCTCCATTAAAAATTCCAAAACATTTAAATTATTGCTCATTTTATAGTAAATTTGCTGTTCTTACTTCTAATTCCTTTTCTAGTTAAAAAACAAATACTGACTACATTGGAATATGAATATTTGATTAAATAATGTATATGTTAATCAGTGTTCTTAGTTCTTTGTTTTTATTACATTACAAACGAAAACTGAATAGCTAACAATTTTGAAATATAAATTATTGAAATTATTGGCGATTTAAGTCGTAAAAAAAGTTATACATTTTTTACAAATTAAATTCCCAATAATTA
>NC_092206.1:49002083-49026656 GCF_043381705.1 Parasteatoda tepidariorum
AGGGCAACTTCTCTGTCGGTGAAAGCGTAACCACCACTCGACAATTTTCGGTGTATTTCAATCAATCTGGTCAAATATGATTGAATTGTTTCACCAGGCTTCAAGGTAATGTTAAAAAAGTCCTTCATTAATTGTAAAACATGCAGTAAGCCAAATTTGGTATGCATATCCTTCAATACAATCCATGCGTCCCTCGCTTTGGCGCAGTCGCCAATATCATCCAAAAACGTATCTTCTACAATCAAGAACATTAGAGTTAAAGCTTCATCATTTTTCTTTCTCTCATTTTCGGACATTTCAGCAAGTCCATAGCCAGGCTCAACTGCCTCCCAGCATTTCTTCTGCACCATCAGTGCACGGGCACGTATTGCCCATGCATGATAATTTTCGCCGTTCAACTTCTTCAATTTGTATTCTTCCATAGCGGCGATTATTATTGTGCTGCCTATCTTCTTAGATCCGAATTTTTGATATTTATTTACACAGAGCGTCGTGCTGATAACGTGTTGAAATTAAATTGCAATTGTAAATAAACAAATCATTTTGAGAAAAAGAAATATTTTAATAAAGATTATAACATAAGACAAACTTAGACGGAAAAAAAGAACACTTCTATTGATATATTTTCTACAAATTAATAATAAGAAGTTGCCAAAATCAAACGAACAAAAACAAGGCAATGCATCAGTCAGACTGCTTACAACAACCTCGATTTGCTGATTCCATCAATAACCTCCGGTCCTGGTACTTTATATTCTTTCATAAAAGACACGCAAACTATTCTTTATTAAATCAATACAAATTCCAAAAAAACTACTTTGTCAAACATTCGGCCAACTGAATTTCTGAAAAAAGGACCGAATACTCCTTACATCCTTAATTTCAATACATTGTTATTGAAATGTGAGAAATTCAAAATGTGGAGAGAAATGCGAATTTTTAAACCTCTCACTACTTGTAATTTAGTTTCAATATTTTGTTGTCTAAATGATATTTTTAGGTGAAAAAAAGAAAAAGTTTACAATTTAATATTCCTGAAATCTCTATTAAATCAATAAATAGAAATAATTTTCGAAGCATATTACCAAATAAATATATAATGCTATTTTGTACTATAACACAGTTTAGTTTTAATTTTTGGTTTTAGTTTAAACCTTACAAATTTTCCTCTGTTGAAATATTTCATTCCAGTTTATGTTACTCATTAAAGTATGTATTTATATATTTTAATGAGTAATATAAGTTATAATATTATATAATATACATTTTAATTCTGAGAACATTAAAAAAAATTTTTTATTTGCTACAATTATTTTGAAAGAAACTTTTGTGTCGCTTGATATGGTAAAAAAAATATTTATTTTCCTCAATGTTTTCATTTATTTACTAATTTACTTATTTTTTCTGATAAATCTATTTTTGATATGATAAAATAGAGAAGATTTTTTTTAAAAAAAATATTATAATTTGTTTCATTTTTGCAAATCTTTTTAATTACAACCATTTAGTTCTCTGAAAATATATTACTTAAAGATAAAAAATTCAGATTATCGTTTAAATTAAATAAAGATTGTTAAAATAAGATTAATTATTAAAAAAAATTAGCACCTAGAATACTAATGTTTATATAAATATTATCATATTTGCTGTCAACATGTCAATATACGAGTACGGAGATTCGTTAATAAACCTACAATGCAAGTGGCCATTCACTGAAAAAGGTTGAGCACCCCTAGCTAATTATTTTCTCTGGCTATTATTTACACAGACTTGCAAAAAAAATTTCTTTCATTCTTTTAATTTTGAAAATTGATTTTTATGATATATTTAGTGCTGATTTTAAAAATAAAATTTATTCCATTTTTCTTCTCGTAGTCTTTGTCGGGATTATCTCCTGGTAGCACTCCTTGTCAGCCGACATTTCTGTATATCTTGATTTGAACACCTCCATTCATAGGGGAAATCTTCGGTCAGTCGAGAAAATGAACTTTTAAGCTTGTACTACAACCTAAGGAATTGTTCCTCACCTCTTCTACGCTATATTTCAAGAAAACTATTAATATCTAATTTGAAAAATTTCTAGACTTTTCTTTCGTTTGTTTCCGTTGAAATATCATTTTTTTCAGTTCTGCCTTAAATTAAATCAGAAACAGATCACATAAGTATTTAAAGAACTCACTTTCCTTTGGAAAAGATTAATTGTTTCCTCGTGATCTGTAGCGTGAAAGTTCGGGGGTGGGACAAGGTTTTCCCATGAAGAGATTTCCAGGTAAACATCGCTTTAATAATGGTCCTCCAATTCTTCCCCCTTAAAATTCTAAAATTGCTATCAACTGTATCTACCCTTTCCAGATTGGGTCACCCCTTTCTTAATCCCTGCAGCTTTGAGAAGACAAGACTTCTTTACAAGTTATAAATAATTTATTCCGAAGACATGTGTAGCTTTTATGATATCTTTGTCCTAAAAGCATTACTAGACCTAATTTTATGCCAAAAAGGCGGAAATAACTCTATTTTGGTGGGATTAACGAGATTTTCTCTTTCAATATTTTTGAAACCAATGTAAAATATCCTTCTGACTGGGATTCTTTTTTTATGGTGATGTAGTGTTCAGTCTTGTTTTTTTCATTCGAGGGAAGAAAGAAAAAAAGAAAAAAACCGAGATTATGTGCTGCCTTTCTTGCATTACTTTCAGATAACGCAAACAAAGATGCATTTATTAGGCAGTTTACTGATTCAAAAAATTAGTCTAAATTGAAATAGTTTCGTTTTACTTGATAAGAAATTTTAAACCAACAAGTAAGTTAATTACACCAGCAAACCTCGACAGTACGAACTCGATGAGATACTGTAAGAATTTAGTGATATCGCATTATCGTGATACCAAAAATCTAATATTTTTAAATCAAACTAATAACTGAACTGACATTTTAAAAGCTGTTTAACATGTATTTAGATCAGAAAACAGTTACTTCAAACAATTTCAATATAATTGCTCCCTCATTAGATTTTGCATGCTTCAGAAATTCTTCAATTTCATCATTTTTTTCTTTTAATATCTCTCTCTGTACTATAATCTTTTGATATTTCTGAATCTTCAGAATCATCACACAGTGCATGACCATCATATTATATATCCGCCATACTTCCGCAGTACCTACTTCCTCGTAATTATCAAAATGAATTCATTAAACTAGCAACTGTTTCTTTAATCTTATGGTTGGTATTTCTTATCTGTGCACACATCTTACAAATATTACTTTAAGAGCGTATGGTTCCGGAAACTTCTTTTAATCTGCCAGATAATCTCTTTTTATTAGGGTTTAAAGAAATGGTAAATAAAATAATGTAACAAGAATCCTTAAGACTTTAAGTCTAAGTAAGCATTTTAAATTCTTCAAAAATTAGAGATCTTTTTGGTAAATTAATCTCTTAGATAAATGAAAGAATTTTTTGATCCTGATACCCGAGACATCCTGAGTGGGAAACGAAAGATATTTTACATCTTTGCCCTAGAAGTCGTAGGGGAGAGTGGGATCAATTGTAACAGGGTAGGATTGTAACGGAGCAAAAATTTCGAGTGTCGGGTTCTAGATTTGGTTCCTAGGTGGCGCACAAGGTGTATTTAATAATTCTACATGTACACCCCTGCTGGCAACCACTTTTATGTATTTTTGAAAGAGTTACATCATAAAAGATATTTTCCCGCTACGTAAATACTTTTTTTGGTATTAGAATATTATATAGAAACAAAGTAATTTTGTTTAAACAAATAAAAATTATTAACCGAATATGTAAGTGGACACCTTAATTAACATTTCAATAAAAAAAAATTAGTTTTGTTAATTAACTAGCATTGTTTTTAACAAATGAAGCTGAAATGGCGTCTTGGGGACGATTGTAACAATAAGTAAAGGGACGATTGTAACAGCTGAAAATAAATAATCTTATGTTTACAAACCATTACTTAACTCTTTAAGAACCACCAATAGTTTCCTATATCATTTATATTATGTTGCATGTGCATTATTTTATTTGTCACCTTTCACAGCATAAATTAAAATTTTTAACCCCTTAAAGTTAAAAGTTTAACCCTTTAGGTCTCTGCTCATTATTATTTTTACTCCTAAAATATCACTACTATTTTGATCAATAAAAAAATATATCACAACTATGATAATATGTATAATTAACTATGTTTTAGTTGAATTTATGAACTGTTACAATTGACCCCGTAAGTGGGGACAATTGTAACAAGTGCACGACTGTCAAAAATTGTTAATAACTAATATAATAACATTTAAAATAAGGTATTTTTTTTTTTTCTAGTAGAGGATAGTCTACTTTACTCGTCTGTCAATTAATACTAATAATATATTGGATTTTTTGTTAGTTAAAAATAGTTAAGTAAGAAATATTACAATTGATCCCACTCTCCCCTACTCTGTTTTCTTTGATGTCAAACCTATATATAATTTATTTCAACAGTTAAAAGTGATAATCCGCTTTTGGTTCTAATAAATTTAATAAATATAAGGCAAATGCAATAAAACGTGAGACAAATTACTTAAAATAACTTTAATAGCATTGTGCTAACAGTCATAATTACAGTTGCTAAGAACAGTACCATGCACACAAATGATTTATTTTTTGATGTTTATAGAAAATTATTTTAATATATTGCCATTTTATCATGCCACTAATAACAATATTGAAAACACATTAGTCAATGTAAAAGTTTTGTTAAAAACTACAAAAATAATTAGTCATTATTTTTTTTCAAATTTCACAAGGATGATATTTTTATCAGGATGAACGTCACCACTTGATCCCACAGGATTAGTTTTCTGCAAGGCTTGTGGCTCGATTGAAAGCATGTCACGTGAAGGTTTGAATAGACAGAAGTTTGTTATCATTGTATTATATGACTTTTTTGAGGATGAAGAAATATCCGTGTTGACTACGTTAAGTTTACTAACAAATAACGTGCCGCAAACACTGAGAAATGTGGAACCAAAAGCAAGTAGACTAAGGTAGAAAAATGTAACCTGACCCCCGAGATAGTCAAAACCAATGCCACCTAAAATACATCCAAGACCAGCTCCTGAAAAAGAATTAATTTTTGCAACAGCTTAATATTTAATACTATTTTTTAAACAGGGAATTTAAATATCTATAAATTTTGTATGAATAGGTGGAAAACTTAAAAACACTTTAACTAGATATTTTTATATAAGTGAAGTACCTAGAAAACTAACTAACCCTAAAAGTACATAGACAACTACACTTAGAATTAAACAAATTGTGAATAAAAAACAACATAACTTTAATTATATTAGCATCAAGTCCGCTAAGTTCTTGAATTTATTTGACCTGTGGCGTATCTACCACTACGAATATTAAACATCAATTCACTGGTATGTAAGACATACTAACTTGATTCAATCACGAGGTACCTTTTGATATATGAAGGTTGACATGGTCTGTAACTACAATCCCCACATTGGTTACCTCTGGACATGATTTGTACACGCAGTAACGCCCACTTCGCAAAAATCTTAACAGTAACGCCTACTTCAATGATTGATCCACGTTGAACAGTTGACTTGCTACTTGTGATAGCGGCATCATCCACCTCCTCACTCTGTTGCTGCTCAGTCTCGTCTCGAACATACACACAACGTCGGCCAGCATACACACGACTGCTAAAGGCAACACAGGAGCGACCACGTCTGTGAAGTTAATACACCTCTCACATTCAGCACTCAAAAAAACCAGGTGATCTTAATTCCAGTTCTCCTGGTCTTTCACAAGAACAGCAACTAAGTGGAAACCGTTCGTCGAATTCTATCTCTGATAAAATTCTGGTGGGGGAGTATTGTGGCGTAACTACCACTACCAGAATTATAGCAGTGATAGAATCCCCACAGACTTTTAAAACTAAAAAAAACTCAGTATGAACTTCGGGACAAATAATTTATAAACTTGAATCATTCTTCTTCTTCTGTTTCCTTTCTTAATATCATATATCAGCCTCCTTTAATGTTCATTCATTAAATTTCGAAAATATAATTGTTTTTCTTCTCTTAAATATAAAAATTGATAACTTTTTTTCTTCATTTTTGAGGAAGATCAATTTGATAAAAATCTATTTAGGATGATTTTCATGCAGCACCCTGTATATTTTTTGTAATCTATATACACATTGAAGTCAAATTTAACAGGCCACAAATTAATATTTAAGTGAGAAAAACGTAAAGACGTGTAGGTACCAGACTCTGAAGAATTAATATTAAAAGTATTAAAATCTTTATAAACTTGTCTGTTTGAAAATGAAGTTGAAACGCATTCCAGTTCCACTAGACTATCAAACTGGCTTTCGAGAATTTTAATCCATGCTTTGCTCTAATTGACAGCATGGTCTGATAATTGTCAAACTCTGATTAGATTTTTTCTCACTTAAATATTATTATGCGACCTGTAACATTAAATTGTATTTATTTCAGTTTTTTTAATAAAATTCTAAAATATATACAAAGGGAGGTCAATACGGTACACCCGATCATAAATCCACAGAGTGAACCAAAAGTATGATGTGTTTTTGTAAAAAAATATGGAAATTTGAAACCATTTTGCAAGATTTTGTCCTTAGCTTATATATCACCAAGTTAAAAAATATTTTTCAATTTAAATTCATACATTTCATTTATTTTAAAGTATAAATGATTTAATTTCAAATAAATTTTATCACAAAATTTAGGAATATGAATCATTTATGTTAAAAAAAATATAAACAGTTCCCTCATGCCGTAGTTTTAAGTCTTTAACAAAGTTTGCACAACAAACAATTACATGTTATACTGCTTTCATACTTTTATTGGAAAATCTTCCTTAATTTTTACTGTCCAGATATGCTTACACACCTAATTATTTAAAATCATTATTTTAATTGCTTATTAGATAGTTAGTAAAAGCTTTACCTAAATCATAAACAAAAGGGTACTAAAATTTTGAAAACACGTATGTATGTTCTTTTGTATGAACTTCAAAGTTGCTCACGCTCGTTTAAAAGATTTCGAGAAGAAAATCTCCCTAATAAAAAGAATTGGAACATGTGTAAAAGGAAACCTTGATATCAAAAAAAATTTTTTTTTAATATTTTAATTATCTGATTTCACAAATTGTTATTCATTTTGAAGCTAAAGGGTTTTTAAGTGGTTCTCTACGAATTTTCAAAGTAAATTTTTTTCTAAAATGAATTAAAAAAGCAATTTCAAAAAGTGCATATTTTTTCCGATAAAATTAAGGCAGACGTCTTTACAGACTATCACAAGAACACAGGTTTGATTCTCTTCTTTTTCCATTCTGAACTATACCAGGATCGAAGCTTCAATAGTAGCAACTACTTATTACTACTTAAAAATTTTACATGCACGTGTTGCCAAGCTTTCATCGATACACTTATTACTTGAATTAACGAGATCTATAACTTACATCTGGTAATCCTTTTGCAAGCATTCACGATAAGAATGGTTTCTGAATACGGGCCTAAGTATCAAAGTTTCTAACATTATATTCCTTGCACTACTGACATTTTGCATTCCATGCAAGCTTTAAGTAAAAACTAAAAATAAAAGCTTTCAAATGTAACGGAAAAAAACTTTAAATTTTATTCACACTTGGAAATTTTCCCAGTAACATTATTTTTGAAATCTATAGTTCAGGTAATCGCCTGATTAATTAGTTTAAATAATTTATTTTGAAAGAGAATAGTATCTACCCTGTTCGTAAAATCATGTTTTCATCATGTCTGTTTCCAGTTTATTTTAACTTACCTAATCCTTCATGAGTTGAAAAAATAATAGACAGAGTTGTGGTTTCTGTCCCAGGTTCGGAACTAAGTTTTCCAAAGGAAGCTGCGACAGAATAAAATAGTCCATATGTTATGCCATTAGTAATTTCCATTGGTAGCACCAACCACGGGTTTTTAAGATAGCTATACCATAAAGATCTGACAGCGTATGCCAGAAGCGACAAGGATAGTATATTGAAGTGTCCCACTTTTTCAATAATCCATCCTGAGAAGAACATCAAAGGTATTTCGCCGACAAAGCACTGCACGTAAGGGACCAAACCACAGAGAAATGTACTAGCTCCCAATGTGGATATGAACCAAACCAGATAATACCATACTACACCACCCCATATGCCACTTACGAAAGATCCGGCATTGAAAGCAAGAAAAGTACTAGATTTAAGAACTGTACCTACATCTTTTGTTAAGTTTTGAGAAAATTGAGGTACAACGAGATCCATTTTGTATAAATTCCATATAACCAAGATTTGCGTAACTGCCATAAGGATCCACGTTGAGAAAAATCCATTTGTGAGGTCACATAAAAGTCCTCCTAACGGAGCAAAAATACCCCAACTTATAACAGAATACATTCTTTGTCGACCAAAATCTCTGTTGAACTTTTGCACACTCTCGCAACAGATTGTGTCAGACAATGTAAATGCTGAACTGGAGCAAGTTCCCGCTATAATCATAATGCATGCATATAGCCAAAACTGGTACGTTTTGTAGCTGTTCATATTTAGATATTTTTCAGTGCTTTTTGATTCATCAGAAAAAGTAGCAGTACAAGGTTTTGAAGCAGTGACACTATCATTAGAAATTTCTGGATTCAAAGAATGTAAATAATAAAAGTTCGTTATCGTTTTCATTTGTGTTTTGTATTGTTCTAATTGCATTGAATACGTTGAGCAACATAAAGGTAAATGAGTCTTCAACAATTCGCCCTCTTTTGTGTTATTCCCTAACTCAAAACACAATGTTTTATCAGTAAAGTTTGACTTTGCAATGCAGATTATTTCTGAACTTATTTGTGTGACATTTTCCCCATTTTTTGAATGTCTACGTTCGACTATTGTCATCGACAATAAGTTGGAGTCATTAGAAGACCTATTACAAACTTTGCCTGAAGACAATGAAATAATGTAAAGTTCTGTGCCATTTCTACCTTCTTCAAAAAGGTTTAACAAAGTTGAGTTTTGTTTCAAGTTTGCTGACACATCAATTTTTGGAATAACAAGAATCGATAAGAAACACAGACAATGCACGATGATTAGAAGACTTATCATTATTTTCACCCTCTTGAAATAGTCTGCTATGTAGCATAAGGCTGTTTTAGAAAAAACTGTAATGAACAACTGAGAAGAATAAACTGTTGCATAAGATGTTGCAGAAATTCCGATTAAATCCTTTGCGATGAGAGGCTCATAAGGTAGTATAGCTCCCATAGCTGCAAAAAAAGAGTTACCTAGTTCAGAAGTTGAGCATATTTGTGAATATGCAAAACATTTTAATGTTAATTTATTAGCTGTGAATAAATGCATGTTAGTAAATGTTAAAATTTAGAACAACTTAGCACATCACCAAGAATATAACACTTAGCACATCATAAGGATGTCAAGTTTTTTTGCTCTTGAATTCAAACTAAATAGTGGATAACTTTATGGTTTGCATATAAATAACCCAAAATTATGCTCCTGATCCTAGCTATGAACGGCTCCCAGCACATATTTTTAAAACTCTTGTCAGAAAAAAATCAAAAAACTTTGTACGTTAAAGACAAAGAATCAGTGTTGAAGAAAAAGAAGAGTTTCCAAATTTGACCAATCAATTTTGGGGCGGGGAAAACAAAGAAGCGAATAACTTTGGCAAGGCGAAGTAAGATGATTAGACCCCTCTTACATTTTCTACTAATATTTCCATTTTTTTTACAGTAAACTTTTCTGGCATGTGTTTGCAATAGTATTTTTTTATTATTCCTTGAAATACCATTATTCATAAAAATATTTCTAAACTAAAAGCTTTGATTGTACGTAAGGCCCGCAATGGACCTCACTTTGTTATTCGTTTGAAAAAAAAATAGTTTATTATCCGTCTATTTTATTTTATTATTTCCTTGCAGGTACATAAAATAATATTTCGTAGATTATAATTAAAAATGCTGTTACTAACGCATATCAGAAGAGACAGTTCTTTTTTTGGGGGGGAGGGGGGGGAGAATGTGAAAAGAAAATTGAAGCAGTTTTATTATTATTGACTTCGTAGTGGGGATCAACAACGTATTAATGTACTTTGTTGATATAAAGTAAACGATAAATAACTCCAGCAACAAAATTTAATTTATCTTAAACAAACCTTGACACAGATTTGAATATTTTTGGCAAAACTTTAAAAAGAATTTTTTAATTTTCGGAACTGTTCACCCCACAGGTAATGTGACTTGAGTTTCAAATTTGCAGACATGAAAGAAATTAACAGTGCTTTTTTCCGGTGCTGCGGCAATAAAAAAAACATTACTAATCTCTTGGAATATACAACTCCTAACGTGTGTACTTTTTATCTAATTTATCTAAACAATGTTTCACTTAATAGTTATTGCTGAATACCATTTTTAAAAGGGTATAGTGGGGCCGGAACGTGTTGATACAACATGCCAGTACTTTTTAGTGAGGTGGAGCATGGCTTTGGCACTTAAAGGAATAAGTAATGAATTTTAAATTTAAATTTTCTTTTATTAAAAATAATTCCAGTATCATCTGCTCTATAAATACTAATAAATCACGTTCTAAAACTCAATCTTAAAGGTTCAAAGATATGACTTCAAGTATGCAAATTAAATCATTACAGACGATATTTTAAAACCCGTATTTTACCATCGTCTTACATAGAGGACAGCTACAATTTGTTGAATTTTTACAACTAATGTCTTATTGCTTGATTATTTTTTGCTTTTAAAATAAAATTTTTGAAAGATAAACATTAATTAGACTCATTTTATAATTAATTTTAAGCTTTTTTTATATATATTTTCGAAATTAGTTATTTTTTACTATTTTATTTGACACGAATTAAAATTTCATTTTTAATAATTATAATTCTAGCGTTGCAACCGCAACGCTCGAATACGCCATCTGGGTAGAGACCGGTTTCATGCCTTTGGCCCTTCTCCCTTTCCTCCCCTCCTCTTTTCAGTTGCATAGGAATGTACTACGATATTTTCCCTTTTTTTAATATTTTTCCTTTTTTATTCAATAAAAATATTTTTTTTAAATTTCCGTGATGCTTTTCTTTAGAACTATGTTTAATGTAGTTTTCAGTTCCATATAGTTTTCCGACTTAAAAGATTTTAATCTATATGAAAATCTATATGAAAATCTATATGAGAGAAACTAACGTACTTCCTTCCTGTATGATTCTCCACACTCTAATGGGGAAAGCAGGCGAAGTGTTGCCATAGGTAGAGAGTTCTGCTCTATGCCACCTGCCACCCATTTCGATCGACAATTACATTTGAGTAAAAACTGAATAGAAAAATGTATATTTAAACTGGTTTTACAAGTGATTTAGATGCTGTCCTATAAAGAGGACAATGGTAAAATCCCCTACTATAGGTTCCCACCAGCGAAACTCAATTACATCCGAGTTTATCTGAACAAAAAGCCAGAGTTTGATTTTAGAATTACTTCCATTGGTTACGAGGTTTAGTCACGTGGTGTCGCTATCTTTTGGAGGGAAATGTATGAACTTATAGGTGAGCTTTGCATTCAATGCGTATCCATTTTGGGGAGAAAGTGTCGAAAATGAGTCGAAGATGTTTAACAATTGAAGAGGCTCATGACCATTTAATGTCATTGAGCGATGCATTTGATGATAGTGACCCTGAAATGGTAATATTGACACCTGATCTAGACGTAGTCACTGATGATGAAGATATTGATGATGCCTGCACTAGCGTTGAACATGGACATGTTATATTTGATGAAAAACCACAAGAAGAAACTGCAGGAACTATTGAAGTTATAAAGGAAATAACTACCGAATAAATAAATATTTAATCACCAAAATGGATTAATTGGACACCCAAATTTTCGTCAGTTCCTGAATTATTTTATAGTGAACATCATCAAAAAATAGTAGACATTACTTTAGGAAAATCACCTGTGGAAATTTTCGAAATGATTGCTAAAAATATGATTGTAAAAACTGTAGACGAAACAAGCATGCTAGACAAAAAATAATCAAGAATTTCATTCAAAAACTGATGAATTTAAGCAATTTCTAGAAATTATATTCTTCAGCGGTTATCACATTTTGTCTAAAGAAAAAATGTACTGGAAAAAAATGCTCCTCATGTTGATAATGAAGATACTGAAATGGTGGCACAAAAACTTAAAAGATAAAATATTCAATTTCATTACCTCAAAATATCTGGTAACAAAATTTTAATTTTAAAGTTACAGATAACTTCAGAGTTACAATATTGATGCTACGGTTCTCTTACTTTTTTAATGACCACATGAATCCTGTTGCAATATTAAAATGCATATGTTTACTTTTACGAGCAGAAAATCCCTATCAAAATAATGATCAAACCTGAATGTAGTCAAGACCAAACAGTATAATTGATGATGAAACCTTTACTGGTTTCAAAAAATATGAAGAGGGAACTAAAAGTAGACATGTTTCGAGCTCTCAAATATAAGCGCCTATTCTCAAGACTCGTCGGAAGTGAATGACTTTTGACATTAATTATTGGATATGGAAGTCACATAGAAAATCATGTATGCAAAATTTTGAAGTTATTTCTATATTCTATATAAATTTTATTGATAAATTCTTTTTCATAAAATAGTTATAGCCGTTTGCAATCGTTATATTAATTTTGAATTGCCCTGTTTGCTTATCTTTATTACACAACTAAAAACGCATATACATGTTTCAACGGCGAACTTTTATTTCCATAGATACTGTATGGCAAGGAGGAAGAAAACTAACTCTCGCCAACTTTTACTGGATGTAAACAAAAACAAACCACTGGAGAAATCCAAAACGCGCCAATGCTGGTGTTTTCGTAAGCGAATATATCTGATTGCATCTGGTTTTGGTGAAAGCTTTCTCATTTACTAGAGTTTAGATTTAATTACACTCGTTAAAGAGTGTATAAACGCTCGGTTTGGTATTAAAATGAAATAACACACTAATTTTCAACATCAAATGATTTGAAACATCAAATTCAGATAGGTATTACACCACAGTTTTTATATTGTACAGTACTTCCTGTATTTATAAATTTAAGAAGTATGTGCCTTACCTCCATAAAACAGAAAGAAATGTACTTTAAATCGAATCATTTCTCTATCAATATGACAAAAACCTTTTTGTATTCTGTCTTTTTCTTCTTCGCAGGAAGGTACAGATTTTGAGAGTTCTTTTGCGTTTTTCTGCTCCATTCTTAAAGAAAAAAAATTTTTTTTAATTGTCATTATCAGATATTTACTACGTGATGTAAACTTTTACTTTCCTTTTTACCATTGATGCTCCCTAAAATAACATAGATAAACATTTGAAGCAACCGAATTTTTATTCATAGATTAAAAAAAAAAATACATCATAGAGCCATCATCACGCAACTGGCCACGAAATTGTGGAGCCTTACCTTCTAAGTACATTGGTTCCTCGGGAAAAATTTATTTCATTCATTAAAAATGATAAAATATTGTTTTAATTGTTACTTCTATGAAACTTATACATTTCTGGCGTCAATAATAATTTGGCGATTTCTTATGGTCACCTGACACGGATAAGATTTAAAATGATTTTTACGGAAGAGAACGTTTTAAAAGTGTTTTTACAAAGCGCTTTTCCTAGAATTTTAAAAAAATCTATCTTTATTTCATGAAATATCTACCTTGCCCAGATTTTTATTTTCTTTATTAACTCGAAATATTTAAAACTCTCTTCTCTTTATTAATTCATCCCTAATTTACGCGAAATAGCGTTTTTAAATTTGAAGTTAATAAATTTTCAAGTCAGCATTTTAAAAAGGTTATATTGTTTCGAAAATCTACAATAAAATGTAATAATCATAATTTCAGTAACATAAAATTACAAACTATATTATAACATTTGAAATTTAGAAAAACCAATAAAGACGTAAATAAAAATCAAAGCAATGAGACATAGGTAAAATAAATAAAAATCTAACCTAATTTAAATAAATACACTATAAAAAAAATTTAGTGTATAATTGCCGCCTTTTTTTAATGCTGAGGTACACTAAATACTTTTTCAAGCACAGAACTACATTGTGTGAAAAGTTACATAAATTGGACAAAATAGCAATTGTTTGAACGAATTAGTTCGAATATACTGCTAAAAATATGCTCATTTTTCAAGCGAAATGTTTCTTAAATGAAGCCATAAATTGATTCTAATGCACATGAAAATATACACTACTAACAACCAAACAAGCAAAAAATGATTAAAAATATAACAGTGAAAAAGTTAATAAAAAATGTGGTTATAGCCACTGTGAAGAGTTTTAATTTGTTCTACACCAAAAATTGTCTCAACTATGCACTAAAATTTTTACAATGTAGTATTAAAGTAAAAAGTATGAAGAAGTTTAAATTTAGATATAATATTGTCTTACCGTCACAAGAGTAATTCATAGGCAGACATAAACAGAAAAGAGAAAGAAAATTGGTAATAAAATTATTTTATTTTTATTTTACTTTTGAGAGGAATAAAATTTTTCTCAGAAAAAAAAATGGTTCTACTCTCGTATGCATTTTATATCGCAGTTAATGTGCCAAGGTTGACACAGATCTTTTCTTTCTCTTGAAAACATGCTAGACATGAAAGAAATTTTACAAGTTTTACAACAAGCTCGAAATGAAATAAAATAAAGCATTTACCTTTTTTCCTTATCAGAACAGCTTTCTATTAATTAAAAAATTTTTACTCAACTTTTAAGATACTAAACATTGAATTCAACTTTTTAAAAATAATATTGCTTATTTGAGGGAAACAGAGGCAAAAAATAGCCAAATTGCAGTGTTTTGTTTTCCTTTACAATAATATTCCCCTGTTACATAATCTTTGTGTTGCCTAAATTAAATCTTTCATTGATTGTTTTTTTGTTTATGCATTTCTTATCTTCAATTTAAGCAGAAAACTAATGCAAAATTTGTGCCAAATCATTATTTTCATTTTGCAGATTAGAAATAGGCTTAAAAAACATTATTCAGCACATTGGACACCGCTAGAAATTTTATCTAAACCTTATTTTCGTAGAAACACGAGAATAAAATTTTAGAACAAGCATTCTGGTTTTGTTATTTGGAAAGTTCAGAGCAATTGTAAAAAGAAGAAAAAAAAAAGAACGAAGGATAAAGAACAAATGTTTAAAATTATAAGATTCCATCAGAACAAACATACCTTGTTGAAGTATAAGTGTAAAGAAAATTTGTTTCGTTGTTTTTAGTAAATTTTTGTTCTCAACCAATCACTGACGTATGTGTTGACTTTACATGTGTTGACTTTAATATCTCTGGAACGATTTTAAGAACGCTAGTCTGAAAAAAAATCACACAAATTTCATGCGAAAAGGAAATTTTTAGTTTTTTTTTTTCAAAGCATTGCATATTTTAGTTTCATTTAAAGCACATATAATATTAGCGAAATGTCATACATTCAATTAATTAGTGAATTCTTTTAAATTTCATTAGAGGTAACTTAAAGATGAACAGTTTTGTTAAATATTTGCATTTACTGATATCTATTTTGATGTGATTACTATAGTTATCAAACATACTAATAATTCTAAAAAGAGCTTTTAATTTATTTCTGAATAAATGATATTCTAAAATGACTTGAAAAACATTTTACTAGTAACTTTAAGATAAACAGTTTGTAAAATTTTTCTTTTTACTGCTTTCTTTTTTAATGTGATTAATACAGTTATCAAAAATATTAATAATTCTAAAAAGAACTTTATTTTATTTCTGACTAAATGTAAATGTAAAATTGCTTACAATATTATTATGATTCCCTTTTAAAGTTATTGCATGAAGAAAAAGATCTTTTCATTTAAATTTATTTTATTAAATAATAATTAAGATTTAAAATGTATGATGAGTTCGAAAAAAAAGGAAAAATTATCGAGTAATAATTGACTGATAATGTTTTCATTTGTAACCATCTCTTTTCAAAACAAATTTCGAAGAAAAGCATCGTCATTATCATCATACAGTTTCTCAACGTTAAAAATGTGTAGTAAATATGCACTATATTTTGGGAATATGAATTTCTATATGAACATGCGCTATATTTTGGGTTTCCGCCGTTTTAATGCTATTGACATTCCCTCCATAATTTGCAGAAAGTTAACCAATTTAAACTTATAATGCTAACATTGTTTAAAGTCTTTAGACGGGCACCAAGCGAAACTTTTCTCCTAAATCCAGCATCGTGACATGCTGTATAATAAATAAAATAAAATAATAAAATAAATAAAACGTCCATTCCTCAAAAATAACAAATTAACTGTATAGATCTCTATGGCAAATTTTCCTAAGGGAATAGTCTCCCAAATGAGGTGTCGCAGGTTCGGGTCCCAGCGTTAGCTGGTCATTAGAAATTCTACCCCTGGCTCGCACTCCGCAGTGGTGGACGAATCATGGATTAGAATCCTTTGCCGTAGGGCAAACCGTGAGAGGTTCTCGTGCATTTCTTCCTTATGTAGCGCAAATGTGGATTCATTTGAACAAGAAGTTCTGGGTAGGGATCACAATTACAAGACTACGAAGTTGAACATCGATAGTCGTAAACTCAGAATTAGGTCGGCTGTTCAACATCGGTTATAAAATAAAATTATCTACATAAAAATGGTGGTAAAAACTTATTCCATTAACAGAAAACAAAGCAAGCTGTATTCCTTTAATTAAAAATCACAGCACAGATCACAGATTTTATTCATGTTACTTTTCTGCATATTGCGAAATTTCATGGTGACAACCATTTGTCATTTGCCAACAATCGCTACATTTTAGCGTCGTGCAGCAAAATAATGTTTAAAGTTTAACCTGTAATTAATCCCAAGAGAGCCTTCCTTGCCGTGCGGTATTGCTGTTCCGTTAAATATTCTGAAACATGAAGGTAACTGTATCGAATCTCTCGACTACAGTGGCTGTGCTTTATTGCTGTTTTTCTCAATCATGTGCAATCTATTCTTCAACTCCAACCAATATATGCATGTGAATAAATTACAGCATCTCACTACTTTCATAAAAGATAGTTGAAAACAACACTATTGTTTGATCAGTCTGAGTCTAGTATCCTTACAACACTTGAAAGCATCATTAATTTTTGGTATGAATTGAGTGATTTATTAGAACAAAAATTTAAGCACTTTTATCACTCCTACGAAGTTAGGAGCACCCTATTTTTGCATAACTGTTGACTTTGAATGCTTGTTATTTTCTTAATTCTTTTATGTTTAAAAATGTATTTAGTTTAACTCAACACCAAAAATGGTGGCAACTATGCACCACTATTTCTCAGAATGTATTGGTAACTATTACTTTAGTTTATTTACCTTCATTTAATAAAATTAGGTATCATGTTTAGCTGTGTCAGTAACAGTATCCATATTTCAATATTGTTCAAAATAAATAACAAAACACTTAAATTTTAGAACAAATGATTTTATTTGCCGCCAATTTACATTAAAATTATAGATATTTTCAGTTGAAAGAGATGAATACTATTCATTTCTTTTCAATCTTGGTTTAAGAAACAATATTTATTAAGTACAATTAGTGGATTTAATTTCAAATTTAAATTAGACATAATTTTTTAAGTATAATCTTTTAAAATATGAATCCTCCGAATTTCAATAATCTTTATAATGAATGACGAAATAGGTTGAAAGATTACACATATCTGCCAAGATGGAATGACAATGTCATCATCCAAAACCAAGTCTGTGTCCCAGTTGCCCATCTGGAACTCCTTCGTCTTTTTTTCTTTCTTTCTTTTTTTTTGTCTTCTTCTCAATGGAAAACCAGTCTAATTTTAATTTTGTGACATAACTAAGTTAACTGCCATTCGGGCTTAAAGTAAAAACGTAAATATTTTCCTCACAATGAGCCTCATCATTCATTGCTCTGAATAAAAACAAAAACCGGTTCTGAAGCATATGAAAAGATTTTTCATTTCTTAAAGATACCGAAAACAGAGCTTTTTACGTAACAGAACCAGTTGAACCTTTTTCCTTACTTATGAGGTAAGTATTAACATTCAAGCGCAAAAAGTAAAGAAGTTCCATCCCGTTCGAGATGTGAATGCCTCTTGTGAACACGTGTCGCCGTTCGTAATCTGTAACTGACATGTATTATCCTCCTTTGAACCAAGCTAGCTTAAATTTCAAAACTAAGTGGTATGTCTTTTATATTTTTGGGCACATTTCACGTCATTCAAGTGACGTCATGAATGAAGATGATTTTGAAAAGAAAATCTCTGTTCATACACGTAAGCAATAAAAATATTTACTTGAATTGAGGCTTACATTTAACATGGTGGACCAGTTTTCAGATTGAAGCTTGGTATGAAAACGTTGAGCAAAGTGATGATTTTACGGAGTTTTTTTTTTTCTTCCTTTTTTTCCTTAAAGAAAAAGAAAATAAATTTTGTTGATAGTTCGTTTCATACTTACATACTATAAAACAATTATAAAGATATAAAAACTATTTAAAATTATTATGTATCGAATCATTTGTAAATGAAAATATATGAGAAATATGTTACAAGTTTATGTTTAATATTTAAAATGGTAATCCCGCTTTATTTCTTACATTTCCCTTCAAAAAAATACTATTTACATTATTGGGACGAGGTTCCAAGGATCGAGAATAAAAATTTAATGAAAAAAGACATATTTATTCAATGTGCATACATTTTTGAGAATTTGTAAACAAAAACAATTAAATAACTTTATACTTCAGAGAATAAAAGTCTTACAGTTTTTAAATATTACTAGAGAATGAAGAAGTTTCCCATTGTTTCTGTAAAATATAACTATTCTTAAATTGAATTTAAGACGCATTTCTACACAAAAATATGTTTACGAAATATTTATAATGTGTAAAGTAAAAGTGCAAGAAAACTTTAATCTTAAATCAACGAAAGTGACTGAAAGAAATCGATGGAAACGAAAGATTTCTTTTGTTTAATAATGATATGCTGGAAGCTACTCTCTTTTCAATACGAATAGAGAAAACCAGAATTTTGAAGTTGATATTTAAACTTTATAACTTTAATTGAAACCCTGAATTCATTTCAAAGCATTTTTTTAATCTATATTTTATGACTAAAATTTCAGTTTATGTCATATAAGTTTAAGTTTGTATTTAATAGTGAGGGAAAACGACACGATTTGTTCTGTCGCAAATCTCACATGATTGAGTTGAATATTGCTGTTTAGAATTATAGTCTTATATTGAAGATGAGTAGATTGGTTTTGAAGTAGATTTAAAAAATGGTATTATAAATGCAAAATAAAAAAGTAAGAAGTTGATTAAAATTTAAAAATGTGTGTAGTATAATATTAAAAAAGTTAATAAAATTAGCAATTTGGGCAAGAAATTGCTATTCCAAAACACATATAGTTCGCTAGGTGAAAGTGCTTTGAATTATAACAAATATTGTAAGGTGAAACCAATTAGAACAGTATAGCTCTTTCAGAACACAAATTACGATATAATTGCCTAACTATACAATCTAATTAATCAAACAATTGATTATCATTAAACAGAGCAGTGGTAGCTCAGGAGATAGAGCTCTTACCTAGTGAGGTGAACCAGGTTCGAATCCCAGCGATTCCGGACCTGTTCTCGCACCTACCACAGTGTTGACGTAAAATATCCTCAATGGTGAACGGATCATGGGTTAGAGTCCCTTTGCCTTCAAGCTAACCATAAGAGGTTAATCCTCTCCATGTCACGCAAATGCGGGTAAGTTCAATAAAAAAGTCCTCCACGAAGGCAAATTTCTGCCAATACTTGAGCCAGGATTTCCCTTGTCTTCTGTATTGGGTTCACAATTTCAAGGCTAAGGAGTTGAACATTGGCAGTCGTAAACTAAAAATTGAGACGGCTTTTCAACGACGGTTATAAAATAAAATAAAATTATCATTTAACAGATATTGAACAATCAAATTATCAGATCTAGTAGGTGGGAGATCCATGTTCTGACGCTTATTAGAATAGCTTCTTTGTCTTCAGGCTAAGAGAATAATTAAAAACAAAAACTAATCTAAGCAATAACAAAACAACGGCACAAAGAGCTTAATTGCAAAATATAAATGCAGACGATATTTTTGAACTTTTGATATTTTGATAATGCATGGGCTGCTTCCAAAAAAAAAAAGCAGTGAATAAAGTGCTGTTGATACTCCGTACCGGGAAGGCTTTTCAATTTCGAGAACGTAAATACTACGACCGTTTCTCCATTACGAAAACGGAGCATTTGAAAGAAAAAAGTTTGAGCATAGGTCGTTAACAAAAGAATTGCCTGCCGGCAAATAGTTCGTTGAGATAGTATCGTCTAATATGCTGGTATTTATGAAATTTTTATTTTCTTTAATATAATTTATTCAATGAAATTTTATTTGGAGTTTTTCATCATCCATTCTGTACAAGGCTAACCGTAGAAGGTTTCCTTACTTTTTTGCTGTATATAACGCATGTGTTCACGGTAAAAATCTTTTACGAATTATCCTCGAAATATGACTCAGGAGAAATATGATTTTACTTCAGAGATATTTTCAATCCATATTTCATGTCTTAATGTGATGAGCTACTAAACATATGTTTTGCTTAATCTAATGACGTAAAGCCACCATAAGTGAAACAGATAATAAAATATGGAATTATTATAGCTTTATTAATTGTGTCGTTTAGTTTTGTGGATGATTTCGTAGAGTTGTTCAGTACTGAATTATTGAGTATTTATTTTCCTTTCACCCGGCACGTAGGAGCAATATGGAGCACCCGGCAATATGGAGATAAAACTAATATTATAAAAATATTGATTTAAATATACACTTTGAATATGAAATGGAATAACTAATTTCCAAATAGTCATCTCCATTATACTCTTAATTTTTGGAAAATAAATAGTTTCTGCCCATAAAATTTACTAAAACAAAAGTATTTTAATCTAGTTGTCTATAACTTTAAGCACTAAATTCTAATTTTAAAGATTAATTTAATGTTACTTCTGAAAAAAACAATTTAAAAATTTGCATACATCGAGATCTTGAGGACACTGATTTAGTTTGGGTGTTTAAATTCATCAGGAAGCTCTTTAATGAAGCTCGACAAAATGTCAATTATAGAGATCTTAGACTATTGAAATGAGGGGAAAATTGATTGGAGAACAGGAAATGTCCACATAACGCAGATGACCAACAGAATGATTGGAGGTGCTAATTTATTTAGAGATCGTGCATGCCGATTGAAAAGTCTTTACGCCTTTGTTCTGTTACGTACATATCTTGAACATTTCATTCTTAATAAGCAGTTGTCCTTGGAATTTTGCAAGCCATTTGTATTAACTGTGGCAATTTCAGAAAGGGAAGCGTTATTGTTTCCCCCATTGTCGGAAAATAACCATTCGACGCATATAGTGTCGTCATACGTTCTCATTTAATGCTGAGAACTCTTAGTAATTCAAACTCAAAGGGGAAAGGGAGAAGAAAAATGAATTAATAAAAAATAAATGCAGATTAAAAAAATAGTACTAAGTACTATAACACTGACATATTTAGAAATTTAATACAGAGTTAATTTACTTTCAAAAATATTTTATTATGGGTAATAAAACTGTATTGAAATGCTTTTGAAAAACTGTATTGAAGTGCTTTTGGAAATATAATGAAATACAAAATTTTCCCGATTACCTTTTTGATGATGAAATTTTGTTTTTCATGAACTGCACTGTTAATAGCATCGTATAATTGTAGTAACAAGTAAGAAAAAACGGTAAAAATAGCTTTTACAGTAAAATTGATTTCACGGATGTCGAACTCAAAATATCGGTATTTTATACTGTAATTTGATCCGGAATTTCTTACAGTGTAATCAATAAGATGCGTTTTTCTGTGTTTCATAATCAAGTGCAAATTAAGGAAATAGGAATGTAAAACAAGAACCAAAAGTAAGAATGTAATACTAAGGATTAATCTGATGTAAAAATTTTTACCTCCATAAAAAATATTCCCAATTTGAGAAAGGAATAAGTTTTGTAGTTTTTTCCATAGTCGAAAAAGGACCGTTTGACTCATGTAGTATCTTTTGATTTCATACAGAGAATTCATTGTAACTAAAAGGAAAAAGTAGAAAAACATGAATTTACAAAAATTAACATAGAATAAAAATAATACGAAATACTTTAAAACTAAATTATAGTTTCTTGAGATACGAAATAAATTTTCTAGCAAAAATAAATGTTCTATGTTGGATATAAAAACTGTTTGCTCGAAGTCTTTTTTAAATATAATGATATGCGAAATTTTCAAGAGAGCTCTTTTTTGATGAAAAAACTTTGTTTTTCATGCACGTTGAAAAACATTCCGGTCAAATAACTATAAAAAGTATCGACAAGCAGGTTACATTTTATTGTAAAATTCATTTTTAACGGATCATGTTACGGAACATGTTTTTAGAAAAATCAAAAACTTTACAATTTCTTGCTTTAAAGTATTTATCATTTAGTACTTAAGTTTAGTTTAACACATTTCGGAGCATAAAATTAAACAAAAATTCCTCACTGAGAATTAATTACTTTGAAAATTATGAAATTGCATTCACATAAATCATCATAGGTTACATGGTGATAGTAGAACCTCATTTCTGGTTGAAGTGGACCCTTATATTGTAAACTCATTTTAATGCAGTGAAACCTACAGGAAAGGCCACCTCCCTGTAGCGACCTATTTATGGTCACTTTTGAGAGGCATGGAATTTTTTCTATACACTTTGTGTTGAGGAAAATCTCCAGGAGAGACCATTAAAACATCTTCAGGCAAAAAATTAACGAAAAATTTAACAAAACAAATAAGTAGATTAAAATTCATTCAAAAAATTTGTGTGAGGCTCTTATTCAGAGAACTTGGTTTGGCGATACAGCCTCATTTTGCTGTCATAGTGCACTAAAGAGGATACTATTAATGATTTACTTCTAGAGTTGTTGTTGTTGACGTATGCCTGTTTAGGCAGTGGGGGTGCGATTGTTCTTGTTTTCCAGTGGCGCCATCTATGGCCAAGAATTCGACTTCTGCCAAACCATACGTCACACCTGTTTATAGGGTGGACCCATTCATACATCCATTCATTCAACCACGTATCGTAATTTTGACCTGAATCAGAGAACGATCGATCTCCAATCCAGTACTCCCAGAGGTATTGATTTGTTATGGCAACATGTAGGACTTTTGTGAATCGACAGATTTAACGTGCATCAGTCACTTTACTACACGGGAGTCTTCGGCCGGGTGGGTTCGAACCCACGAACTCTCGGACAGGGGCCCAGCACCCTACCGACCAGGCTATCCCGGCCCGACTTCTAGAGATGAAAGTTAAATTGGAAAAAAAGGTTTTTTGAAAAAGACAAACATACTTTTTCTCATCTTTTAAAGCTCACTAATTTTTATGATATAAAACTAAAGGCAAACTTAAACAAAAATCATAATTTTTTATTTACTTAAAACAGCTTTATCATTCATAATTGGTGAATTTGTTTTCAAATCATGCACCTTCAAAAGAGATTTTGAAGTCTATGGAAGTAACCTCTAAGAATGACCAGCTTCCATCAACTACCATTTTACAGTGGAACGGAGAGTGGTTGCTCCCGAGACGTAACACTGTGTTAACAATTCTAAACTAAATATCTTTACGTGGATTCCACAGTCTTGAATTATTAATTATTTATAAATTAATTATATTAATTAATTATATATTTCTTATCTTATCTTATTATGCACTGCAGAAAAGTACCGAAATATTTGTCACGTAATGTTAAGCACTTTTTATTGCTTTTTTTTATACGAAAAAAAAAATGTCGACGAAGAGTTGTAAAGTGCTCTTTACAGAACTGATCATTTTAGTAAATGTACATTTAGATTAATGAGCCTTGGACTTCAGGATTTGTAAATTCGCTTATTTAAGGAAAATAAAGAGGACTATTAGAAAAATTACGTTTCTTAACCTTTTAATTAATACGATTTAGTATTAATTATTCGGCGTTTATCATGAAAAGGCAATTAATAAAAACATTTGGTTATGAAAAAAGCTTTTCTTTAAAAAAAAAGAATGATAATTACTATGTTTAAAGTAGTACGAGGGTTGCTATTTATATTTCTGGCCTAATAATGAAAAAACAAATATGTAGGATCGAAATTGGTTTTATTGTTTTTCAAAATATTCTCCATGATGATCAATACACTTTTGCATGCGTTTGAACCAATTTTCAAAGCACTTCTTCCAGTACGATTGAGGTAACTCCAAAACATGCGTTATGAATGCATCAACCGCTTCTTCGGTGGCCGAAAATCGTTGTCCACGTAATTTATTTTTGATGTGTGGGAATAAGAAGAAGTCATTGGGTGCCAAATCAGGGCTGTACGGCGGATGACCCATCAGTTCGATCTTTCGCTC
>NC_092206.1:49027992-49042370 GCF_043381705.1 Parasteatoda tepidariorum
TATATATATATATAATTCTCTCCGTCTCCATATATATAGTAACTCTTTTTTTTTAAAATTCAGATTTCAAAGAAAAATTTCCTTGCAACAATACAGCTACGCTAATAATGCACTATGAACAATGATGGGTTCATTAGAATATTGATATATCTCTTTGTAAAAAGGAAACAATGCCGATGATTTAATTGTTCGCTTTTAATCAAACATTTTCTTTGTTTTTTTTTCTCGAAAATATTTAAATAATAAGCAGTTAGGGACTGTTTTCACTGTATTTTTATCGTAAGTTGTTAGTTATCAAGCAAAAACAATTTCAAGATTGAAATATAAAGAGAAAAAATAAGATAAAGAAAGGATAAAACGAACTTTCCCAGATTTTTCTTGTCTACATAAATGACCTTGTAGATTGGAATAAAATTATTCGTTTTAAATAATTTCAGAAATGTAGTGCCCTTTTAAAGAAAAAGACTACTTTTAGTTTTTCTTTCAATTCAAGAAAAATATAATATCAATAATTTTTAGTTCAGTTTGAGGTTCTGAAAATCTCCAGAGCAATATTAATTAAGTAAACTAATTGAGAATTAAAATGACTGACTTTGACAACAAAGCATAAAAGAAATTCGATAACTAAGCTGTATTACTTGTTTAAGTTTCAGCAATATGTGAAATAACTTTGCTGCCGAAATAAAAAAAAAATACACGAGAAAACCAAATGAAAAACATGAAACATATGAAATGAACCATAAAAAAATCTGCATGTAAATAACACATCGTATATTTGTGTTGCATATGTGTAGTAATTCCTGTTGTACCTTGCGAAAAAAAAATGACAGAAGTTGAAAAATACATTTTTTATTAATATTTCCAAGGGAAAAAAATGCTGTAGTCAGCTACAAGAAACAGAGAAAAGTTTACGTATTTTTCATATTTGAATTAATATCAACTTCCTTTCAAAGTAAGGTTTAAAAATCGTTCTTTTTTTAATCGAATTTTTCTGCATGAAGCTTGTCACATAATTCATTTACCTTGACAAAAAATAATTACACATAATTCTACAATTTAATATTAAAGATTTAATATCTTATTTTATGCAACTAATATAATATTATACGCAATGTATTGCTTGCTAAAATGAATGAATTGCGTCTACGAATTAAATTTGTGTTGTCTTTAAAATTGAATAGATTTATTTATTGAATATTTCATCTGTTCAAAAAAAAAAATTGAGCAATTCAAAAAACGTGCTTCTTATTATTTCTCTATAATAATTGTAAAAAAGTTACTGCATTTGTTGCAGTCGCCACTGTTTCAGAAAGTTTACTCTGATTCTAGAATTTTCAACTCAGAAAAGTTGAGACTACCATTGGTACGAAAATTAACTTTTATGTCGTTTTATTCCAAACTTAAAATTAAAAATAAATAACTATTAGGAGCAGAAATATTTTTTTGATGCAACATAAATTTATTCTAGGATTTATTTATCGTATCTAACGTAGAATTTCGATGCTTAACATTCCGCTTTTTTCTTTTTTAAGAAATTTCTTTTAGTATAGGCTAAGAGTAAATTCATTAATTCTTTAAGCATTAAGAGAAAATTCTCTTTCTTTTCGTTTCTGAAAGTTCTTGTTTTTTGTTTGATTTATTATTATTATTAATTTTTTAAAAAAAACTAGATATTTTTAACTTGCGAATTCAATATTATTATTTGTGAAATTTAATGTGCAGAAGGTTTTTTTCAATTTTCTGCTTTATTTTTTCATGTTAGGATGCGCTGTCATGTGACCCTGTTTCGCTGACAAATTGTCTATTTCTTTATTTCTTAGTGTTGTTCCAGTCACAGAATAAAACTTATTTGGTTATCAGAATAAAATTAATTAATTGTGAATTGGTGCTATGTAATGTTTACATGCTCAGAAAGTTGGAGGCTCATGCTCTCATGTGTGTATTGAGATGTGGGATATAACACAGGAACAAAATTAGAAAGGAAAAAAAAAAGATAAAGTCAAAAATAAAATACTGAGCTTGGAGAGAATAAAAAAGGAATCTTCCTTTAACTATTTACTTTCAAATCACAACTTAAATTACATGCATTTACGGTTCTATCTAAAATTTTAATGTTTAAACTATGAAGGTATGAATTAAAAAAATGAAACTAAGTTTAACAGAAGAGAATGAAGGCGAGTACTTTGTTTACTACAGTATTTTTTAACCGTCATTTAACTTAGTTAAAATTATCTTCGGGGCCTTTCAGATTTGCTAATTTGGTGTTTGTAATCAACCCACGTTATTAGCTAATTTGGTGAAACATTTTACAAACGGCTGAGATATAAAATTACAACCAAAAAAGCAAATACCAGTAGCTAAATATTTAAAAACTAAACAGTAAAATTTAAAATTTTTAACTATTTATAATCTACAAGTTTTAAATTTTTATGCAAAGAATGAGTATCATTTCACTTCAATATCTTGGTTTTTTGCCGTTTTATTGGTACGATCTCAATAGGATATCGATAGCAGCTCTACTTGCAGATTAGCGTATGACAGCGCTAATTCTAATAACGACGACAAACCTTGAGTGTCAGAAGTCGTCACTACCAGCTAAAACTTGAAGTATATGGGCTACTCTGTGATGCAAATATATAAAAACAATTTTTTGTACTGTGTGTACTTAAAAATTTGTATTATTAAGTACTATATATATATAATATATATATATATACACTGGTGTGCAAAACTTTAGCAACAAGTGCGTTTTTTGTCATAACTCTACAAGAAATCATCCGATTGACATGAAATTTGAATATGATGTACATTATTTTGTACTTAAACGGTAAAAGAATAATGGCGCAGAAAGGAATATAAAGCTTAAAGTAGGGTATGGAACAAAAAAAGGTTTTATTTGACATTTAGTGGCGTTACACATGATTGCCTGAAGAAGCGTAAGTACAACTGGCAGANAAATGATAATCATCAATAATCTTTTATTTTGACATCTTTGTTGCCTTTAATTGTCTTTCATTTTGCAATGAATGGAAGGTACAACTTGGTCAACCGTCTTATTAGATAGCCTTTTCCGGAAATGCTTTTTTATTTATTTGTCTACAAAATGTTTCCTTAGAAAAATTAAGTAATACAGTTTATTTCATACGCGAAAATTGAACTTGATAAATAAAATATCAAAAAAGTATAAAAAGATGTTTTAGGATAAAGGACTGCAGATGGGAGACAATTAATCTTTTCCCTAAGTCAAAACGATTAAATGTAAAACAATTAAATTATCAAAATAAAATACATTTCAGTCTCAACCATTCATCTGTCAAACTCACATTATGCAACAATAAGAGAAAAGCCTTTATGAAAAAAAGTTGTTGCATGTATGTGACTAAATTAAATAAGTATTTAATTCGTTTAGCCAACATTTTGGTTTAAAATTAGCGTAAAATTTCATAAGAGCACTTTAGTATCATTTAAATATATTACTTGATACTATTGTCCAAAATTAATGCTAAGGGCCAGTTTTTAGGGTAGGGTGAATTCTGATTAAAATTTTCAGCATAAATTTTTCAGGGGGTAAAACTATTAAAATTATTAAAACTATTAAGTGAAGTTTCCCTCGCGATGAGCTGCTGTTGTCTCAATCCAGAAGTTACTGAGAGGGGGGCTGACGCATTGTTTCAATGTATTTCCTTTCCTTTCTTTCTTTTTTTATGCTAAATGTCCAAAAAACCATGTCACTACAAAAGCTTTTAGGGATAAATAGTACAGTAAATTGCGATGCAGACAAACAAAGATCCTGTGGATTTCTTAGGATTAATCAAATAATATAAAATAAAGTCAAATCAAATTTATTATTAATAGTTTTAGGAATATATTCTTTTGAACATAACTGTTTCGTAATTATAAGCCTCAGACCAAAGTAAGACTCGACTAATTGTTGTAACTGATAATCATATGTGCCTTTTTTGTGTAATGGAACAGATATAGTTTTCTGTTGTTTACATTCAATTAATTGGTGTTGAACCATAGCTACCGAGAAATAAGGCCGTTGAGATCACCAAGGTCTTTTAGTGACGTCACTAACAGTGGTGTATAGTTGAGAAGAGATTAGCCGCCAATATATGGCATTATTTTACAACTTTTAACAATGCCATATGCATGTGTAGCTTCAAAATGTGAAGGGAACTACAGAAATGGGCCTAAAGTATCAGTTTTGAGGAAATAAAACTAAACAATGAGGAAATAAAACTAAAACTAATTCCATTAAACGAGACAGTTATCAAATAACTGCTGATGATCGAGTAAGTGTTATTTATCTTTTACATTTTAATATTCGTTTTTGCAGATTTTATAATAAGCTATTTAATTATATAATGAAATAAGTTGTATTTAAGAATTACAATGTTTTAGGTATTGTTTATTTGTTAGCAAATATTAGAATTTAAAACTAGCAAAGCATTCGTACTTTTGCAAAACTTTTAATCATCATATCTGGCTAGACCGCCCAGGGTGGGCCAGTGCCTTCCTTTGAATTCGAAGCCACTTCTCTCTACTTTTGACACTTGTTCGCCAGTTTTTCTCCTTTAGAGTAAGGAAATCAGTCTCAACTAAATCCAGCCATCTCAGCCTGGGTCTACCTCTTTTCCTGTTCATTAGGAGTTTGTGTAATAGGATTTTCTTTAAATTTGAGTCATCACTCCTTCTGAAATTGTGAGCTGCCCAGTTCATTCGATTTATTTTTATGAATTTCACAATATCTGGCTCTCTGTATATTTCATACAGTTCAGTATTATATCGTCTTCTCCAGGAATTATTTATTTTTATCCCACCAAGGATGGCCCTCAAAACTTTTCTCTTTTGCAAAACTTTTAGGCCTGCAAATTTAAACCTCATTTGTCTTGTTTAAATATCTATCTATCTATCTATCAATCTCTCTCTTTCTCTTTATATATATATATAAAGAGAAAGAGAGAGAAATGAATGGTTGTTCCTATTGCTTTTTATTATGTTGAAGTGAATATAAACACGTGAGGTATTGTTGCTTATGTATGTCTAAGTAGTAAAATAAATTCAAAATTAAGTCTATAGAACTAACAGTTAAAAAGAAATGAAAATTATTATTTTTGATATGTATCTGGTTTGCGAATAAAAACTTTTACAGCTTCGGAATTATTAGTTTCATTTATTTATTTATTTATTATTTTATTGGTATTATTAAACAAGATGTATAAAAAATGATGTCTCCCTTGTATATGAAGCAGTGTCAAGCGCATAAATAGGCAAAAGAAGAAATTTATACTTTTGATGCATGAAAACTTTTGTAATAAAGCAATTTGTTTCATTGACTTCACTTTGTTTCATTCAATTCAACGAAAGAAAATGTATCAGATATATATTTCTTGTCTGTATAATTAAAGTTTAGTTCTTTCCCCACTCTACAATATGTAAAATATCCCTTTTCTCTATATATTCAAAGTCAGTTTGTGAAAAATCCTTTTATAACTGAAAAAAATGGATACGTTATTTGAAATCAATTTACCAACCAATATAAAAGTAAGTCATTACATTGCAATCCCTTTTTTATAGCTCAAAGTTTGTCCATCTTTGATATGTAAACTTATTTAAAATTGGTCAAACACTTATGAAATAGAGATTAAATTCATTTTTATAAATCAATATACCATACTTTAAATTGTAATAGTTTCAAAAAAGTTCTATTTGCCTCAATACACAGGAATACATTTCTGATTTTACCTAGGTCTCGTCGAAAATTGTGTCAACGGATTAATTTCTAGAGAAAAGGGCATCGATTTTCCGGAGCAAAATAATGTTTTTCGTATTTTTTCAACGTTTATATTTCTGATTCATAAAATTAGTTTTTGCCAAAGTTTTTTTAACGTTTTATTTATATGAAAAACTATGTTGTACAGTGCTAAAAAAACTCCGGATAATTCTGGATAATTTTTGATCTAATGATCGAATCTTCATGATTCAAACTTAATGGTTCGAAGGATGATCTCAAATATGCCAATTAATCGGCACAGACGATATTTTAAGTTACAGAATCTGACACAAAAATGTAATTTCGCTAATTAAACATACCCTTTTTTTGACGGATTTGGATTTCTGACGTCCAAAATTATTTGGTCAGGTGAGTGATCCCAGACCTGGTCGGCAAGCCTCGTCTCTTTGATAGTCTGCTTTGACTTTCTCTGGAATCTCACAATAATAATATGTCTTTCATGAAGAAAATCTGCGTGCACTTTAGTCCCAGTAAACATTCGAGAGTTCTTTTACAGCAGATAAAAGAGATTTTAATTTGAATGGAGCAAATTTATTTTCCCCACTCCATTGCATACTGCAACGCTTTGTTTCAGGGATGTAGTGATGTATCCAAGATTCATCACAAGTTATGATTAGATTCTAAAATGGACCTCCTTCTGCTTCGTAGATATTCAATAATCTTTTCAAATGACTTTTCTTGCATCTTTTTGATTTTTGTTCAAAACTCACGGCACTCACGCCGGTGAAATTTTTCGATAATTCAAATCATCATGAAATACATGTTCTGCATACTTCCATTAGTCATTCATTCTGTTATAGCACTAATTTCTCGAATATAAATTCATCGGTCATCATGAATACTAGAACATGAACTTGGTTAATGTTCTTTGTCGTAAGACTCGTTCTTTGCCGACGAGCATGAGACAAGACTTCATTGCAGCCTTTTTTTAAATAAATAGTTCCATTTGTATACTTAAGCCTTTGACAAGGTATCATTGCCGAACTATAAACTGCGCAAAATTTCAATATGAAAAGAACTTGCAAAGAACTAAACATTGCCAAACAATTATTTTGACCTAAGATAAAGTTTTATTGTTGCCATGACAACGAGAATAAAAATCTTTTGCCGTTATTAAATAAAATCTCATTTATATTTGATCCACCTACGTAGCTTTGAAAAACGAATTTCTTCTTTGATTTTTGTTCTTCAATAAATAAGTTATAGCAAAGAGAAAATAATGTACTTTGATAAAAGTTGTGTTTCCAAAGCTAGATTTTTCGATTGCTATTAAATCTAAAAAAATTAATTTATGAAATTTAAAACTAATTAAATTTTAAACTTTGAATTTACATATTTATGCTAAATGCAAGATAAGCTAAAGTTTAGAGCTTATGGAATTCCGTAGGGAAGGGAAACATTTAGAGAAAGGAAAAAAAAAAGAAATATAATGTTACAGGAGAGAAACTTAAGTTAATAAGAAATTTTCTCCAGGTTCATACTAAGTTAAATTAAAGTTAAAGCAATATTTATAACGTACTTTATAAGTGGAAAGGGAGAAAAAGTATTTAAAGTTGAAAAATTTTTACTTCTTGGCACTCAAAACTAGAAGTTTATTTTAAAGCATCACATACAATGCACTTATCACAGAAAAAGAACATAGCGAGATATATGAAATATATAACAATGAACTAAGTTTTGAGATTGAAGTGAATTTTTTTTAGTCATCTTTTCTGCTTAATTTTTGGAAAGTATTAACATATCTGCGAGAGGCATAATTTTTAAAAAGAAGGAAACTTGTAGTTGACGAAATATTTTTGAAAATGTTTGGACGAGCTGTGTTCATTTCAACAATACTCCCTTCGTCAGTCGGTATTGTTTTACATTATCATACTAATAGATGGTGGAGAAATATTTCATCGTAAAAACTTGACCACAGATTGCAAAAACGAAAATATATATGACTTATTATTGTAAATTATACATAATATTTTGAGAAATATGGCAAATACTATGTATTCGCCCTTTTTTAGTACTATCGCACTAAAGAAAAGTAGGGTAAACCAACCAGTGAAGGAACACTACCCAGTGAAGGAACATTTCATATATATTGATTAAAAATAAGAATTTGAAAGTTTTTCTGTAGAGCGATTGGGAACAATAGCTTACTGCCAAACAATAGGAAGTCATCTAGCAATGTTTTGGATTACCTGGTCACATANTCATATATATTGATTAAAAATAAGAATTTGAAAGTTTTTCTTTAGAGCGATTGGTAACAATAGCTTGCTGCTAAACAATAGGAAGTCATCTAGCAATGTTTTGGATTACCTGGTCAAACAGACTTCTCTGGAAAATTTTTTGAATTTGTTTTTATCTCTGCAACACCTTGTTTCTTTGAAAAATTATAAGGTGAGTGTTTGTATTTATAAGTTTGAAGTGGAATTAATTGCATGTAACAGTTTTATTTTTCTCAATGTGAAAAAGAGAATTCAAAATATAGTTATTGAAGTTACGTTTTATTTTTTCAAGTCAAGTATCATGTCAAGTTCAGAGTTGTCACTTTAAAGTTTGCTATTTTTATATACTAGGGGCTGGCAATAACTATAATTTAAATGTATTGCTACTTACAAAAATTTTCTAGACAGAGATATATTTTTAATCTAATAATAAATATTGAAGTGCAATTGTAAAATAGATTATCTTTGCTTCTGTTTCAATAAACACATGAATTGTTACATTTTGTGGTAAGTTAGAATTTGAAAGAAATTTTTCTTTGATTTAAGTTTTCATCGAATTTTTATAATTTAGGTATTTTTTACTAGTGTCACCTCTATTGCTGATAAAAAAAATTTAACGAGAAAATTTAAGTCCAAAATTTTTGATGGAACTAACCTGCATTTGTGTTACATGGAAAGGAAAAGCATGAAAACCTCCCATGGTTAACCTGCCTGCAAGGGGCTCTAACCCATGATCCATCTATCACTTAGGATATCTTTCGGCAGCACTGGGATCTGTGTGAGCCGGGGGCGGAATCATCGATCAGCAATGGCTGATCACCTTATTATGAGGCAAACGCTCTATCCCCTGAGCCACCACAGTTCCAATTGGTAGCAATTATAATACAAGATTTTTATCTTTTTTAAAAGTTGTTACTTGAACTAAAAAAAGGTCAAGAATCAAGATTTTCTTTTTACATAAGAAAATGCTAAACAGGAGAGTGGGTTTTTAAAATCTGGATTGGAAGATCACATCCAAGGAAGACGAAAAGTAAACCGCGAGTGAAACTAGTATGGATAGCAAACCGATCTTAAAAAACTGAATAATCAACTCCAGGGGTTGGCGTGCTATATCGAGCAGAGGGTGGAACCTCTAGTAATCTGAAGTAATTACCATGAACAACATAGGTCACATCTACGTCTTCATTTTCAAATATGTTTTAAAGAAGAGCGGAATATACTGCGTGACTGCCCTTTCTTAAAAAAACTGAAAAAAATATAATTTTGAATTTCATTGCTATCATCGAGTGAGAGTATTTAATGTGGAAAAATACAACTGTATTCTTTGTGTTGAAGAAGTAATTATTTTAACAAATAAAAAAATGGAAAAGTTCAATAGAACATATACTATTTGGAAGAGCAATGAAAGTCATAGGTAATGTAATCAACAGATAACTGTTACCCGCGAGCTATAGTTGCTTCTATTAATCTTCAGTACTTCTTTAGGAATATTGCACTTGTGAGGTAATGTAGGTTATGAAAGACAGATAGAATATCATTAGGATCATCATTTAAGCATTCTTAATGTATTTGTCACAAAATAGGATTTAGAAAACTCGGACAATGATAACATCATGTCATTGTCCGTTACATCCATTTCTTAACACATCACAGAAATTGCGCTTATAATACTACGAGATCACTTGACCTATATTCTGAAAATATATAAACACTAAATATGAGAGAGAAAAACTAGGAAGACTTTGTTGCAATGACACGATAACTATTTTGTTAAGTGACAATGGATGAGATGATTATGAAAAATCATCTGTTTGGTTTCGAGGTGTGTGAACCTATGGTGCGGTCCCAAAGGAACTTCAGCCTTGTAAATAAAGATAGATACTTTATCTTAACACAAAAGCAACAATTTACTGATCGTTTCTGTTATTACTTGTCATGATAGTTGCACTTTTTTTCAAGAATAGCTAAAAATGATGGTATGCATGTCCAAATCCTTTTAATAGTATATTTAAAATTAACTTGTTACTCTTGGGTAATGTTAAAAATATCAATGTAAATGATATTTATATTTAAACTAAACTCGTTTTAGTATTAAAGTAAAGTGCAGTTTATAAAGTAAGAATAATGTTCAAAAATAAAGTGTTTTCCTAACTGATATAAATGTTTAAAACCCACGTAAAAGTGGTTTTTAAAGCTCTATGCTGAAACCTAAGAACGCTGTAAAAAATATTGGCTCATTTTTATGCTCTAACATCAAGCCATCATATTTAAGGTTCTTAACGACATAAAAATGCATTATTGTAAAGTTTTAATTTGGATATTATGATCAGGTGGAGCAGTGGTGGCTCAGGGGATAGGGCTTTCACCTCCCAATGAGGTGACTTAGGTTCGAATCCTTCGATGGTTGGATGATACTAATTCTGCACCCGGCTTGCACCGACTACAGTGCTGGCGTAAATTATCTTCAGTAATAAACGGATCATGGGTTAGAATCCCCTTGCCGTCGAGCTAACCGTGTGATGTTTTCGTGGTTTACCTCTCCCTGCAACGCAATTGCGGATTAGTATCATCAAAAAGTCATCCACGAAGGTTAATTTCTCCCAATGCTTGATCCAGGAGCCTTCTTATGTTCTGGATTGGATTCTAAATTACTAGGCTACGGAGTTAAACATTGATTGTCGCAAACTAAGAATTGGGTCGGTTGTTCAACGATGGTTATAAGATATTTTTAGAAGAATTTATTATGTTCGAATACATGATAATTCTTCTAACAGTTGATTAAAAAAGATTCAAGTTATCTTTCTTTAAGATTTAATTTTTTTTCCCGTTATTATGGTTCGATTTCATTTTTTATTGCAACTTTAATGAATGTTTGCTAATATTGCAATTATGAAAGTTCAAAATAATTTAAAGGGTGTACAATACAAGGGCAAGTGGAGGTTTGAACAATTACATACCTAAGTCATCTAAAATGTCAAAAGCTAAAAAATACATATTTATATGGAATTAACAAATCAATAGGGCCGACCGGCCTGTGTAGGGGTTAGGGAACTGCCCTTGCATCAGAGAGGTTCTGGGTTCGAATCCCGGGCAAGGCATGGATGCTCTTTTCTTCACTGTACTATCTGTCCTTATTGTGGGAACAACGTTGGCCCACCTAATATGGTGCCTCTGAAAGAGAGGCCAACAATTTGCCCTGCAAATGCCTGAATTGACAAAAAATGACACAGGTGGGCATTGGGAAAAAAATCAATAGGAATCAGTACATGAAAAAAATTTTATGATTGTCATTTAGTTTTAAAATGTCATACTTATTAAAGATTTTACTTTTATTTCGTACCTTGTTCATTTAAGAAATCGGTATTTCATTCTTTATTCAAGGTAATGAGTGAAAAGTTGACAATGAGATTCACATTTAATAATATAGTTTAAATATTTATTCTCTAAAGGACGCAATTGTCAAACTTAACAATACACGATCCAAAAATGTTTGTTAAAAAAAAGACCTATTTTCTAGAGACCCAATTAAAATGACAGCATTGTTTTTCCGTTTTTCTCATATTGACATTATGAATCGATATTGATTTAACGAAGAAAACTAAATTGATTTCAGAAACAAGCTACTTTATTGATGCATTTTGCTTTTAGCTCTTACGGTAGAAATGTACCAAAAAGAAATTTTGCGAACTATTTTAAAACTTGTCTAGCCAATTTAATTTATCTTAATTGAGAATTTTTTACTTTATTAGCAAGAATCTTTTATATAAAAAAATACTTGAATTAAGAAAATTAGATAAATATTTAAGTTTACAGTTAATGAAGCTTGTTGGAGTGTTATTCATAAGAATAAAAGTGGTTTAATTCTGAAATTTTCTTCCTTGCAAAGAATCTTGGAATTTTCAATATATAGGCTTTGCTTTTATTCTCTATTAACCTATTGTGGACACTTTGCAGAGTTTAGAAATGTGATTTTTTTTAAATTAAAATACCGCCTCTAATCTAATTTTGGATATTTGTAGAATATAGAATTCTGAATTAAAAATGAATTTACTTAAATTTATCATTTAATCAATTTAACTCTGGGTATTTTGTAGAATCTCTAATTATTTACTCCATTTTTTTAATAATACTTGATTCTCTAATCTATCTTTGGATATATTGTACACTGAGAAAAAGTAAGGTCATAATTTACCGTGTTTCCGGTTCTATGCAAACACCAAAAAGATCAGCAATTTCTTACGGAACCTCTTCGGTAATGATTTTGGTAGAATTACACTAAAATATGATTTTGTAATCTGTGATGAAATTTGATATTTTATCGGGATATCTTAGAGCATGGCATAAAAACCATTTGATCGGTTAAATTTACTTTTGAGTTACGTATTTTTTGCTATATGTCTGGTAATGAGAACTATAAATTTGAAAATCAAAATTTTCAGTGAACTGTTACTATAAACGAAGAAATTACCACATCAATGGTTTAAAAACCTGAAAATAGTACATTTCGGCTTTTATTACCAGAATTATGTTGTTGTTTTTTTTTAGCAGAATGTTATTACCATCATACTGAACGGTAATTTTACAAGAATTTTTTCTCCGTGTAGAATCTAGAATCATATTTTAAATTTATTTTTGATTTAACTTGGTTTTTTAATCCTTGAAATAGTATCGAGAAATAGAAAAAACATGTATTTTTTTAGTTTTAAAAATTAAGCTTTAATTTATTTTCTTTTTCAAAATTACTTCTGTATAAATGTTTTGATTTTTGTTTCTTTTTTTTTCCTTTTGGGAAACGTAAATTTTTAAATATTTTGGGAAATCGTTTCCTTACCTACAAGTCGTCATCTCCGTGCACGCCAGGAGTTCTTCAGAATTTTTTTTATCCGATATTAAAAATGTTTACTACATGTGTTTGTGGGCTTATCTTTCTTAGTTTCTACTGGGTTGTTCAGAAAGTAATTTAGTTTTTTTCTTAACAAATGATTTAATTATATTATTCCAAGACGACTTCATAATTAAGCCGCATAATCATTATAATGTTTTGACAGATGATACAGAAAGTTTCGCAAAAAAGTTCGACCGATTTTAAGCAATGGATTTTAGTTGGCGTCCTTACGAAATACGAAAAGTGAAAATCAGAATTTTAGGCACATTTTACTTTTTTCTTATCGAAAATTTAAAAATGCTCTTCAAACGAGAAAAAAATTATCTGACGTGTTTGGAAAAGATGCATTAGCATTTTGACAGTACCAAACTCGGTATGCAAAATTTTTGATCCATCCAAATTTGGATTAAGATGCACGAAGACACACCATGTTAGATTAAACTAATAAAAACACAAAAAAGGTATTCGGTTCGGTTGGTTGGGGAAGTTGGTAGTTCACATATCAATAATGCTAAAGCTGTCCGTTTTCGATGTACCGCCGTTCCTAAGAAACTACCTATGATATCGCTTTGAAATTATTTGAGGACGTTTGAAATCATTTCAGTTGTATGCTGCAATAATGTTTTAGTGTTAACAGGAATACTTTTTTGAGTTACGAAAGATTTGAGTTAGGAAACTTTTTACAAAAAATAAAAGTTCTCAGTTCATAATTTTTCAAAAAAAAAAAAAAAAATCTGAGAAATATATGCATTAACAGTTATCACAATGTAAACATATATATGTAAATATTTTATGAAAAAACCTGAAGCAATATCTTGTTTAGATGCTGTGAAAAGGTACATCGAAAAATGCCAGTTTTAACATTATTGGTTTATGTCCTGCCGATTCCCCTTAATTGATGCAAATCGGCGAATAGCATCTTGTGTGATCGATGAGATATTAAATTTATCGAATTTGATCCTTCATGATCACTTGAAACGCCTAACGCTTAATCTTGAAACTGGACATATCGGTGGTTTCCTATGTTCTTACGAGCAGAAATTTGTGTCATCGTGACGTCTGTGATTTGCTTCTCAGACTTCAAGTTTACTTTTGAAGAGCATCATCATTGAGGATGCAAAATGGGTAGTCTAGAACAACCGTCGTGTCTCTGATAAAATTTTTTGATTGTGAAACCTTTAACTTCTTGGTAAGTTTTATAATTCACTATCCGCCAAAACACTACCTGAACTACTACTCATAATAAAAATAGGTAAAACACACAACACAGCATAAACAAAACATACATACCCCACAATCAACCACGGACTGGCTCACAATAGCAGCCAACGTGATTGATTACCACACACGCCTCACCACTGACCCTGCTCCCAGTCCCTGGGGACAGGCTGTGAGTGCGGAGCTTTTCAGCTACCCGTGATGGCCATTTATGTTAAATATAAAAAATAAAAAATAAAAAAAAATAAAAAATAAAAAA
>NC_092206.1:49042685-49099437 GCF_043381705.1 Parasteatoda tepidariorum
TATATATATATATATATATATCTGAGAAATATATGCATTAACTGTTATCACAATGTAAACATATATATGTAAATATTCTATGAAAAAACCTGAAGCAATATCTTGTTTAGATGCTGTGAAAAGGTAAGTCGAAAAGGACCAGTTTTAGCATTATTGGTTTATGTCCTGCCGACTCCCCTTAATTGATGCAAATCGGCGAATAGCATCTTGTGTGATCGATGAGATATTAAATTTATAGAATTTGATCCTTCATGATCACTTGAAAAGCCTAACGCTTGATCTTGAAACTGGACATATCAGTGGTTTCCTATGTTCTTACGAGCAGAAATTTGTGTCATCGTGACGTCTGTGATTTGCTTCTCAGACTTCAAGTTTATTTTTGAAGAGCATCATCATTGAGGATGTAAAATGGGTAGTCTACAACAACCGTCGTGTCTTTGATAAAATTTTTTGATTGTAAAAGCTTTAACTTCTTGGTAAGTTTTATAATTCACTATCTGCCAAAACACTGCCTCAACTACTACTCATAATAAAAATAGGTAAAACACGCAGCACAACATAAACAAAACATACATACCCCACAATCAACCACGGACTGGCTCAAAATAGCAACCAACGTGATTGATCACCACACACGCCTCACCACTGACCCTGCTCCCAGCCCCTGGGGACAGACAGTGAGTCCGGAGCTTTTCAGCTACCCGTGATGGCCATTTATGTTAAATGCAAAAAAAAATAAAAATAAAAAATAAATACCTGTGGCGTGATTAGCTATTTTATATTGTACTGTTATTGTCGATGTCCATCCTTTGAGCCTCCTTATGTAACGCTGTTATGTCCTTCCTTATGTAACGCTGCTAGTTAATCAATGTAAAATTAAATTGTCGCTACTAGGCCGAGATAGCCTGGTCAGTGGGGTGCCGGGCCCATGTCCAAGAGTTCGTGGGTTCGGTCCCCGCCGGTCGAAGACTCCCCGTGTAGTAAATGGTGACTTATGCACGTTAAATCTGTCGAGTCTCGAAGTCCTCCATGTTCCTATAACAAATCAATACATCTGGGGGTACCCATCCAGGAGTTTCCTTGTCTTCTGGATTGGTTCGAAATTACAAGGCTACGGCGTTGAACATTAGTAGTCGTAAACCCAAAAATTGGGTCGGCGGTTCAACAGCGGTCATAAAATAAAATAAAGAAAATAAAGAGCTCAAAACTCACTTTTTTGTCAGCAAAGAATAAAAATTTCGTGCTCGTTAAATCATGTTACTGCCAAGAAAATGGCAACAGGGCCAGAATAGACAATATATGATTTACTAAAATATATATTTACTATAAGAAAATCTTTTTTTCATAAAATAAAGTAAATAAATAAAATGAAAATTTTTTCGAACAATATAACATTACTTATTATAAATGAGTTCTCATTCTCTCACACCTTTTTTTATACATTTTGCCTCGTATTTACTATTTATAAGTGCTGAGCAATATCATTGAGTAAGCATAAGCCTTTGATATGTAGCATTAAGCCCAATGCTTGCTTTCGACGAAATTCGTAACCTTAAAGAAGGGAAAGAACTAATTTCCAAAATTTAACTGAATATTCCATGGGGACTGTCTTAGGAAAACGGTTTTGTCATAACCAAACAAAATTTATGAGCACAGACTTTTTATTTTTAATAGTATATACTTCTAGAATTTAATTCAATTACATAACAAAACCAATTTGCTCGAATAAATTCAGACGTAATTGAGAATTAATTTTTAATAATGAAATAATTTAAGTTTTTACATAAATTATTTCGTAACGGTAACAAACTTTCAAAGAAAAAAAAACTTAATTCACTAAGAATTTTTTTTAATTGAAATTTTTTAATTTTTAAGACTTTGATGGTAATTTATGATTAAATATTTCTGCTATTTCACGTAAAATTGTTTAAGAACCAATTATTGTCAAACAAATACTTTTGGTTTGAACTCATAATAATAAATATCCTTGATTATTTAACAATTTCGTTATTTAATTCATTTTTTATAGAGGGATTTGTCAAAAGTATCTAGTTTAATATCAATTTATCTTTAGGGTCAGAAAGTGCTAATTTCAAAATTTGCACCATCAGTATGTTTTAATCATTTTCTTTATTAAGAAAAATAAAATGATATTTGTAACCTTTCTAGATCATTGATTACAGTTTCAGTTGAAACAAACTTTAAAGAAACTTCGACATCCTTAAATATCTTTGACATCAGACTAATTGACTCCAAGCAATGACCGACACGTTCAAATAAAAAGAAAAATATTGTTAACTCTGCATTTGTCTAAACAAGAAACGTCTTTGTTTTTAAGGATTGTATTACTATTAATAAACAGGAAAAACGAACACGCAATATATCTGTATTCAATAAAACCTAGAGGTCCTAATTTCTTGTATCTTTTACTTTTTTAAAATTCTAATGTACTATTTTCGTATTGAAAAAAAATTAAAATTGTTCGATAAAGCGTGATATTTTAATTTATTAAATTAAATATATATAAAATGTATGAAATTCTTCTAACATTTAAACATAATTTGAGATTCAATTGCATTTGATTTATATTGTAATGTGAAGCAAAATTTTAAAAAGTATTAAAATAATTTTTTTAGCATAATAATGAGTAATTTAAATCAAGCTCATAACTCTATTTACATAATAATACCTCTTATATAAGTACCATAAATATATATAGTAGACTGTGAGGCTCTTGTATAGGTACTATAAATATATATATAACAGAGGTTTAACTGTTTTAGGAAGAATCTTAGAAAAATTTATACTAGTTACAAAATTTTCTCTTATTTAACATGAATGATTCAATAATTTTAAAGTCAACGATTTATATTAGCTTGATTTAAATATAACAAAAAAACGAATTTTGCATTAGTTGTGCAGAATTATTTTACGTAGAGTTAAATATTTGAAAATAACGTATTAAATGCAGAAAGCTTCGGTTTCACAGAATTAATTTAATATTTCTAAATATAAGAATATTCCAGAATATTTATAATATTTCTTATATTTCAACAGTGATTTCTTGCATTGAATAATGTTTTGACTACATTTTAGGGCAAAGTTTCTATGATTTCAAAGCTTATTTTAAGGGCAGCGCACAATGAACACCCTGTTATACTGTAACAATTTATACGTATGAATTTGCTCTTAAAAATTCATTGAATACAGGGAAAATAATAGTTATGCAAATTATCTGGGCTTTATCTAAAAAGGGCTTTATTGATATCAAATTAATACATATTTCTAAAACAGCAGTGATTACATGGGATGTGCTAAAACCATGTTACCTCTGCTTTGTAAGATATTTTTTTTGTTGTTAATTAATGAAAAGAATACAGTTATTTAATTAAATAGCAGCACTAACGTGTGAAGGAGATTTTTATAACCGTGATAATTTAAAAATCATTCTTATTTTTCGAATTCGATCAGCGTTTTATTTTTATATTAGCCAAAGAAGATATTATTTAACAGTCCTATAATGTATTCAGTGCCAAGCAACTTGTCAATGTGTTTTGCACCATGCCTTTTGTTTACGAAATTGTGACGAGTAATTCATTACCAAACAACCTGGCGCAATCTCCTTTGCGCAAGGTTTTTCCGTATATGAAATTGTTACCTATAATGATCAAACAACCTGGCAATGTCTCCTTTGCGCAAGGTTTTTCCGTATATGAAATTGTTACCTATAATGACCAAACAACCTGGCAATGTCTCCTTTGCGCAAGGTTTTTCCGTATATGAAATTGTTACCTATAATGACCAAACAACCGGGTGGTGTCTATCAATCTCTTTTGCATAAGGTTTTTTTACACCCATTGGCTTGGATTTGATGGCGTCCACACACTTTTCAACTGTGTTCAAGGGTAATTGTAAAGAGTGCGCATGCGTCGTCACTGCATGCGCTGATATGGCTGCTGTGTTTTTCTTTTTATTTTCACTAGCAGGCATTTTTAATGTATTTACATAATAATAATTTAAAGTATTTTTAGATTCTTTATATTATTAAAGTATAATTACTGGCTTGACGATGATTTCAATATAAATATGAATGCTGAAGAAGGAAATATATTTTGCGACGTCTTGAAACACGCACATAGGAAAACCAATCCGACGACAGACATCAATTGAAAAGTTTTTGCAACCCATGATTTGAAATGTTTAACGGAGTCAATCCAGAAAGAAAAAGCATTTGACCAATGGGTAATAAGTGGTCGTAATAGGGCACAATCACAACTTTTATTGAATATTTCAGAATGTTACAGTCAAGATCATGCAGGTCCCCGTGTGTNCTCTATTAATCCCTTTTGCACAAGGTTTTTCCGTTCAGGAAATGGTGACGAGTAACCTACAATAAATTCATTACCAAACAACCGGGCGGTGTCTATCAATCTCTTCTGCATAAGGTTTTTTACCCATTGGCAAAATGGGTCTTGATTTGGATTTGATGGCGTGTACACACATTTCAACTGTGTTCAAGAGTAATTGTAAACAGTGCGCATGCGTCGTCATTGCATGCGTTGATATGGCTACCGCTGCTTTTTTCTTTTTATTTTCACTAGCAGGCATTTTTAATGTATTTACATAGTAATAATTTAAAGTATTTTTAAATTATTTATATTATTAACGTTTAATTACTGGCTTGACAATGATTTCAATAGAAATATGAATGCTGTAGAAGGAAAAGTATTTTGCGAAACACGCACATAGGCAGGATTTGAAAACCAATCCGACGACAAACATCAATTGAAAAGTTTTTGCAATCCATGATTTGAAATGTTGCGGCCTTTAACTGAGTCAATCCAGAAAGAAAAAGCATTTGACCAATGGGTAACCAGTGATCGTAATAAGGCACAATCACAACTTTTATTGAATATTTCAGAATGTTACAGTCAAGATCATGCAGGTCCCCGTATGTCGTACTTATAGCAAAATTTATGACGGCATTTAATAGTCGAGGGAAATCTCATAGCATTATGAGTATTTAATTTTTTATTTGCTTATGAAATTGTGACGAATAACATATAATGAATATATTACCAAACAACCTGACGGTGTCTATCAATGTCTTTTGCACAAGGTTTTTCAGTTGTTTGTCTAACAAGTTTGTTCCTTTTTTTGAAATTTACTTTAGGTTACCATAATAGTTCTCCACATCTTAATTATTATTTAAAAAAAATATATAGACTTTTTTTGCTAAATGAATTCGTTTAATAATATATGCACAACACATAATCTAGCTAATCCATCGACTGATCTAAATCTCATATTGAAACAGTTCGGACTATCCTTTATACATTTATCATTTACAATCCAGATCATTATTACGCATATATTATATGTACAGTAATTAGTGCAGCAGCCAGTTTATTTTAAATCCTCAATTACATTGCAATGCTTTGAATTTTGGATTTTAAACATTAGTGGTCATATTAGTATATACATAGCTGTCATGCACTTTAAGATGAAAGTTTTTTGGTCGAACACAGTTCAAGAATTCTTTTTTCAAAATGTTTATTCCATTACACCTAAAAACACGTTGTAAAATGCTTTCTTTTTAAATTTTATATAGTTTCAAAGTATATTGACTTATGTGAATAATATTGTTCAATACTATAATATTAGTATTTCTTTGCTACAGTGACGGAGATCTAGAGTACTACAGGAACAGTAAAAATGTTTGATGACTGAGAGAGATATGTGACTCCAAAAGGTTAATGGCCTTTTTGTAAAACAAATATGATCAAAACTACCAAAGCATGGTAAAATTTACCGTATTTCTGGCTCTATGGATAGAGCAATTTTTTTCGGGTTTTTTCGGTAATGATTTTATTAAAATTAACAATAAAGTATGGTTTTGTAATATGTGATAAAATTTAGTCACTGAGGGTTAATTCTATTACGACACCTTAAGGCATGGCACAAAAACCATTTATTCGGTTATATTTTCGTTTCAGTTTTGTATTTTTTGCAAAATGTGTGGTAATGAGAACTATAATTTTGAAAATCACATTAAAAGTTAGCAAATGAATAATTTAATTACCGTATATTTTGACTTTCTTAATCAGAATTATGACTTTTAATTTTTACCAGAAATGACATTACGATACAGTACTGTAATTTTACCCTTTCAGTGTAATGATATCGCATTCAAATAATTTTGATGTTATACTTTGAAAGTAATGCATTATAATATTGTAATATTAATAATATTTCATTAATTAATAACATATCACTATAGGAATAAATTAATGTTTTTAAGGCCACTTTCTTATTCATTTTCCTCTTTTAACATAAATAAAAGACCAAAATATTACTTACAAACGTAGATAGAATTTTTCTAAAAAAATCTTATAGATTTAGTAGTTAATTTTTATAAATCATTTAGTTAAAACTAGTTAAAAATATTAACACAAACTATGGAAAGCTACAAGAAACAGTACAATTGTACTGTTTCTTGTAATTTTCCATAGTTTGTGTTAATATTTTTCTCTCTTTTTAAAAAAAAAATATTATGGTTTACTCGAGTCGGTATTCATTTTCGTTCTGCAGTGGTTAGCAAATGATGTCGAAAAATGAAGAAAAAAAAAGGTCTTATGAATGATACGACAATGAAATAGTTTATTCCGCTGTCTGTTTTGATCGGTGCAATTTTTTTCCACTTAAAAGGCGCTTTTTCAGTAGAAAACCGTTCGTAATGTAATCGAATATAACATGTTAGTAGCGAATATAATATGTTAGTTATAATATGTTAGAATGTAATATGTTAGAAGAATGAGCGGGTAACTTCACTTTTAGAGTCGAAGACCTCTCTTACTACAGTGCGATGGGATGAGCCCTTCCCTACACTTTGGATCCATGATCTTTCAGCTATAGGATGAGCGCTGCACCTTCCTCAGTATGGGCAAGAGTTTAAACCACACCGATAAGCTCTTAGTAGGGATGACGGAGCATAGCTTTTTACATAGCATCGATTGGACTAAGCAAATGCGTCTTAAAAATTTTAGGTATTTATTTACAGCTATGGATATATATTTAAAAAATTTGACGCAAACTTTTTAATCTGAAACAAGTTTCAAATGGATTCCTCATTGCCAATAATTATAAAAAAGTTTCAAAGGTTCCACCATTATGTTAACCATATATATGATCTTAACGTCGAATGATTTAAATTAAACAAATGCTTCTTAAAAAATTCATTTTTTCTAAAATACCAATATGATTCAAGAAATAAGTACTCAAAATTAAGAAGGATTTGTGTATTCACAATATGAGCATATTTATTGATAAAATAATAGAAAACACTTAACAATTTTTCTTTTGCAGTAAGAAATTTATTTGAAACTTATTTTAAATAAAAAGTAAGTATTACATTTTTCAAAAATGCCCATAGTTGTGAAGAAATAAAGACTCAAAACCTTTAAGAAGCATTTGTTTAGTCCAATCCATGCCACGTAAGGAATATATATATACAGTTAACATAAATGAGTTTATTTTGTGAATTTTTCAAAATGTTTTGCAATTAAAAAATTATTTGAAACCTTTTTTTAAATTACAAAGTAAGCACCAATTTCTTCAAAAATAACGGTTTATGTCAATAAATAACTATTAAAAATTTGTAAGACGGATTTGTTTACTTTGAACAATACTACGTTAAGAACATATTTATAGCTAACATAGAATATATTGGTGGACTATATATATATATATATACTGTGAATAAACCATTATGTACTACATTCTCCGCAAAGTGGACAAACCCGTAATCGGAAGCGGACAGTCATTTTAATCCTGAACCGTTATTTTCTATCCCTTCACACCGGACACTACTTTTTCTAAATTTGAAAAAAAAAACTATTTCTGCTAAGCTAACTGAAAAACTAAAACTATTTCTGCTAGAAAAAAAATCAACTTTTCACCATTTTTAAAGCTCATAAATTTTTTGTCCTATCAATAACTGAAAATATTGTTAAGCTATTTCACTACCAAAAAATCGATCCTTCTGCTGACCCCTTGCTTTATCTTCTCAAAGAAAGGAGAGAAAAAGATACTGTTCTTGGGAAATAGTTCGGACAGCGGCATCTTCTGATCTTTTCATCTGGATCATGTTGAAACCCCTCAAGTTGAAATGAGGCCTTAAATGCAGTCAATGCTTCTTCCCCACTGAAAATTTCTTCTATTTTCTTATCAATTTGAAGACTGTATTTAACACAGCTGGGGTAAAAAAAATATAGAACGGAAGTATAATCTTTGAGGTGCTCATATAAATGGAACATTTATTCAGACCCTTGACAGATAGTCAATTGTGAATAATCAACTCCATACCACAAGTCCTCATGACTTAGAGGTACGCATTGGTTTTTTTTTCTGTGAATCATGGGAGGTTTACTTTCAAGTAGGTATTAACCACGTTTCCTATCAAGTGATAGGTATTATGTTAAGGGATGTAAACCTAATAATTGAAACCAACTGAGGACTAAAAGCTCCTATTCAGTATCATATGTCTAACTTGAATATCTATGCTGATAGGAAAATTATATTCATTTATCTGTAGCTACATCTAAAATTATGTATTTATACCAAGCTTTTTAATATATACTTTTTTATCGAAGAAATATTTTTTACAGTATAAATAAATAGTCTTGTAGAGAGTTATTGTAGATTCGCCCGTTAAGAGCATATATGCATAATTATTGTAATGAAGAATAATTTGCAATTTTTTTAAAAATCCCCATAGATGAGAAAAAATAAATGCTCAACATTTTTAAGAAGCTTTTAATTTGTTCAATCCATACTACGTTAAGAGCATATATATAGTTAGCATAATGAAGGGCCCTTTGTGAATTGTTTATAAATTTTAAGTACTCAAATTTTTAAGGAGGATTTGTTTATTTACGTTAAGAGAGCGTATATGTTTAATTAAAGCAATGAAGGCTGATTTGCGAGTTTTTTAAAAAAAATTTTGCGATGAGGAAATAACTTCAAACTTGTTTCAGATTATAAAGTGAGCTTCAATTTTTTTCATAAATAACCATATGTACGAGGAAATAAATACTCAAAATATTTACGAAGCAATTTTTAGCCCAAACAATATTACGTTATGCGCTTACGTATAAAATTAAAGGAAGAAATGTCGCGCATTTTTTAAGATTTTTTGCAATGAGAAAATAATTTGAACCATTGCTTAAATTACAAAGCAAGCGTCAATTCCTTCAAAAATACCGGTCATAAGTCAATAAATAAGTGATAAAAATTTTTAGGAAGGATTTGTATACTCTAAACATTACCATGTTAAAATCATATTAGAGTACACTTTGCGAATTTCTTGTAATTTTTGGAAACGCGAAATTCATTTGAAACCTTCTCCAGATTACAAAGGAAGAGTCAAATGTTTTGAAGACACACATAGACACATACATACCCAAAGTATTTAAAAAGCATATATTTAGCCCAAACCATGCTACGTTATATATTTAAATGCGTTAATATAGTTAACAAAATAAAGGATAAATTGCGATTTTTTTATTATAATTTTTTGCAATGAGGAAATCATTTTAAACTTGTTTCAGATTACAAAGTGAGCACCAAAATTTTCAAAAATACCTATATGTGTTAAGGAATAAGTAATAAAAAGTTTTCAGAAGGATTTGTTTACTCCTACCAATGCGCTTAAGAGAATATGGATAATTGATGAAAAGGAGGAAAATTTGCGAATTTTTATAATTTTTTGCAGTGAAGATCTTGATTAGGCCAAAAAAACGAGCTTCAATTCCTTTAAAAATGCCCGTATATGTCAGAAAATATCTCAAAATTTCTAAGAAGCAATTTTTAGGCTAAACAATGCTACGTTACCGGCATGCATACAAAAATAAAGGAATATTTGCCAATTTTTTTTAAACTTATTCCAATGAGAAATTCATTTGAAACTTTTTTCAAATTACAAAGTAAGCGTCAAAATTTAAAAAAAATACCCATAGATGTGAAGAAATAAAAACTAAACATTTGTTTAATTGAAACCAGGCGACGTTAAGGGCATATAGTATATGATTAAAATAATGGAGGACACTTTGTGCATTTTTTACTATTATTTGCAATGAGGAATGCCTTTGAAGCATGTCTCAAACCAAAACGTGAGTGTCTAATTTTTCAAATATATCCATAGTTGTGAAAAAATAAATACCAAAATTTTTTAAGAAGCATTTGCTTAGTCCAAACTATACTTCGTCATCCATATTAACTGAGTGTGTAGTGGGTGTAGCGCTCATTCTATAGACGAGAGGTCATCGATACGAAATGGGGGGAAGTGCTTATCCCATAGCACTACACTAAAAGAGATCATCCACCCTTAAAGCAAGTGAAAAGCTCATTTTTCCCTACTTATGTTTTTAACTTCAAAATAAAAAAGATTAACCTATGAATTTTGCTTATTTCTAATCAGCATCAAATAGTAAAAATCTGAATGATTGTATTAGCACGATGACAATAACACGAATATTAAGCTTGACATTGATAAAAATAATTGTGGTTATTGATAATTTAAAGTTTAAGTCAGAAATTTAAGAACCCATAGTTTGTAATACGGCATTTGACGAATAAAAATTTTAATTCTGAAGACACTGCTGTTGCTTGTTTAAAAAGGAAGTATCATTTTACTGTATTAACTTAAGTATCTTCTTACATTATTTTAAATCTGATGAAATACAAACTATTTTGAATCATTACAACTATTTTTTTCAGAATACCTTTACTCTTCCTCCTTAAGGGCACTATAGTCTGTTGCAAGACAATGACGTCCCAAGTAGTATTTGCCTTCTGTCCTACCTGCAGCAAGGCTTTTAAAGGCCTTATTTACGATATGAAAGTCCTTCTCCACCGAGTGAACCCGCCAAATTGGTGGTCTTCCTCGTTTTCTGTTTCCCATGGTATTAGTAAAAGTGAGCTTTTTTACTGTCTTTGTAGAATCAGATCGGAATACAAAATATCCTTAAACATTTATATTACTAACAACTTCCGACTTTGTCTATTTGGTTAAAAATTGACAAATTTTAGGCATTAAAAAATCGTTAAGTAGTTCTCAAAAATGAAGATACATTGTGTATCATTTGAGATTAATTAGTGTATATTTATTTTATCACGAAAATTAATATTTCGGAATTCAGAACTTCCAATCGGTAAAAGAAGTTGTCACTGTAATTAGATACTTATCTTGCCGAAAGTATTCAAAGTACTCGGAGAGTCCTGAGGGCCCTAAGGATTTTACGGAGAGCCCTAAGGATTTTATGATGATGGACTCACATTTTGCGTCAGTGACAGACTGCACACGTCTTTGTGAGACACAGTTTTTGTTTCACAGGAATTTACATTCCAGTGGCTACCACAACTGAAATGAGTGATCCATGGACGAGTGTTCCGACTACGTAATCAGCTTCAAAGGGATTTCGATACTAGCTCTAAGAAGTTCAGTCTTGTATTTAAAAAACCATACTTCAAACCTTGGTTGCACGATTCTCGATGTGTGAATGGAGTAGCTGTCATGCTGAAAAAGAAATAGATTTACTTCGAAATATTTTCATAGAGTTGGGATAACAGTTTATTCCAGAATTGTCCGCATACATTTCAGAAGTTTCAACCACAGGAACTAAGAGACTCAGGCAAAACCATCTAGAACAATCAACATCATGAGGATTTATTCGGATTAAATATTTTTGTCGGTGTAGTGTGTTACTATTCTCCTAATTTTATTTTATTTGTTTTCTCCTTCACCGTTTTTTTTTTTATTTGATTTTGTTGACTGCCAAAAGCAAACTTGGTGAACATTAATTATTTTTTTCATTATTTTATTTACTTTCCATTAAGCTTTTTAAAAAACTACTTATGTAGTTGTTTTAGAACTAGTTACTGTTATTTCTTTATCTTTGCTGCATAGTGTTATAAATTATATCTATTAAATAAATCAGACTGTTTTTATGTATGTCTATATGTTCCTTATACAAATTCGCAACACTGTACCGATCCTCGCTAAATTTTGTACACATACGAACAAAAGCATATCAGATACAACTATTTACTTTATAACTTCCTCCAATCTCCGGTTCGTGCGCTACATCCCGAAGAAAGAATTTTTCATGGGATTTGATAAATATTTTATAATATGAGTGATTTTCTACCATATAACTCTAATCAATTATAAATTTGTTTTATTACACATTCTTATAGAAATAAATATATCAGAAGTTTAATTTATTTGATTATCACAAATAAAATCAACGCTAATAATTACTCAACGTATGTTAATGATGGCACCAAATTGGTATTTTATAAGGAATGTGAAACCGCACAATTATTATAGTGGCATATACGATTTGAAATTGCGTTTCTATATACTTAAATAATTGAAACTCCACAAGAACTAATGAAATGGAATTGCTTAGTTAATCTTTCTTTTAGTGAGTTGGACTTCTACTTCAGATTATGGTAAATCTAATAGCATGAAGTCCCACCGGAACATACAGCAAATAAAAAAATAAAGGTTGTACATCAGCTACCGTGAATGTGTAGGATGGTGATATTTGGGCACTTAGCCATTTTGGAGGGTGATAAGAAATCTATTACAGCAGTACCCATGTTATGCACTTCGAGAAAATAGATTCTCATTTCCACAGTACTTATGACGGCTATACCAGAAGTATTAAATACCAAATTTAACTAAGCATAACTGACATCAATAATGGTTTGGTGTTTTGTAGCGGTCTTCAAAGGTCAATAGAAATTCCTTACCCTGCTCACAGTGACCAACGTCCTGACGTAAAATATTCTCAGTGAAGTGATCGTGTCAGCGAAATCGTTTATATCAGGGAAATGAGCTGTCAGCAAAGTGATCGTGTCGGCCATGTGAGTTGTCGGCAAAGTGATGAATTTGGAAATGTGACCTGTCGGCCATGTGATTTTTCGGGTAAGTGAATGTTGGAGATATGAACACAGCCCACATATAATCAAGCGTCTTAAGAAATTGTATCATAAAAGCTTACATTTTTTAAGAAATTAGATAACATTTAGGTTTCTCGGAATTTACATGTAGTTTTTAATATTACAAAGAATCTTCATGACAACCTAGCCTAAAAATTAAGGTAAAACTTGAAAATGAAAGTATTTGTAAATGAAAATTTCAGTAATCTGTTATAAGAGATTTTATTGTTAAATTTTATATACATATGTTTTTTCAACCATTATGTTGCATTCTGAATACAATATTTCTTAACTTGAAAACTAAAATTTGTTTTAGATTTAATGTTCACTAAAAATTGTTTAAATGTTACATTTTTAATCAAAAATAATGAAATTTTTCCCCTTCCGAGAGATTAATTTTTTTAAAAATTTGATTAAAAAAAATTATAAATATGTAACTTTTGTTATTTGCCAACTTAAAATTTTGAAATTCTATGAGGAAAAAAAAGATTTCTTGTGATATGCTCTAGTGTTTCTCAGGAAACAGTTCTGTATAAATTTGCTTTTAGGCTTAAAAAAATATCAAGATTGGCGAAAAGCTCAAAATAGTCCCTATTTATTGAAACATTTACCAATCTCAAATAGCAATGTTGATCATAATCATATACATTTTTGTATAGTATCCCAAATCGGGACAGAGATTGCCCAATGTGATTTCGATGATATATTTAGATCTTGTAATTTGTGATATGAGGCTATGTTTTATTATTTTACCACCTACAATCAGTCCACATATAACTTAATTAGTAATAAACACATATCCAAGGTATCATATTTTAATGAATGGAAAGCTGCTTAGTTACCTGACAATGCGCACGCACTCAAGCCACCCACGTGATTTATGTCCCGACCAATCCCGTTCGAGATACGTTTTGAGCGAAGTCCTCAAGAGTCCGGAATGCTAGTCCAGACAGCCTGTTGCCTCACTACAAAGAGCAGGACTTAATTCTAGACCCGCCTTTTCCTTTGCCGGACGTTCTCTTGGAAACATTTCGTTTTCCGCGCTCACTTCTCATTTCATCCTCTAAAAGAAGCTCAAAACTTTCCTCTTCTATTCCAAAACCAGTGAGTACATGTTTTTTTTAAATGTGTGCTTTGTTTTATCTGTTTTTTTTTGTGTTTAGAATGAGTTTTGTTTCTTACAAATGTTTTAATTTTGTGAATCGCTCCATAAATTAAAAGTAAGTCTTATTTTATATTAAAAGAACACAATTGTACCATATAGTTCAAAACTTTCGCCATTTATCCAAAACCAGTGAGTACACATTTTTTTTAAATGTGTATTTCGTTTTGTGAGATTTTTGCATTTATAAAGAATTTTTTTTCCTTAAAAATGTTTTTAATTTTTCTAATGATTCCTTAAATTAAAAGAAATTCTTTTTCAATATATAGGAAAAAAATGTTGCAATATATAGATCAAATTTTTCTTCTTTTATCCGAAACTAGTGAGTACATAATTTTTTAAAATGTGTATTTTGTTTTGTCAGTTTTCCAGTTTTTATAATGAATTGTTTTTCTCAAAAACGTTTTTAATTTTATAAATGACTCTAAAAAAACTCTATGTCAGTAGTATTTCATAAATGGAAAAAAACTTTATAATATATAGTAGCTCAAAACTTTCATCTTTTTTAACCAAAACTAGTTAGTACATATTTTTTAAAAAGTGTATTTCGTTTTGCCATTTTGTGTGTGTGTGTGCGTGCATGTGGTTATAATGAATTTTTATCTAGTAAATATTTTAAAATTTTGTTAATGATTTTATAAATAAAAAAATCAATAGAAGCTTTGTTTTAAATAAAGAAAAACAAAACGCTTCAATAAGAAATAAATGCATTTTTTTCGTATTTTTTAAAGTAATGATTTACAATATAACATATGTATATTTACCAGCTGAACTGATTTATAATATAGTGATAATAAGTTACATAAATTTTTAAAGTAAATGATTTTGGAAAGTTCTTTCGTTAATTGTTTCAAATACTTAGAAACTGTTAAGGCCATTAAAATGATTCAATTGGGGAAAAAATAATTTTAAAAACTTTTTCAGAGATACTGTTTTTAAATTCTTTTATTTAAAAAATTAAATCACTGATATATTAGTCAAAAGTTGTTGGTATATAAAGTTGAATCTTATAAGTTCAATTGTGGTTTAAAAGAGAATTTTAAATGTAAAATTAAAATCTATGCTTTAGATTTTTTTCAACAAATGTCACGATGAGTTGGAATTTTTCTAAAAATATTAACAAAACTATGAAAGACTATTTATTCAAGATACCATTGATTCCATATAATACGAGTATACATGATTTTTAGTTTTGTTTACATAATTGTTTCAATCATTAAACAAAAATGAGGAAATGTCAGTGCAGAGAAGTGTTATTAGAAACGACATGAAGTTATATTTATTAATATTTTCTACTATTTAACTTTTAGTGAAAGAAAAGTTCTTTTAAAATACTTTCTCAACTATCTCTTTATCTTTTAATTATAATTTTAAGATGCCTTTTTATGAAAGTTGAAAACACATTAATTTTCTAATATAGTAATTTGAAATGTGATAATATGAGCATGAAAAAATATATAAGTCACACTTGATTAATGTTACCAAGGATATTATTAGTCTACTTCAATTATACTTTTATCCCACTCCTGTTTTAGTACTTCTTATGCTATATAAACTGTGTATAGATTACATTAAATCAATTTTATATATTATTATTATTATTAATTAAAAATGAGCAATAAATAGCACTGAATAACAATTAATTAATGCTTGCAAATATTTATTCTATCTTATTTTTTATTTAATTTAAAGTATGATTTAAAAAGAAGAATATTTTTAAGTTATAATTGAAACGGTTTATTCAAAACTTAATTTTATCTGTATTTTTCATCGTAGTTTATATATCAAAAATGCTTATTCTTATTTAAAGATAATTAAGTTTAGTCGCAGTTTAAAGATAAAAAAAAGCGAAAATGAAATAAATTATAGTAATTTTCTTATAGTAAAGTATAGTAGTAAAATAAATTATAGTAATAATTCAAGTTAATTTTTCGCCTAAAATATTTCATACTATAAAGTATGTATTTTTTATGTATGATTATGTATTTTTCCACTCACTTCGTTTTTTTATGTATAGCTTTTAAAGTTATTGATCCATGATACTGGAAAGTAAACTGAGTCATATTAAATATACTTCTTCACATTCCTGTTAAGCAATGATTTATTAATTAAACTATCTAATTACACATTGGTAAATTTGCAATAAAATAAGAGAACCAGAAAAAAGTATATTCGTGATTTTTTAAAGTCACTGTTCTTTCGTTCATTTTTGGAAAACATAACGAAGGGTGAAACTTTGAGAATGTTGGGGATTTTCCACAACTAATTCTCGTCTTGATATTCTTCCTTTTTTTTCTTATATCTTGTTTGGCGTTTTAAAACCACCAGCACTTTTATACCTGCAGATTTGAACTTGCTCTTATTTTCTAAAGAATTGCACTAAGAATAAACAACACTGACCTTCAAATTAAGAAAATTTTCAGATTTCAAACACCTCTACAACTGTTTAACAGACTTGAAGAAAAATTTGCTTGAGCGTAGATTATATTACAAAATAATAAGAACTATTTAAATCAAACTCATAATCTTGCGTAACACTTTTAATAGTCGAAAATCATGAAGCAGTGGTTACATAATCGAATAGAAAACTTGTATAATAAGAGGTGCCGTTTTAGTTGTACAGGCTGCAAAGTATGAATTCATTCTGAAAATGAAATATTTTTTGTGGCGACTGACCTCATTCGTAGTTTAGAAAACACTCTTTTTAGGATCTGAAGTATTGGGCAACAAGAAAATCGCCAGTTTTTACTGCCTTTCCCAGGGCATCCCTGACATAATCAATACATATCAGGTCTAGAGATCTTGCTGATCAATCCATCCGGAGAATGCACATTGAAGAAGATCTTCTACTTATCTTCGATGAATCGGAGATCTCGTGCCATGCGTTGTAGAGCATTGTGATGAAATTGCGACCAATTGCATGCCTAAGCAAGCCGATAACTTATCCCCATGGTCAGATTAGCCGCAAGACTTTGGACGTGTTGCAGGACATTGGAGACATGTCCTGCCAAAGCCTTCAAGGCTAGACGCGTGAAATTGGTGCGTAATTTAATAATTGTAAATGTTATAAGCATTTGTTGACTTTTAAAAAAGCCCTTTTTTTTCTTTCTTTTTTTCTTTTTTTTTAGAAAGAAAATTATAACACGGGAAACAGACGTTGGAACAGGGTGGGTGGCCAAAAAAATGCTATGAATATTTGTTTTTTCTAAAGGGGATGAGATGTTTGAACAGGGCGGGTGGCCAAAAAAGAAATTTAATTTCCAAAACAGTACAAAGTACGTCCTTGACGTTTCAGAGCGTACACTACGTCCATGGCAGTGACGGTCTTCCTCTTGGCGTGCTCGGTGTAAGTAACAGCGTCACGGATAACGTTCTCAAGGAAAACTTGTCCTTCGGGCATTAAATGGTAGTAGCAGGAAGTGCACCCTTGGTTCATAATGTTTTATTGGAAGAGTTAATAACCGAATACCTACCCTATTCAATATTCAGAAAATAGAACTTTGTGGAAACTGCAGTTTGACGATATCATGTTGAATGACCGCACGTCCCTCTATGTCTTAAGAAGAGGCACTTAGATTGTTGTAAATATGAGAATAAGATCTTGGAGTTTTTGTTTTTCTTTTTAAGATTGAAGCTAGCCTTACATTCATTTTAATAGAATACGATGAGCAGACACATAGACTTCATTTTGTTGACGATTTTCTGAAAGGTGAAGATAATAACTGGATGGATTGATAAGCCAGATATCCAGACCTCAATTATACAGATTATAACTTCGATAATTTACCAGTGCCTAAGAACAGCGTTCTTAACAAGTGGAAATAGTCGCTACTAAAACATTTGAATGGACCTTTTTCTAGTTTAAAGTATATTGTGAGGTGTATATAACATTAAAAATGGGTTTGAAAAGGGTTTAAATTCCTTATTAACCCTCTTTTTGTACAATTTAGCAGCTAAATTTTTAATAACTTCCAACCACTTTTAATGTTACGCAACATACGCGTCTACGCTTCTTCTTCAAAAAAGAACTACCCTGAATAACTTTTGATCCAGAGATCGGATCTTTATATTCTAGAACTTCATGCCTTCTGCCTCCGATATTTTGGGGGTCAGGAATTCAAATTCGTCGATAAAAAGAGTATGTCTATTCAGAGAAAGTGCATTTTTGTGTCTAGTTTTGCAACTTAATGTATCGTCTGCATTTATTAATTAGCTCATTTAAAGTCACCTTCTCGAAACATTAAGATTGAGTCCAAGATTGTGAAGATCCGATCAGTAGAACAAAAATTATTCAGGGCTGTCTGTTTTTTGTTTTTATATTTTGGGGGTCAGAAATCCAAATTCGTCAAAAAAAAGATATATTTATTCAGAGAAAGGGTGCTTTTGTGTCTGAATTCTTAATTTAATATATCGTCTGCATTTATTTATAAGCATATTTGAGGTCACCCTCTCGAACCATTGAGATTGAGCCCCAGAATATGAAGATCCGATCATTAGATCAAAAGTTATTCAGGGTGGTTTATTTTTTTTCGGCCTGTGGTGCATTTAATTCTTATAATTTTTTATATAATCAATTATACAACATTATAAGTAATTTAAATATTTTGATATTGATTTATTATTAAAATTTTGTTTTACAAATCAGAAACCTTATATTAGGCTTTAAATCATCTTAAATGTTTCGTTATTAATTTTAAAAAAATCTATTTTGAAATCCATCTTATTCTAAGACGCTATTTATTTGAAACAGTTAATAATTAAGCTTTTTTTTTCAAATCATCGAATAAGTAAAAAGTATCATCTAGATATGAATACATAGATCATAAGTTTAACGATAATATTTAGTATAAATACAAAATTTCCCTAGTTGATCAATTTATTATTAACATACCGTAAGTAAATGATGTAATTTTTCAATAATAGAAATTTTAATATTGTTATAATCTAATTATGTACTGTTAGAAATATCTTGGAAAAAATGGTTAAATAATATTTTACTTAATTTCATTTACGTTACATCATTATTATGGTTATTTAAATTACATATTAATTTAATGATGTATTTTTTTAATAATAAAGATTTTAATAATTTCATAATCTATTATGCACTGTTAGAAATTTCTTGGAAAAAATGGTTAAATAACTTTTAATTTAATTATTATTTTACCATATATATATCAAAAGAGTTAGATAATCATAAATAAGATAGCATTCTAATTATTAGCTGTGAAAAAAAACTTTTGTTAACTATTTTCGCGTATACAATTTAACAACCAGGATTTCATCGCATCAACTAATCCCACCTAATGAAGTCACTTCGATCCTTGCAGCCGCGTACCTATTATAGCAGAGAAGGCTAATTAGTCAATCTCATGACGGACAGAATGGAGGATCGATTTCCAGTGTTAATACAATAATTACCACAATAATTCCTCCATTCCCTTCAACATATGAAGAATTTACAGTGTCCTACATTCTCCAATTTGTGATCCTGGACTATTGGAATACGATACTCTCATTCACGCATAGATGGTTGCACCGTAAAAATGAATAACACAAAAAGTCTAGTAATTACCATCGCTTACGATTAGTCATACAATCAGATAAACTAATTAAACCACATTCCACTGTTCGCTTCCTAAAACACTACGCAACCATAACCAACTCCAATGGCCATTATCTAACACATATATCACCAATATCCAGTTAAATTTCTTTTTTACGGATTTGAAACCATGCTTGGTGCAAATGGTTAAAAAAAACTGCTTTGTTTTGTATTTATGATTTTTCAACCATACTTGTTGTAAACGGTTTCAAAACTGTAAAGGTAATAAATGTTATTTACCGTTAACTTTACGGTTAATTGAATGGTCGGACTGGTGTCGTTATTTTACAGAAATTTTAGAATAAAATTATAACAGTGTATATTAATTCAATAATAAAACAATTAAATATTGTTTGGCTAATTTAATTTAAAAAAATTAAAAAGTGAAAAATTATGGATATACGTGCAGAAATACTATTCTGAATATAGTATATAAATATACAGCAAAGAATGATATAGAAAAACATATATTTTAAAATTGGCTATAGTATTATGAAAATACTGCAAAAAATAAGATAGCAAAACATATTTTTTAAAATTGGCTATGTGTAAGCGAACAGTTCCGATTTGGTGTGGTATGCTTGAAAGGTACATTTGACTGCTTCATATTAAATCGAAAGTTTCAAAGAGAGTTTTGAAATTTAATGCATTGGATGCAAAATGACAAAAGAGTTTTTAAAAGTGAAAACAATAAAAATAATAAATGTAAAGTTCTATGCGACGTTAAATAAAAGAAAAACCAAGTGACTGAGTAAAATAGAAATAGTAAATAGAAATAAAAATTTTATGCTAAGCATGAGTAAAACATGGTTTATCTATAATGCTATTGCATTTTTAAAATAATGTGAATAGTTTTTGAGTTTGAGATAAAAATAAAATTTTACTTCGTGATAAGTTTTCTTGAATTATGTAATATATAAGAGTGGGAACTTATTTTAATAGATAATTTTAAAATGTATAAAAGTTAAATGATTTTAAGCAAATATTACTCGTTGTTGTAAAAGTATAGAAAAATCAAAAATCAAAATATGATATTTCAAATATTTGAAACTGAAGACCTTAAAAAAGAGTTAAAAATTCAAAGAATTATTCATTTTGAGCCTCATATTTTAAAGTTTATAAAACATCAATCATTGTTTGTTTATATATAAAACATATATAAGTTGTATAAAACATATAGTTTTGGTTTAAACTTACTAATTTTAAATTAAGAACTTTGCAGAAATCTAATATAATGGTTTATATTGAATGAACAGTACAATATATTGATTCAATTCTGGTAACAATTTATGAAATAAATAGTTGTACATTAGGTAAAAGCAGTTTCTAAGAAGTTGTTATTAAAAATATTTTTAAATATATTCTAATGACGTTCTATGTATGTTGAAAATAATAAGTGATTTATATCTATTGAGCTGTGAGAGTCATAAAAAATATGGTTTACATAAGCAATAATAAAAAGCAGCACAACGAGATTCATTAAAAAAGCAGACGATATTTTTGGAACTGTTTTTGATTTGACTGATTCGAGACAAGTTGGTGCGAAAAGTGTAGTAAACTTGTTAAGGGAAAATAATATAAGACTTAGTTTTTAAGGAAAGTGAATAACTCGTTACGGGATACGAAAGTGAAGAAGTTTAAAATATGCCGAAAAAATTGAGTGCGTTTGTTCTTCTGAATATGATGTATGGAGAAGAACATTCCAAAAAAGTTTCGTCAAATTTCGTCGAGGAAAAAAGCTCTAGGCACTAAAATTTCACCAGGTTTGGATGTTTTGCTTATTTTCTGTCTTCAATTTATATTATTCGGAACAATACTTCTTTTCTGAATTGTGTCCTTTAGTATGCATACTCAAATCATTTGCTTTCAACTACTCTGATATATTCAGATTTGTGAGTGTATAAATCCACAGGAAATCATCATGTACTTTCTAAAAAGGCCTAATTTTAACTTTAGTTTTATTTCAAGACTAACACGAGTACCCGTGATTCAAAACCTCATTTAAAGAACCATTTACTGAATTTTTTTTTCAATTCTCATTAAATAACTGGTGCATATTTTATCTTCATTTTAACGTAAATATATTTACTGTTATTGTGTTTGATAAGTGAATTAAATATACCAGTAAAATGAATTTATTTGACTTTCACAAGAAAGTATAACTTGTTAATGAAGTTTTCGGAGAAAAAAACAATATTTGAAGAAAAAAAACTAATCTAAAAATTTTATAACAATGTGTAAACGTTATTCCTTAAGAACTATCAAATATATGTATTAATATAAATTCCAATTCTTCACTTTTCTGATATATTAATCTTGGCTACTCTCAAGAATTTGAACAGTAATTGAATTTCAAATTCTTGTAAGTGACACAATTTTGAAGACGGTAACCAATTAATAAAATCTCAATAGTATATGACTGACGTTTAAAATTAAAGTATAATTTATTTGCGAAGTAAATTAAAATATGACGGATATTTATTAAATATGAAACATTTTAATTCATTCATGGTAGCAAAGTAGCTTGAATTTATGTCGTTATTTAAACCCATAGATAAAATATTTTCTTATATAACAAACAGAAAAAAAATCAATTTGTATTGTTACGGTTTATTACAATTCATGAGTGAGAATTAATCGATCTATCGAGATCTCTAGTGTAACTTATTAGACTTTTAACTAACGTTTGTTTAAAATTGGCTTATCAATTCAACGTTGAATCATAAAAAAAAACTCATTTTTACGTAATTTGCTAGCTTGCAGGTCTAATCTATCAAGAATTAGTTTTAATGCGCTCTCATATGAATTATTTATCTTAGGTTTCCTATGTTAGATAATGGGGAGATTTCGAAAATCTACATTAGCTGATGCTGAATATAAATAATCTTAATTTTGAATGGATGAGGTTATAAAAACCATATTTGTCTTAAACTTATAGCATAAAGCCACCAGAAAGAGGAACTGACAGTAAAAATTTTGAAATCAATTGGAATTATTTTAGTTTAATTATGTGTCTTTCAGTTTTGTTCATGAATTTGAGATGGTAATTAAAACTGATTTATTGATAAACTTCTTTTTTTGACCCAGTACAGAGAACCAGTATTCAGCTAATATTTTATATAATAGAGATATTAATGTATGAACTTTGAATAAATGCATAATAATTTAATACTATTGGTAATTGCAACAGTTGTTAAAATAAAAAATTTTCTTCAAGAATAAAATTACTATGATTTACAAATTCGGATTAAAGAATTAAAAATAAAGCAACATTTACGATATTTACAAATATCAATTATTGTGCAATTTTAATTACTGATAAATACAAAAAGCAATTTCGAGTTTTGAGTTTCTATGCTATATTTATTACTTAAAATAATTAAGTAAATTATAAGTGAGTATAAAGATAAATCGTTCTAATGTCAACTACAATGTTCGTCTTTGAGCATAGCATGTTTAATGAAATCCTGTTGGTAATCAATTTCCATTTTAATAGGTTTACAAAGGGTGCTAACTAATTTCGACAGATTCTCTACACTCTATGGCAACCTTAGAGAATCACTTCAACAAGATTTACGGAAAACTTATTATTCGTAAAAACAAGCCAATAACCTCAATATAATTTCAGTATTTTTTGTAATGGATCTCTGACCATTAACATTTACTTAAACCCAATTTTTCGTTAGTAATTTTTTTTTATCAGCAATCAAATTGTCTCATAAAAGTTTAAAACTTATGCAAAATCTTAAAATGTATAGCACAAATTAAGTTGGCTTGCAAAAGTATTAATGAAATGCAATCATAATACTTTAGTGTTAAGAGAAACATTATTAACAACTGCATAACACTAACTGTTTATAACAATTTTTTGCCGTTTTATAATCATAAAAAAATAGGTTTTATACTTTATAAATTCGAAAAAACTAATCAACCCTCGATGGAATTTTTTATAATGTTTCATGTGTAATAATTTAAAATTATTTATGTCCATAATGATGGACGTGATTAACATTCAACTGGAAGATAGTGCAGAAAAGTAAAATTTTGTCATCTGAAAAATTACATATCATTAATTGTTACCACTAAGAAGTATTAAGTGCGTAGCGGGAGCCTATATTTGCCGGACTATAGCGTTACCTATAACTAATTTTATTATTATTTATTATTGAAACTCTCTAATGGCAAATTCTATAATTTTCCTTCTCAGATGTAAGGTAAGAAAATAAAAATATATAATACTATTTTTCGGTGTTTTTCAGTGCGCACCTATATAAACAGATAAGAGTGAAGGTACGTAATTTTATCCTTACCCTTCAATGGTGACTATAAAACTAATCAAAGAAAAATGGCAGGCTACGATGAAAACGATAAAAGCAGTATTTTTACGCCGAGAATTACTAGGGTTAGCATTAAACATCCACCGTTTTTGATACCAGATCCAAATATATGGTTTCTGCAATTGGAAGCACAATTCCGAAATGCGTCAGTTGGAATATAATTCTCACTTGTCTACGTCCTTTTTTTAACCTAAATTTATTATTTGCTTAATTGTATTCGTGATTATTTTAGTTTTAAGCATCTGACAACTTTTTTCCATGTTTAGGTTGTTTTAGGTTCTATATGGCTTTGTGCTTGTTTTTGTAAGTAAAAAATAAACCTAATATTTATTTGGAAAAATAATACAATGTGTCATCGAATGTATGGGGCCAGGGTACACGTACGTTTTGTAACGTGAGTAGATTTGTTCTGCGATTTTCTCTTAAGGATAATATAATAGAAAGCGAATGTAACTTACGCTAAACCTAACGTCATTAGAGCTAGTGCAAGCATGGTTGCTTCTTCTATCCTTAAATTTAGCGGCCTGAATTTTTCTCAGTGTAGATTCCAGGTCAATTGTGCGCTGAAAAGAAAATGTGTTTTTCAGTGTGCAATAGCAAAGAAAAATTAAGCCAGAAACTGGTGAAATGAAAATAGAAAAGTAGGAAAAGGGCGATGCAGTTGCGATGTTTGCCATTTCAGCAGCTGCGGAACTTTCACAATCTACGCCAATTGAAAGTTGTTCATCGTCAAAAGAAATGCTTGAAAAGCTGGATTTCATTTTCAAAGTAAAATCTGATTTCAGTAAAGTGCTGTTGCTCGATAAATTTTACCAAATGAAAATGGAATGTAATGAAACTGTAACTTAGTACATAGCTAAAGTTTAAAACCTTGAGCACCAGATCAATGATTCTAACGAAAGCACTAGTAATGCAGCAGTAATTGCCAAAATTTTGGGGACACTACCAACAAAATCTAGGAATTTTAGACAAGAATGGTTATCTGTCGCTGATAACAAACGGTACTTATCAAATTTGACTGAAAGATTGACAGATGAAGAAACTATCTTTTTTGTTTCCAATCGTCCAAAATTTAAAAAAAAAAAAAACGATTTTCGAATCATCAAAGCAATGAAAACAGGGTAAAAAGTCAAACCAGAAGTATGAAAAAATTTAAAATAACTTTCTACTCATGTCGGAAGAAAAGCCATTTTGCCCGAGAATATCATTCCAAGCTTTGTGAAACATTTAATGATGTTCCAGAAAAAAACAAAAGTGCATTTAACAGTGAAGTTTGTGAAAGAGAAACGGTTCTAAGAAATGAAGAACAGTGAATTCTGGACATCGGTGCGTCTTCTCATGTGACCTTCAGTAAGAAGTATTTTGAAAGTTTCGGAGAACTAAGAGGAAATGAAGTTATTCGTCTTGGCAACAATGTAGAACTATCACTTAAAAGACGAGGAAATATAAAAATCCAAAAGCTAATTCAAAAAGAGTAGTAAGTAGGAAAGATACATAATGTGTTTTATGCTCTAGGATTATAGAAAAATCTTCTATCTGAAGGTGCGATTGCAAGCAGGGAAATAAAGTTTATAAAAAAAAATATAAAGCTGATATTTACAATAGGGAAAGAGAAAGCTTAGGGGATAGAGCGTTCGCCTTCCAATGAAGCAAACCGCGTTTGAATACCAGTCGATACGAATTCCGCATCCGACTTGCACCAACCACACTGCTGACTTGAAATATCCTCAGTGGTAGACGGATCATGTGTTAGAGTGCAACAGAGGGTGGTTCTCGTGATCTTCTTCTCCATGTAACGCAAATGCTGGTTAGCTCCATCAAAAAGTCCTCCAAAGAAGGCAAATTTCTCCCAATACTGGATCCAGGAGTTCCCTTGTCTTTTGGATCGAGTTCAAAATTACAAGCCTACGGAATTGAATATTAGTATTCATAAACACATAAACAGAAAGCAAATTAGTTGGAACAGCAGAGCGTTCTGCAAACAACTTATATCAGATGCTGTTTAAAACAGTAATGCCCAATCAAACTAATGCAATATGCATTGACAACATCAAATTATGGCATAAGAGAACAGGTCACATCAATCTAAAATCTCTAAAAGAACTAATGAAAAGAGAATTATAAACAAAATAAATTTTTAGATTCTGATAAATTTCATTATGAAGGTTGTCAGTATGGAACAGCATGGACTCTCATTTAGTCATAGAGAATATAAGGCTCAGCTAACCCGGTGAGCTAATGCACAGAGATTTGTGCGGTCTAATGTCTACAACATCAGTAGGTGGTACAAATAATTTTGTAATCTTTTAAGGACGATTTCAGTGGATATGCTTCTGTTGCATTTTTAAAACATAAGTGTGATGCTTTCGATAATTTCAAGAACTTTGTTTCTCTTTGTGAAAATTAACAGTCTACAATAATAAAAGCGTTAAGAACAGAAAATGGAAAGAAATACAAAAATCATGATCTTGACGATTTCATTCAAGAAAAGGGCATTGAACTTGAGACCACAGCTCCTTACACTCCCGAGCAAAATGTATGAGCTGAAAGAAGCACGAGAACAATAATGGAAAGTGCTAGTTCAATGTTACACAGTAAAAAATTACCATTGTTTTTGCGGGCTGAATCAATTAGCACAGTTGTGTATATCATGAATCGTGCGCCGACTAGCCACACTCCTGAATCTACTCCTTACGAAATATGGACTGGTAAACAAATGTCACTAAAGCATTTGAAAATTTTCGGTTCCGAGGTATAACTCATGTACCAAACCAATTGCGCCAGAAACTTTCGCCAAAAGGGCTCAAAGCAATTTTTTTTTTGGATATGAAAGAAATTCAACAAATTATCGAGTCTTTGATCCAATATTAAAAACTGTAAAAGTTTCTAGAAAAGTTACACTTAACGAATGCTCGTACTCAGTGATTCATCCACAGGAGGTAATTTCAACTGATTATTTTAAACATTAAGATGATGTTACTGATTATAAAATTAAACTCGATCCAAGAATGAATGAAAATGATGTATTGAATGAATCGCGAAATTCAGACGAAAAAGAAGCTTCATCTTATAGTTTGAGACCCAAAAAGAATTTAAGAATTCCTAAGCGTTTTCATGTAAACTTTACTGAAATGCCTAAAATATAGGAAGAAAGCAGTTAACTGCCGTCAGAGAAAAGAATGGAAGGGAAAAAAAGTATAGTTTTATATCAAAATCTTAGTTTCATAGATTTTCCAGTCATCAGGGCATATGTCTATAAATTTTTAACGAGATCCTGATTTACTGAGAAGATTACTGAAAACCATACATTGAAATATCTTGTTTATTTTTACTTGCATTTCCAAGTTTTCAGCTATTTTTAATGCATCCAATAAAAAATCTATTTATATTATTGTTAAAAATTAAATTAGTTTCTTATTGAAAATTTCAAAAAGTAAACATGAGATGTTAAATTTTAATATAATACTTAAAATACAAAAGAAAAAGTGAGGTAAAATAAGTGATAATAGGTTCGAATTTAAGCAACAAGACTCTATCTGAAATCTTTCAACATATTTTCCATTAGTCGCTTGCATTTTCTTTGCTGCAGTAAATTCCTAAATGGGTGTCTTTTGTAAAAAGTTTAAGGCATTATATTTTCAGAATTTAATGTACGATTATTTGAGTAGAAAAATAAATCAGGTAAATCTTAAGAGTTTAATTTTACTTTAAGCATGGATTTACAAAAATATATTTTGAATATTAAAAAAAATATTCTTGTAATAATAATAACATGAAATAAATTAATCCTATTTTTAATCTAATTTTTGAAACATAATTAAAATATACTAATCCAAAAACGAGAGCACAATAACATCCAAATTATTTAAGCTTAATGTTTTCCTAAACCTAACAAACTTTTAAAAATGTCCAATAATTAGAAAATTAATTTATATTTCAATGATTCAGGAAATCTACTAAAAATATATCAATTAAATTTTAAAATTAATTGCAATATCAGACAGAAAAATGTACTTTATCTCAAAAAATTAATCCTTTTAAACATATTTAAATTTCGAACATTATTTTGACTGTTTGTACTAATTTAATAAAAAAAGTCAATAATATTCAACGATGATTATTGCTAAAGGGATTTACATTTTATTTCGGTAATTTATTGACTTAATTTATCTTTCCATGTAAAATTATTTCGAAATTTTAAGACTGAAATTTTATTTTTGTATATTTTTGGAAAGAGAGAAAAAGCGGAACAGGGCAAACTATATTTTATTTGAATTTCTGTCGTATTGTGCATTTCCTATAACTATGCATAGAATTTTAATTAGTCAAATAATTATTAAAAATTCTTATTTATAAAATTTACAATATTTAATTAAATATTTATTAAAAGCCCTAAATATTTTTTATTTAATTTAAAGTAATTAAATTTCAATTTCAATCGATATACAAATTTAATTATATTCTTAAAACTTAACTTATATTGATATATATATTTTAGTGTTTTTTAAAAGAAAACCATTTATTTATTATTTTACTATGTTTTAATTATTATCATTATAAAAAATAACTGCAAATTCTACAGGAAAAAAGCAAGTTTTTGCAGAAAAAGCCTGTTTAAAGATAAATTCAAGTTTTTTCTGATCTTAATCATTACTCGTGCGCAGCAAAAATTCTTTCCCTTATGAAATTTCTCCGTTTACTTGACGGTTTAAAGCAGTTTTTCCCTAAATAGAGTTTTCACCCTAATCATAAGCAGATTAAAACTGTCAAAATTCTAGTTTTTGCATGCATATTTGCTTAACGTAAGATAATTTTATCATTTTACGATTATTTTCTTTACTTGCTCCAACTTTTAAAATTTATTTTATGGTTTTGGCATTGCTTAAATAAAATTTCAATTCGGCTTCAATGTCGAATTGATAGTTATAATTATTATTATTTTTTTGTCATCAGATGTAATTTTTCGGTAAAATAAATTACCAGACATTTTTCTAAGGGTTCATCACTGTAGTTTTAAATGTTTTTACACTAAAATAGGATTTTGATAAGTGAGACTCTTAAGATACAGACAGTTTAAGTTTTTTTTCCATCACTAACCACTAGAGCTTGTCATGGCTAAAGATACTGAGCTTTCACTTTCTAATGAAGAAATCATGGGTTCGAATCCTGACGTTGACTGGAGATGGGATTGACTCTCGGTGTTCACTGACCTCAAAGCTGACACTTATTTTACAGTGTTTTTAGTGTTTTTTTTTGTTAAAATAGCAGAATTTTATTTGCTAAAATAGCAGAGTTTGATTCTTAAAATAACAGCACTTGTCTGCTTTAAAAACAGACGTTTGCTTTTGAATATCATTATTTTTTTATGTAAAAAACTGTTATATTGGTTTTATACAGGCACATCAGCTGTCAGTTTTTTTCTGTAAATTTAACAGATTCATTTGCTGTCGATTAAGTAATTATAGTCCTAAACCCTTTGAAATTTCATTGAAAATGTAACTGTATTAACTTACAATTTGTACGTATTGGAAACTAAAGGAAAAAGATTATGTATTATTGTAGCTAAGAACATCATAACTAGGAGAATCCTATTTTCTGAATCGTGTCGTTGAGATGACAACGCATCTTTCAAATCCTTACCTGTGCCACAAAAATAAAAAATTAAACAAATGTACTTATGTTGCCATTTTAAAAGATATATAGTTCCTTCTTGAAATATCATATTTGTTTGCGTTCTCGAAAGCCTTCAACGTTATTTTTTCAACGTCAATAACTTTAAAGTGAAATTTAATTTAAATGGTTCTTCGTTTTCTAAACAAATCCAATTTTATTATCCAATTTGCCCCAAATTGATTTATCACATTTAGAAGCTTAAGAGGCACTAGTACCTTTAGCAACATAACACTTCTACCATTTGCGATCAAGATTATATGTATATATTATTGCATATAGATGATTCATTGCCAGTTCTATTTATACTCCTCTAAGTAGTTCTTCTTTAATCACCTACTAAATTCCAATTAAATTGTCTTAAGTTTGTTTTTCTTATAACATTGTTCACACTTTTGTTTTTTGATTAAATATTTTAACTCTTTTCTTCTGTAATTTTGTACCTTAAGTAAGAGAATTGATAGTATTTCATGCATTTATTACAGAACCATAAGAACAGAAAAATTAATAAATGAATGGTTTAAAAACCACATGTTTTAACTTCGTTCCCAGAATTATAGTTTTTCTTTACCAAAAATGCCATTACCATACACTTTGTTAACTTTACCTATTTTTTTATATTCGATATAAGTTCATTTTACATGGATCTGAAATGAAAGAAATTAATTAGGTTAAGAGATTAAGGAGATTAATAATAACAGCCTTCATAACGTTTAGTTTCAAGTTAATGAATACAAAGATGGAAATAGGAAAAGCAGCAAAAATAGATTCTAATTATTTATTCGCTTAAAACTATTCGATACAATTGACATTTCCCTCTAAAAATATGGGTCAACGTGTGTGATAATAGGTGGTACTAACAGGTATTAACAAGGTAACAAGTGGAGCTAATAGGTGTTAATATACGCACTGTAAAGAAACTTACTTAACTTACTTATTATAAAACTTGCGAAGTAAATCCGTAGTATCAGCATTTCTTGTAAAATCTGTAGTCACAACGGTTTTTTAGCATGAAAAATTGGCTTAAAAAATTTTCTGCGTAAAAGTTGCTAAGTATTTAAGCACTGTGGTCGGTAAGACCGCCGGAAGCAGAGCTTCATTCAACTATTCATTGCTGGGATTTAAATCCTGAGAATCAAGCGCTCTGTCCCTTGGGACGGGACTCCGCAAGTCTAGAGTATTATTCTCAAAAATTTTATTATTTTATTTTTAATCTTAAAAATCTTACATATTGAAATCATATTTCAGTGTAGAATCTTTTGAAACTATAGTAGCTCACTCGTATAAAAATGTATGCAACTTCACTTACCAAGAAATCATGTCTAAAGAAAAATAATAATCAAGTAGAGTTTCAATTTTATAATCGAATCACAGTTTTATTTATATGATGTCTGTCTTTATTATAAAATTAATATTATAATAAAAAAATTACTTTCATGCTGTAGAGAGTGTATAAATTTAGATATAATTATATGTGAATTCTTGAAACTGGGATTTGAAGTAATAACTAGAGGGGATCCTTAAACTGAACTGAGATCCTGGAAATGGCAATATTTAGAAATGATAAAAAAATTTATCTCGAATCCATTTCTTACTAATAATAAATAGAATCAGCAAACCAGAAACAATATTTTTTACAATCAAATTTATTCCTAACAATTTGAATTGATTACTGCTAATCTAAGAAATTTTTTTTAAAACTAAATGTTCTAATTTAATATTCTAATCAATTAAATATTCTAATTAAAATTTAAATATTCATTTTAAAAATGTTTGATCTACATATTTAGTCATTCTATAAATGTAACCAAAAATTATATTTCATAAATTTATGATGAAAACGTTAAAAAAAAAACTTTCATATTTTTCGATTGCACATTTTAAAAGAAATGAATAAAACAAAAAGCAAGAATAAACCTTTAGTTCTTAAAACTTATAGATGCCGTTCATCAAAACTTTTAACAGCATATTCTAATATTTTAAAATTTATATTATTTTAAAAATGCTTGTTGTTTTTAAATTATGAAACAAAACTATTTTTTCTAATCAAAAATATAAATTTATTCATTTAAAATTATTTATAATAGTTAAAGTTTAAAATCTAGATTATAATACTGCATGTACCGATCTCAAGAGCAAACAATTTTCAATTCCAGAGCATTCATACATTTAGCTAAAACTACCATCCTTAAAAATATATATCATATATTTTTATTATAAAATAATATTTAGTCAATGTCCAGTTGAGTTTTACATCAAATTTATCTTCGCAGTTTCAGAATTTTTTAGAAAAAATATAATTAACGCATAAACCAAATAAGCCTCATTAAGCTCGCATTCAACAAATCCTAGTGATAATATTTAAAAAAAAGTCAGATCTTTTTTTAAATGCTTAGAGTATCTTCTTTTGCAACTTTTACATTCTCATTTTGTGTTAGATATTCAATTATATTTAATTAAAATATTTTTAATTCAGAATTTTTAAAAAAGTATTAATTTAAAACTAATATTTGTGCAATAAGTATAATACGGTATCTGCGTGTTACTAAGAATGTGTTATGCTCCTTAATTCTCATTCAGAATATTTTAGTGTAGGTATTTAATTTGATTTTAAAAATTCAAAATTTTTAATAAATTCTTATTTTTGTTTATTTTTAATTTAAAATAAAGTTATTAATACAATTATAATTTTTTGATTATGAAAAAGAATGTTTCCAAATGCTCTTAATTCTCTCCACTGGAACTTTAGCAAAAAATATTGATGAACTAAAGGAATTAATTTGATATTTTTTATGTAAGAAAAAGTACTATTTTAATAATGTTTTTTGTCATCTTATGCAGCTTATTTTTTTAAAAGAAAAATTAAATCCTTATTTGAGGTTGAAGCTCAATATGAACGTTTGTTTCATTAATTTAAATTCTAGAACGAAATAAAAAATTCATTAGTTTAAAAAAAATTGGTTTAGAAATGATTCATTTGTAGGAATATAAATCTATTTAAAAATATAAAAAAATTCTCCTCTTTTTGTAGTGCCTCTTCTTATATCTTTGCTTCATTGTTATTTATTTCATAAAACATTTTAAAAGCATCTGAACTACTTATGATGATTTTTAATACAGCTGGAAAAAATAAGTTTGCAAATACTGTAGAGTGTTCCTTCGAAAACATACTTCAAAATTAAGCAGTAACTTTTATGTTGTCTATTTATTATTAAATAAATAGCAAGGAAATAATCAAAATATTTGCGAAGTTTCGCCAAATAAATCAGTTTTTAAAACTGTATAGAAAACATGACTTCATAATGAACGATTTTTTTCGAACTTATTTTAATGCAAAAAAGTGTATAACTTGTTTGTATTTTTTTGCGGCACAGAATTAGATAAAAACCGTGACTAAGAAAACACACGAAAAATTGAAGAAAATGTAACATCATATTTTATTAAAATATAAATCAATTAAGCACCTATGGCTAATTTCAGAACATGAATGTGCAAAAAATTAGGTGAAAATTTTTTTTTTATTATTTAAAATATGTAAAGGTGAACACGGATTTTTTAAAATCATTTTAAATATGAATACAAATGGTAAGAACTGAATGGAACTAATATTTTAAAGTTCAATAAATTTTCGTAACATCAATTTAAATTTAATATCTGTCTGTAGCAACAATGGAAATTTAAAAAAAATTTATCATGAATCTATGATCAAAATATAGTTAAGACAACAATTTACGTAAACGTTATGAAAAATAAACGAGTAACTTATATATTTTAAATTATTTAATAATATCATGTCTCTTGCCAATAAGACATTTTATGGTGAGAGGTTTATATAGAGCATGATTATTTGAAACAGTTTCAAGCATATAAAACTATATAGCTATAAATCTGCTTACAAAATTTTGTAAAGTATACAGGCATTTAATATTTATTTATTTTAAAGTACTTATCTTTTGGCTATGTATACATAAAATAAAGATAAGATATAGTTAAAGGTACATCAATAATATATATAGATAAAAGATATAGCTAAAAATATTTTAACAATGCACATATAGATAAAAGATATAGCTTTAAGATATAGCTTAAGATATATATACATTTTCAGAATTTCAAAGTTGTCACGATATTATTGTATTCAATATCCCAAATTCAAACTATTATCAACGATGCACATTTTGAAAATAATAAATGTATAATATTCAAGATCCTGAATCAAATACCAGCGATGAAATTACTTTTAATTTTTTAGTACGTGAATCAACTTCAAGCGCGAAGAAAAAATTTAAAATCATCCTGAATTTTCAATTTTTATCGCTACGTCTGTAATCTATCACACCGTTCTTTGCATAAGCATAAAAAACCATACGTTATTTACATATTTCACCTTTAAGTTTAAACTTACAAATAAAAAATGTCTTTTGAAGATTATTTTTCGAAATCGGATTTAAGCTTATGCATTAATTTTTCGAAAATACCACCTATAGTTCACATATTTTGTAAAATAAATAGCTATCTAATGTTCTTCCTATAATAGTGCATGTGCTTTTTAAGAATATATTGAAACTCCCCAATTCTCTTATTTCAAATATGTCATACATTTCGTTACATTAGCATTCTTTTATTTCATATCTCTTTTTCTGAAAGAAAGAGGCATTTCAAAAGTACCGATATGTGTTTTAGAAATAGTGCAATTTTAAGTTCATGATATTCTGCGTGAGACGAAATAACCTTCTGAAATGACTTTTTGAAAGTAGCAAAGGAGATTTTCTCCATAGAAAAATAATTTTACGCATCCCTTACTTCTATATAATTCATTTTATTACAATAAACATAGATGCATCTTTTTCTCGAAATGCCCGGGTTTCCAATTTTAGGATCTACCAAAGCGATAACCCCAGATACGTATGAAATTCGAGTGTAAAAAATATAAGTTGCTCTGAAGTGAATTTAGTTCGCGCGCGTGTCTTAAAAAGGATACTTCACCAAACAAAAAGTGTTTTCTGTAAATCATCAAATAATTGCATATTTCTGTATTCTAAAAATAAAATAAATCTCATTTCCCTTAAAACATTATTTACAATTTAAGGCTGTGCAAGATAACGTAAAAATTATTTGCAATTTATTACTGAGCTTGTTAAAAAAATTTATTTACAATTTATTACTGAGCTAGTGAACGCAAAATATATTTACAATTTATTACTGAGCAAATTAACGCAAAAAATTATTCATAATTACTACTCAGCTAATCTTGTTTAATATTAATATTTTGTATGATTATTACTTATTGTAAGATAAACTTTTAATGAGCATAAAATTATCATGTAATCGAAGTAGAAGTAATAAAGGCGAAATATTGACAACAGTGCTACAATTTTTAAATCAGCTTAAATTTCTGAATTTTTCATAACTTTTTTTAAAATTTTAAAAATACTCTTAAAAACATAAAATAATTTGTAGAAACATATTTTTCTTTGAAATGGTTCTAAGTGCATTTTCAGCATATATTAACCTGATTAACTTTAAATGCATTTTTCATATTTTTTTTCAATTGCTTTTTCAATTGTTTATTAGATGACCAAATTGTGAAACCTAAGCAGTTAATGGTGATTTGCATAAGTGTTCGTTTTCATTGATATATTTCAAAAGTATTATTGTTGTTGTTTAACATGACGGACGATTGTTAGCATGACATATGGTTAATAAAGGATTGTCGAATGACATGCCAGTTTGTGATTTGATAGGCTGATTTATAAACCAATTATGTCTCACGCGCGATTAGAGGTAGTGAGTTCGATCCTCACCATCTGTGGTCGAAGTGAGAGTGTGCGGCTTTTACTTCTTTTGTATCACCAGTTATCAGCTGTAATTGAGAACCAGTCATATTGAGATATGAATCAACCTTTCCTTATTCTTGAGTGCCAAAGCTGCATATCACTTTTGTGTATGTTTAGTTTTGAAATCACTTGAACTTGCATGTTGCTCTTGAAACCATTTTGAAATTTGCCAATTTGGCGCATTTTTACGGACTGTCCCCGGGAGTAAGATCACATTGTATATCGAAAAAAAAATTTTATGATTTTTTTTAAATTAGAAAATTAATAAATAATTACAAGAAACATTTTTAAAATTTAAGCAACTGAAATAAATAAAAAATTATATTTTAAATTAAAAAATTAATGCATAATTAAGACACTCTTTGCAAATTGATTAAGCCAACCAAAATAAATTAATAATATTTCGCATTAGAAAATTTATAAATAATGATAATAAACGTTTTTACTTAAATTTGAAAATTTAAAAAAAAAAATTACTAATATTTTATATTAGAAAATTTGTAAATAATTATAAGAACATTTTTTGCGAATCGAAAAAATGAACAAAATAAAAGTATTGCTATTTTATATCAGAAAATTAATAAGTAATTATCAGAATTTTTTTCCAATTGAAATAACTGTGCATAATGAATAAATTTTATTTTAAATTAGGAATGAAAATTTAACTTATCAATTTTGCAATTATATCCCTTTTAAATTAGGAAGTTAATAAATATTTATAAAAAACTTTTGCAAGTGGAAATGACTAAACAAATTAAATGGAAAAAAATCGAAAATCTTTGTCGCTAGAGTGAAGTTAAACTATAGTTCAACCTCAACAAACATGCCTTAAGCTTTTTCTTGAGCCCTTAAAACCTTTCGATCAAAGACATTGTAATTACTTTTTAAGTAGCTTAGTAATTCTCATAACTTCACAATAAACTGTTGTTTTTTCCATCAAAGTAGATTTTTTTTCTTAGAATGTTGAAATTATTTACTAATCATTTACTAATCATTTACGAAATCATGTACTAAGAGATTTCTGTTTGCTCACGCACGTGTTTTCCACGTTCAAACAATTCTCTTATGATTATTTCATGATCTATTTGTGAACATAAATTATTTTGTTTTAGTAATCACTTTAATTTCAGTCACTCGATTTAATCACTTAATTAAAATAACACGTAAAATGAAGTTTTATTGCTATAACCTAAGTTATTCGGCAACCCCTGCAACTTCTCGTACTATTTTGCTATATAAATTTGTATTTAAAAAGCTCAAAAGAAAAATTGCTGCTACAGTCATTAAATATTTTTTTTCCAAAATGATTATTCAGTAATAATATGAAAAGCAATTTCTTAGTAATATTTCACAATAGTAATATTTCACAGTTTTGTATTTATTAATTTAAGTACATGTTTTATTTCAACACAGTTTTACATAAATATAGCAGTATAATAATTGCTTAACAATTAATAAGTTTTGCCTTATGTTCTAAGCCTTACATTTTGATTATAGCAATAAAAATCAAAAGTCAATAAGAGTAATATTTTTGAATAAATAAATGAAAAAAATTCCGAAAATTTATTATTTTATAATTTTTATTAATTTCATGCTGATGACAACCAAAGAAACTCCTCTACAGGTGGGAAAACTTAATCACCATACCTGATAAATTTCTACGATTATAAATCCCGTGATAAGACATATATGTAATGATGCATATGTAATACTCGTTACATTTAATTATAGTATTAAATTTTTATTGTACAGGGACAAAATGTCTCATAAATAAATAATGTTAAGATATGAATATATATATTAAGCTATCTAATTATTTTAGAGTGGAAAACCTACAAGTGACGTAGTTAAGGTAGCTCAATCCTGATTGGTTGTAGAAACGAGGCATTTGTTTACGTTAGCAACTGTTCTCTCCATTCTATTTCAAGTAAGCTAAGCCGGATAAATATCAATTCTCTTAAGTGAAATATTCGATATTTTTTCACGAATCTTCTTTCGCAAAGATATAATTTCTTTCACTATATATTTCTTACTTAACACTAAGACGAGCACGAAGCAGTGTAGAATATAAACAAACTAATTATGCATCGAAGTTTCCTAAATACGCAAAACAAAATCATATTACAATCATAATAAAATAAATAAATCCATTTAATTAACATCACGTTAATTAATTAACATTTAATGAACATCACTCCATTTAATTAACATCACGTTAATTAACAAACTAACTTATGTGAGAAACTTGACTCAGCTTTAACGTGCCATTTTGCTTATAAGCGATCAGCTGGGGCTGAGATCATAGGTAACATTTGTGGGAATCCGAGATCGTTTTCTTCTTCTTGATGTGCAAGTATACAATTGTGATATTTTCCTTTTATACATATTTAATTTGACATTTTTGAAGTCTTTAAACAAAAGAATATGTAGTTATACTATAATAATTCCTTCTAAATCTCGAATTAAAACATTAACGCACTAATTTCAAAATATAAATGTTTACTTAATCTTTGACTTCAACCACGCTTCCTAGCAATGCATATTTGATTTGAATTTCTAAATTCCTTTTTTAAACCTTTTGTAACGTTCTTTTTATGTTGACACATCCTAATTAAAAATAAATACACATTTATAAAAAGTGGAGTGATATATTTTTTTTGAATCCTGAAAAATCTTCAGGTTTATAATTTTACTATAATATTCATATTTTATCAGATTATGTATCGTGTTATGAAATAATGACATTGGCCGCACTTGCACTATGTCTTAGATTTATATAAATATTTTTTATATTATTTATAATAAGTAAAGAAAGTCATACTAATGAGCTTCACTTTGTGAGAACTTGGTGAGAAAAATTGTAGATACGGCTTAGATTTCTACAAATGAAATATTAATGTTCTTAAAAGATTCACTGATTACTTGTAGAATTACCGCAAATTTCTGAATAATTATTTATGTTTATAAATTACCTCTCAGAAGAAACCATTTTGAGATTTCGAGAAAAATTAGAAACTAACAGTGATAATAATTCAAATGATAAAGAGTCTTTGAATTAAGAATTGCCTTCTGTTTTTTCTCATAAAATGTCTTTGTATTTATTTGTTAGAGAGTTGGACTGAAAAGTAGCGTGAGAAGAAATTGTTTCATAATTTAAAATATTATTATTTCACAAAGAATTTAAAATGAACTTGATTTTCAAAAGCTTTTAACGTATCTCTACTCAATTGAACAAGTAATTTAAATTTAGTTTCGAGTGGTGGAAGAATTAATTAATAATATTTTATTCTGTAATATTTTTTTTTATTTTTTAATGTTTAAAAATCTATAAAAACATCTGCTGTCTGGAATATTTGTTATAAATTATTGTTTGGTGTATACAATGATTAAACCCTAACTTAAAATTAACATCAGTTGAAGAAATTCTGGAGAAGTATATAACAGGCCATACTATAAATGTGCATTTTATATCCCGTTTACCAAAAGACCGTAAAAATATATTTATGTTTAAAGTTTGTTCGAATTGACTTAAATATCTTTGGTTATTCTTTTAATGTTCTGTAATTTGATATCGTCCAATTTAAAACGTAGATGTGGTAATTATGCACTTTTTCAATCAAAAATAAAAGAGAGATAATTAAAAACTATTGATTAAGAATTATTTTTTTCTGAAAACTTGCTTAAGATGTGTATTAACTTATCTATAAAATTGTATACTGAATTTCTGTTTCAAATTGTTATCAAATTGTGACGATAATATTTAATTCCATTTATTTCTAAATATTAACTTCAAATTATTATTTCAAATCAACTCATCTATTGTATTGCTATTACACACTTAAAATGAATGAAAGTTGAAAAAACTTGATTACACACTGAATAAAACTAAAAAAGAAAAAATTATTTTCTACGCATCATTCTCTTTTTCTCTTTCTTTATTCTACGCGATAGAAGAAGAAATCTAAATTTTAAAGAAGGAACTTTCAAACATTTGTCATGATTTTCTTAGAATGTTTTTTCTCGTGAAAAATTTATTTTAGCACAAGCCAGCAAAAACAATCCCTTTAAATGGGGACATTCCTGAAGCGAAGTGTTATTTATATTTATTACGTNTAATACTAAAATCAAAATTTATAAAAAAAGGGAATATATATATATATATAAGTTCAAAATGAAGAATGAAACAAAGAAAAATAATAGACATGTGGAAAAAAGGGTGGAGGGAAATAATAAGTAAAAAAAATAACAAACAACATTTTATTAAAAATAAAAAAAAATTAAAAAAAAGGAAATGCTCATTAAAAAACCGGAAAAAAAGCCGGAAAAAAAGATATAATCTTTTCTTCAGCCCACACGATTATATCCGCAAAACAGAGTGCTTTCTGATATTGTATCAATAAAGCCAAAGCAAAATATATTAATACAATATTTCTATCGGGTATGAATGCATTATTTACTCATAGATTGTGGACTTAATGCATAATAACGTATTACAATGCAATGTGGATTCATCGTTCTCGTATCCTTAGTTTTCTCGTATATTGTTTTAACGGTCCCGTCACAAACAGTACACTAAAATTTTATGCTCATTTAGATCGTTTTTAAAACTAACGTCTGTCCTTCAAAAATTCCCTCCATCAAATGAAGCAATATTATAGTTATTTCTTTTTGAAAACAAAAATAGCAATTCCTAAAGTGAATGATGATGAAGAAAATAAAGATTTGATACAGTTTGGAGATGACAACTAACTACACCTTTTCATTTTAATTGATACATTTCATTTTTATCTTTAATCATTATTAAACATGCATGGATATGTCTATTACATTCACAACAATTTATTTCACTTCCAATTTAAGATATAATTTATAGAAATAGGTACTTTTTTAATTTAAAAAATCGTATAAATTTTTTGGGTCACATATTTTTAGACGAAAATTTGTACAAAATACAAATGCTATCAGATGCTTCATGGAAATTTGATTCACCCTGGTGATTCAACATGTTTCGTGTTGATTAAAAAAATCTTCTTAAAGAGGCATAAGGTATTGCGGCAAGCTCTTAAATATCTATTTAAAGAGAGTGATAACGTTTATAAACTTGAAAAGGACGTGCATAGTAACGCATGGCTGGAAATATCATCTTCAGCCATTAAGTGCGCTTCTCTGTTATGAACTGACAGTTTGCTTTCATTTATAATTGTATTTTTATTTGTCTAATTCATCTTAGTTTTATGTTAGATTAAGGATTCAAAATAATTAGTGGCGAGAATCGTCCACATTAAGCTATTTTACCGTAGTTTATTTCTTTGACGACTATTTAGAACGGCCTCATTTTCTGATTCCTAACTTTGTTTATTATATTGGGACAGCCATTTGTGAACCTATTTATTTCGACACTAATAGGTAAAATTATAACACAATTACAATAATTTAGATAAAGAAAAATACCGTTTCGAATTCGTAAGAATAGCTAGCCCATAATAGGAAAGTGCCCTAAATGTGTACGATAACTTTTCATTTCCAGCCATTGCAATCTTTATCATGCCCCAATTACTACATCCCCAATTGCAACCACTATACTAAATCACACTAATATATTTCCAATATTTTTATGCTTTTCCTCTCTTTTTAATACTGATATTGAAATACCTCAACACTTCATTTACAACTTACTTCCTTTTGCATTGAAGCCGAATTACGCGTGGATGAATGATTGTAACGCTTGAATGAATGATTTTAAATTCCAATTTTTTGAGTTAATGTCGTTTTTATCTCAGTTTTATTTTGCTTAATAGACTTCTGTTAAATGGTTTTTCATTAAATTTTTACATTCACTGCAGCCACAACTTTTATCGTTATATATTAAAATTTTTAATGAACAATCATTTTTTGAATCACGTGTTTGAAATATGTTTCGTAACAAAATTAAATTTTGTGAGGATCACTCTGAAAAAAAAATTATTGTCAAAACTATCAGAATATGGCAAATTTACCGTATTTCTGGCTCTATGGGAGCACCAAAAAGGCTAGATAATTTTTACAGACGCACTTTGATAATGACTTTGGTAAAATCAACAATAAAATATGGTTTTACAAGATTTGATCAAACTTGGTAATTATGATATAATTAAGTAATTTTATCACAATTCCTTACAGCATGGCTTGAGAACCATTTATTTTATTTTTCTTTTATGAATTTTCTACTAAATGTGTGGTAATAAGAACTATTTCAAGAACCAAAATTTCTGATAAACCGTTGACTTTTGAACGGAAAAATTACAATATGTAAAGTTTGCATAAGATAAATTTTGGGCTTTATTAACCAGAATTATGTAGTTTTTTTTTACCAGAAATGTCTTAAAGTTAAATGTTAAAGTAAAGTTGAATGTTAAAGTAAGGTGATCTTCCAAATTTTTTTCAGTCCGCAATTTATATTTTGAACATTAAATCTGTATCTTTTTACGAAGGCCATAAAATTTAATAACTTTTGTAACCACTAGTTGAAACAGGAATAGAAATATCAAGTTAATACGTATATATTTTTGCATCAAACTACTCCAAAAAGCATAATCAACTAAATTTTGTTATTAAAATGAATTATCAATAAATGATTCGATACTCTTTAAATAAATAAGCTTTTAATTGAAGTGATAATATGATAATTATTAATGGCAATTAAATTTCTAATTCGATACACATTTTATTCGCAAAATGTATGGAAGTAATTTAAAACTACTTATTAAATAAACCTTATTAAAATTAACAATTAAAAATGAACGAAAGCTTTCAATTGAATGCCTCGTTGAATGAGAGATAAAATATATCGTTCCTTTTAGTCGTTATTTTTCATTTAAGATAATTAAAAGCGTATTATTTCAAGTTCATATTGTTAATGTTCTAAGAACGTACAAATTTGTTTCAGATGAAAATGGGTATGTAAATTAAACTGCAAATGATGTTTTTAAATCTTTTATTTCTCTTTTAAATGAATACGTGAAAGGCATTATAATATCTGATTTTTTTAACACTTGTATTATTTATCATCTTTCATAATTTTTGTGGAGATGTTGAATTATAAAATCTTTAACTATTTCTTTTATAAATTATGAAACTTCAGAATTAAAAAAAAAGCTTTTTAAATTAATTCTACGATTACCATTTAAAATTTTTAAGTTCCTTGTTTTTTATGTTAAAAATAATTATTATACTATTCCATGTAAATGATTTGAATAAAATGATATTATCCCAATTTAATAAAGTGTATAGATAATTAGTTTTTTAGATTTATGATTTTTACAAAGCAATTAAATTTATTATATTTTAAAACTTGAAATAAAGCATCTAATGAGTTAAAATGGATATTTGTTTTATTAAAAAAAGTCATTGTAAAAGAAGTTATGCATATTAAAAAAGTTTTAAGATGCACATTAAAAATAATTCATAAATGATATTCACTACTTTTTGGTATTCATGATATAAAACTTTTGTGAATTGCATTAATTCTGGCATAAATAAATGGAACTGTAAAACTGAAACAAATTAATTGTAAAATGAATGGAAACATCAAGAAGGTATACTTGATTACATAAAACCTATTTTGCTTCAAAAATTTGTTGATGGCCATAAAAGTTTACACTCTCCAAGCGTTTGAAAATGAACGCCCATTCTCGCGATTTGCCAAACTTGTATGAAGAGAATAAAAGAGATTTGGTGCAGAAATCACTTACGAAAAAATGAAAAATGAAGATAAAAAATAAAACTAGAGAAACCACGGTAGCCAATACTGAAACTGAAAATGAAAAATAAAAGTGAAAATACAACAGGGTGCAAAAGTGACAAATCAAAGGTAGCAGAGAGGCCAAGGTGTCAAATCAAATGTATTTCAATGCGCAATGGAGAGATAGTGAGAAACTCATATCTTCAAGGCTGCTTTTCAAAGACTCCGTTGTTGCATAAAATGATGCTTTTTTGCGAATAGTATGCCAGTTTCATAACTGCTAGTTACTCATAACTGTTGGTCAAATTTAGCTAATCTTTATCCAGTGTCCTCTATGCTTAATCTGAAAATGGCGCAAAACGTCAATATGGAGAAAAGTTTTGAAAAAATGAAAAGCATTAGAGGTCTATTTTTTAATATTTAAAATTTTTATCCAATGCTGCATCATCTAGGTTCATAAAATCTTGAATCTAGGTAGAACAATTTCGCTAAATTAGCAATTTCATTTTTAAAAAAAAGCTAAGTTTAAATTTTAAAATGCGGCGGGTTTTTCCGATACAGTCAGTCAGAGTCACTCTGGTAAGGGATCAAGAAGACGGTTGTAGAACATCTTTTTCCCGTGGAAAAGTTGTTCACCAAAAGAAAAGTTGAACCAGGAGCGGAATAAATTTTTTTATGTAAAAAAATTCATTTTTTGGCCGGTTTTTTTTCAATAAAATCTGTGATCTTTCCTGTGGAAGAGACTGACACATTTCACAGATTTATCAGCACAAATTAATTTTTTTGTAAGTTTGTTTTTTAAATATTATTTTTTATGATATATTTGTTTGTTTTCATATATCTCCTAAAATTTTTTGTCTCATAACTATTCAATTATTCTATTCTATAGCTTTGATTTTAATTCTCTTACGAGTGTCTCGATATCATTATTGTACCATAAATGAGGCATGATGTTTCACAGGACTGCGGTGTTTTTGAGTTTTGTAAAATTGCTCGATCCCTTTTGATTTATTCACAGATATACTACTAATAAAAATAAACACAATAATAATTTTTTATTTCTTATTTTAAATTTTAAAATGAGAGACTCATAATAGAAAATTTCTCTCGATCATTATTTATTTTGATACAAAAAAGAATCAAAAAAAAATTTGAATATCGAAAAAAGAAAACTTGTAGTGGCTACTTTTTTTTCTCTCCTTCTTCCTATGATTCTATAATTAACTACAGTACATAAAACCATGAAGAAAGAAATGAGTGCTCTATTATTAACATTCATCTCCACAAAGTACTTAGTTGCACTAAATCTATAGTGCTCAACAAATTTTTTCTCTGTACCATTTTAAAGATAGACATGTAACTCCGCAGTTTTCATCACATGCGATCTCATGCATAGCTATTCAAATGTATACTTTGGCATTTTGCGTTCTTGCTTCAATTAATATTGAAATAGTGTTCATGAAATGTTAAAGTAAGGAGCGGGAGTTGCTAAATCTTCGAAACAACTTATTCCGTCTCGCCACAGAATTAAAGGAAAGGGATTTACAAAGGACGGAACTAGTGGAAAGATCATTATAATTTACCGAATAATACAGTAGTTTAAATCCTACAAAATCAATCTTTTCAACAATATTATATCAGTAAACATATTTGAAAAGAATTGAGAGTGGATGCAAATGCAAACATAAAAGGTTAATGTCTATGAAAGGTAATTAAACTTAATGTAAAAATTGTAAACAGCTCCTTTATATAAATCACGACTCAGGGTAACAAAAATCACTTTTAAAAACCTTGAGTATTATGAAAAAAGAAAATTAATTTTCAAAAAAAGAGCAACTGAACTCTAGTATTTGTAGCCAAAGCACTTTAAGGTTTAATAATTATAAAATCTATTTGAAATAGCAATTAAGTAAAGATAATGAATGTATCACATTAAATTTCTAAATATGTTTGAAAAGACAGACATGAATATGTAATTCCACCTTGCGTGTTTAGGCGTTGTTTGAAGTATGAGAATTGTAAACTTCTTCTAGGCAAGGTACACAGAGTTAGATAATATTTTGGCTCAGTATAGTATGGTTTGTGGGTGCAAAATCATGAAAAGAGAAACAATTCATTAACGATTTTCCTTTATTTTCTTTTTCTATAAATTATTTGAGACGACGGTCAATGATAAATAACATTTCCTTGAGATTAAAACTTCCACGAATCTTTAGTTCAAACTTTTTTTCGGACCAATCACGGGCATTGTGTAACAAGTAGCAATTAGGGTTGTCGTCATGAAAATTTCTTCCCTTGTTAGTTAGAATATATTAAGAGGCTTACGTAACCTACAAAAATATGAACATAACCATATAGATTCAATTGTTGATCTACTATCTAGAAATAACATTTCGAAAACTGCCCACAAATTTATGGATCCCCCACTAGCTTGAAAAGACTATCATGACCTCGTGGAGTTTGTGCCTCACTCGTACCCTACCACGAGCTCTTACCAACTAGCATTGTATCTTATGTGTCTAATCTTCTTGTTTGTAGCTATTTAAAATCCAACTTATATGCTCAAATGCTTAGAACCAGCACTTAAGAGATGTTATATTTTATTTAATCTTTTAACCATCGTTGAACAACCGATCCATTTTCGGATTATCTATCACAAGCTTAACCCCGTCCTGCCCCCGTAAGTGGGCATCCGGGGACACTTCTAAAGTTCGAAGTGCGCGCAAAAGTTCAATTACGTAAGCAAACATATTCAAAATTTTCAAATTAGAGTTTTAACAAATAGGTGGAATATTAAATATGAAATCCAAACAGTGCTACTTAGAAATAAACTGAATGCAAACAAACATTACAAAGAAAATAAATAGAAACAATCAGAAGAGATATTGATGTCGCATCTTCAGTAGGGGTGCAAAGTTAACAAAAGGAAACAATTTCACATGGTAAAATATAGGATGTTTGCAACTCAGAATATAATTACAGCTATCACAAGAGTAGGGGAGAGTGGGGTCAATTGTAACATTTTTTACTTAACTATTTTTAACTAACAAAAAATCCATGTGGTTATCAGGAAAGTACGACAGACGAGTAAAGTAGACTATCCTCTACAAGGAAAAAAAAATAAATACCTTATTTTAAACGTTTTTATATTAGTTTTTGACAATTTTTGACAGTCGCGCACTTGTTACAATTGTCCCCACTTACGGGGTCAATTGTAACAGTTCATAAATTCAACTAAAACATAGTTAATTATACATATTATCATAGCTGTGATATATTTCTTTATTGATCAAAATAGTAGTGATATTTTAGGAGTAAAAATAATAATGAGCAGAGACCTAAAGGGCTTAACTTTTAACTTTAAGGGGTTAAAAATTTTAATTTATGCTGTGAAAGGTGAGAAATAAAATAAAGCAACATGCAAGATAATATAAATGATATAGAAAACTATTCGTCGTGGTTCTTAAAGAGTTAAGTAATGGTTTGTAAACATAAGAAATGAGACCTAAGGGTTTAAACAATTGCTACATAAGAAATTAAATAGGGATTTTTTATTTTTAAATTAGTCACGTGTGAGAGATTGAACAAATGAAAATATAAGAGGTTTAATAGTTACTTTTTAGTTTCAAACAAATGAGGCTTAAGGGGTTAAAAGTGTAATACATGAGGAGTTAAATATTGATGTTTAGGGTTAGAACAATGATTTTTAAGGGTGTAAACAGGTCGATATGTGAAGGATTAAATGGTGATTTTTAAGGTTTAAAAATGAGACCTGAAGGGTTAAAAAAGTGAAAAATGAGGATTTAATTAGTGATTTTGTCAAAAAATGTGATTTAAGATGTTTAAAAAGTAATTTTTGAGGAGTTACATTTACGTTTGTTAGAATGATTGAAAATTACACTTAAGGCGTTCAAAAATAATTTAAACAAAGTATTTTTATTTCTCATATACGTTTCTGCATATAATTGTGACAATAATAACAGCTTTTATTCTAGTGTAAAGCTATGATATATTGGAAAAGATCTAAAGCTTTACTTTAAATTAGGAAATAAATTAAATTGAATCAAATATCTAATTATCATTAACAGAAACAAACATATAAAATTCATAACAAAAATGAATATTTTTGTTATGAACAAAAAGTTCAAAAGTTCTAAGCAACAAAAAGTTCAAAACTAGCTGCTAGTCCAATGAAATAAAAAAATTAAATTTGTTTTTTTAAATACCAAAAATTTAAGTGGTAACTTATTTTCCATCACTAAATAACGATAATTCTTTCTATCGAATAATTAAATCGATATTTAGATTACTCGCAATTGTCACAACAATATCTCTTTTTGCCATTGCTGCACTTGGCATGCGCCCATCCACTGCATTTCATACACTGGACCCATTCTTCTCCAGCTCGACTGTTATCATATGAATCCCAGCAAACTGGTGCTAACGCCGCTAATATTCATATACCGCATAAAAATAAATCGCACAAAACCAATGGCACAAAAATAAAATCGCATAAAAAAGGACCGCACAAAAACAGGTTTCACTGTTTTTATACATTAAAAAATAAGTTATTTTTATTCTTTATTTAAAAAGTAAACAATCATGAAGGTGAACTTGCTGCTGAATATTATGTTTTAAATAACATAATTTATTCATTTATTTATTATTATCATTTATTTATTTATTATTATTATGATCATTTATTTATTTATTATTATTTTACATAATTTATTTATAATATTATGTAAAAAAACACAAAATTTTCAGTCAGCTTTATCTTAAACCACAGCGAAATTATGAATTTTATTTTCAGCTGTTACATTCGTCCCTTTACTTATTGTTACAATTGTCCCCAAGACGCCATTTCAGCTTCATTTGTTAAAAACAATGCTAGTTAATTAACAAAACCAATCTTTTTTTCTTTTGAAATGTTAATTAAGGTGTCCACTTACATATTCGGTTAATAATTTTTATTTGCTTAAACGAAATTACTTTGTTTTAATATAATATTCTAATACCAAAAAAAGTACTTACGTAGCGTGAAAATATCTTTTGTCGTGTAACTCTTTCAAAAGTACATAAAAATGGTTGCCAGCAGGGGTGTACATGTAGATTTATTAAATACACCTTGTGCACCACCTAGGAAACAAATCTAGAACCCGACACTCGAAATTTTTGCTCTGTTACAATCGTACCCTGTTACAATTGACCCCACTCTCCCCTACTAAAGGTATCAAATTCCATGAAATTTTTTTCCGGGTTATCTATATTCAACTTTGTAGCCTTGCAATTTTGAACTCAATGCAGAAGGCAAAGGAACTTCCGGATCAAGCATTGGGACAAAGTAGTTTTCGTGGTAGACTTTTTGATTAAACTAATCCGTATTTGAGTTACATAGTGTAGAAACCCACAAAGCCTCCCATGGTTAGCATGTCTTAGAGGAGATTCTAGCCCATAATCTCTCTATCACTAAGGATATTTTACGTCAACGCTGTTGTAGGGAAGAGCTAGAAGCATAATTCGTATCATCCAGCAGTCACTGAATTTTAACTTGTGCCAACCAATGATATAGTTTATTTAATATTATTTTATAACCGGCGTTGAACAAACTACCTAATTCTGCGTTTACCCGACTATCAATGTTCAACTTCGTAGCCTTGCAATTTTGGTTCCAATCCAGAAGACAAGATAACTCCTTAATCAAGCATCGGGATAAACCAGCTTTCGTGAAAGACTTGTCGATGAAACTAACTCTCCTTAGAGTAACATAGATAGAAAAACCTCGAAACCCTCCCACCGTTAGCCCGTTGGCTAGGGGATTGGTGTATCACTGAAGAGAAGTATCGGAACCAAGATCTGTCTACCACTAAGGATAATTTATGTCAGCACTGTTGTTGGTGAGAGCCGGGAGCAGAATTCGTATCGACCAGCCAACATTGGGATTTAAACCTAGTTCTCTTCATCAGGAGGTGAATGCTCTATCCCCTAAGCTAACACGGTTCCAGACGATGATATAGTAAAAGGGTAGGCATTTTATCGTTCTTCTGATGGCCTAACCCAGCAAAGTGTATTTAAAAATATGACATATTTGGCATAAAAATGAATTTTTTAAGAAATTGCATAGTAATTTATCATTTGAAATTGTATTATTCATTGTTTTATTTAAGACACCCGTCTCCACTGACCCTTTCAGCTTTCTTTTCAAATGACTTATTAAACCTACGAGATTTTTCAATTATTTTTCGAGCTATTACTATGAGCCATCACATGTTAAACATTATTGATTTTTTTAAACTCGACATATAATTTCTTTCGTAAATGAAAGAGATTTTTTTTGTGCTTATCAAATAAACTGAATCAATTAAATTAAGCAATTTAAAATTAAAAATATTCAGGCAGCATAATTTAATAATCCGATATCATTTTTTAATGAAGTTTATTTAAAAAATAAAAATCATCACAACACCCACTTCGAAATTCAATAACCTTAATCCGAAAGTAAATAGTTTCATTGAAAAAAAATGCATTCATTCTATTGTAAATATTTTTTTATGAACTTCAACAACCGTAGAGCAGGTCTCAGATCCAATCAGTAACTGTGTTTCATCTCAAAATGATTTATTTAACTGATTTCAGTGAAAGAAAATGGTTCTTCCCTTGGAGATTAACTTTTTAGACATTATGTGCCGTTTCAGCAAATTCATCACCGTTGGATGAAAAGACAAGCAGAGAATGTCAAACACTTTTCTATCCCCTGACAGAAATAAGGAATCGCAAGGTAATGCACTTCTTGCATTCTAAATATCTTCTATGACACTCCAGGGAAATGAATAGACGGAGAAAAAATTTAATCAAATGCCCAGAAAACTTACTTTTTTATTTGCAGAACACGCTTGTTTGTTACAAATTATTAACCTAGCAGTTAATCATTCATTGTCATTTTTTAGAATAGGAATATTTCCAATTAAAGTTTTATTAGGTTTGCAGAAATCTAAGTCTCTGTTCCCTCTACTATCTACCCACAAGAAATTTTTTAATTCAACTATATATTTCATTCGTTTTTTTGTATTTAGTAGATAAATTGCTGTTGAAATAATATTTTTTAATTTCTTTTAAAGCAAAAAAATACCTTCCTTTTTCTTTCTTTTTTTTTTTTTTGAAAAAATAGCTCTGATCATTTCTGAAGTTTTGCCTTCCCATTGGACATATTTTTTTTTTATAAAAAATTAAACTATGTACTTGATTAATTATACTAGAGGACAGTTTTTTGTTTCTTGTCTTCTGTCGCATGAGATTTTTTAACAGATCTTAGAAACTTTCATATCGCTCGTTTCAAATCTGCACATCGGATTCTCTCTTCAAGCAACGTTTATTAAATAAATTTTTAGTCCACTTTTTGTCGAAATCTACAAGTTTAAAAACATTATATATAACAGTTGAATGCCTGATTGTCGCGACAAACTTCTAGGGAATCTTCATAAAAAAATTTTTTATCCAGTTTACAAAGCTCGTGATAAAATTGCTTTTATAAATTTTTCAAAATTTAAAAAATTTATTCACATTGGATCTTCTACGTATAATGCGTACTAATCACTGAGCTTTAAATTAAATTCATTGCACGAACAAAAATAACATTCTGATCAAATTACTGTACTGTATGGTAATGACATTTCAAGTAAAGAAAACAAGATTATGGTTTATAGAAACGAAATGAACGGTATTTAAGCTATTCACTAGGTTATTTTTCCACTCAAATGGTAACCATTTACCTGAAATTCTGGTCTTCGAAATTATGTTTTCGGAGAATTATGTCCACAAATATTTTCAATATCCTATTAATTGGATTTTGAAAGTATTTGCTGACATTTATATTATCAATTAGTATACTATAAGCGTTTTTACGATACATTTTGTATCATCAATATGATGTTTTTAGATAAAATATTTCTCATCACAAGATTATTTTGGTATCTATATTTTAAAATTTTATGAACTAAAGTTAATCAAAAGTAAGAAAAATAAATAAAATTATTATTTTAAAATTTGGTTTTCCTAAAATACAATTTATTGAAAAAAGCCTACGAAACATTATATTTTTTATTTATTTGTATAATTATTTATTTATTCACTTATACATTTTTCAATAGCAGGTTATTCTTTGTCTTTCTTTTTTTCTTTTGTAAAATAATTTTTTGTTTACAAAGTCACTAAACAACAAATTTAAAATATCAAATGACTGCAGCTAAGAATTCATATTATTTTTTCCTTTGAAAAATGAAATATTATGTATTTCTATCAAATGGAAGATAAAGCTTTTATTTGCCTTAATTATAAAATTTAGACAGTCAAAAATTCAAAATAATCTTTAAGTTCTCTTGATTTTGTACTTAGAAATATGCAACATTGTTCACCTTTATCAAATACTTCAGTTTCTCCAAAGAAGTCACATCAAAGTCATTCCTATGGCGAATAATAGTTCCAATGTTTGCTAAGAAACAGCTTAATCTTTGAATAATTTAGCATAAGAAGATAATCACATTCTTATATTACGAAACTTGTTGTTTAATAATTTATAACGCTTATAAAGATAACATGAAAATACTAACGTAACTACAGTTTTCCGTTTGATTCTTTTCAATACAAAATACCAAACATACAAAATTTTATAATGACTCTTTATGATTCGTCCCTGTGACTTTCGTTGGTATTGATTTGAATATGTATTCATAAGGTATTTATTAACTTTGTGTTTGAAAGTGTATTTATTTACTTTCTGAATTTAGCTTGCATATGCGAATTTGAAATGAATTAAAATTTCATTGTTTTTCTTTTTGTTTACCGACGTTCATTTAACATAAGAATTTATGCATTAAATACAATTTCTTTTTAAATTTTTATTACTTGCTTTCGTGTTTGTGTAGGTGAAAACTTGAATTCGAAGTTTGGATTATTTTTCGATTAGCGAAATCATTATATACTTTATAATTCCATACTTGATAATTCTTAACTTCATGATGCAACTTTCAGTTGTTTTCTTGTTACTGATTTAAATTGTATTCACATTATAGACTCAGGAAATTTTGATATTTTCTAGAGCATTATATTCTTTATTGTAGCTCTATAACTCACCATGCAAGAATCAATTGTTTTGTTCTTACGACTAATTCATATTGTATTCATATTACAGCCACAGTTATTTATATTCATATCTTATTCAACAAGAAAAATTGATACTTGCTAGATAACTATGTTTTCTACTAGTGCTCTATATTTCACGATTCAAATTTCATTTGTCTCCGTACCCTTACGAAAAGAATTTGCAATCATTATATATACATAAGGATAGTTGCTAATATATAGCAATTATCAAATTTCATCTCTTTATTGGATGACAAAATACAAGTTTTAATCACTTCTGGCCACTAGAAACAGCTTTTGTTATCTCCAAGAGGAATTTATCGACAGTTAAAATTCTGATTACTGTTTTACTAAGCTTAATTTTAGAGGGAGCTCAGTATTGTTAAAATCATTTCTTGGACATTGCAAACATACTATATCGTCATATTATCGCTAAAAGCGATTTGAAATTAACTCAAACTGGTTTTCTGGTTTAATATTCAACCTAAATTCTGTGCCTGATGAAAATACAAAATAAAATTAAAACGAATATAATAAATGATTATACAAGAAATGGCAGAAGCAAAATTTAGCTCCAAATAGAATTTATCTTCAATATAAATTTTCACTAATTTCTGCCATATACATTCCGTTAATAAACTACAAAGATATATGAAGCGAAATAAAATAAAAAATTTAAAACTATGTTTTTCATGTAGACTAAGGAAGAAAGAAAATTTTTTTTTGCCAGATCTAAAATAAAAAACTAAGGGTGCATGAATAATTCAAAGTCAAAATATCAAAACTAGAATACATAATTTGTCTATGCCCTAAGCTATAAAATATACTTTTATTATTAAATGTCCAGAAGAAGTGTCTTAATTTTATTCTTCATTTTGATAGAATTTCGCTAATATAAATTTAAAACAGATTGTAATTTTCTTTGAAAATTTTTGTTTATCTGTGATAATAATCGCATGGATATATTTATAAATATATGATCTTTATTTTTACTGTATTTTATGTAATTCGTTTTTATTTTAATAAAGATGATTCATTAAATTATAACACAGTTGAAGTTAAAGGGCAAAATATCAGTTTCGATAATAATATTTCCTATTCTTTTAAGTAATCTTAAAAATAATTATGCGGCATATTTTTTATTAATTTCTTTCCCTTTGAAAAGAGATTAATTAGCCTGCTTTTTTGGAGTTTTAACATACAATTAAAGGGAGAAAATAAAATAATAGGTTGTGCCAAAAGAATAAAAAAATAATTGAAAACATTAAAAAACTTTAAAAAATCTTTCCGCCGTTTCTTTCTCATGAGATTATAAGCGGCGCAAAATTTTGATTGTTTTCATTTTTAAATCATTATTGGGGATAAAGTTTGAAAAGTTTTAATAAGATTCTAGAGGGCTTTTTATGTCTAAAAATACCGTATGCAGTGACAATGAGAAGATAAAGAATTTTCATTCTGGTTATAATCTCTTTTTAAAAAAGATGCCATTGAAGGGGTACAATTAATGAAAATTTGTTTCGATTTTGTAATGATTATATTTCGTTTAATTACTTGGCCTTCTAAACATGACCCTAGATGTAAAAGCTTTTTTATGGCATTAATATTTTATTTTCTGTAAGGAAAATAAACAATTAAATCATAATAAATCGTAATGTTTATAATAATCTTTTAAATTTGTTGGCGATTTTTGTTTTACTGGTCCACTTTCTACGCGATCTTACTGAGGAAATGTTCTAAAATTATTATAAATTGTGGGTTTTTGGAGCTCTGAATGCTGTATGGGCAGATCTCTAAAACCTTTAACTTTTGATAAAAAAGAAAATAATGAAAAATAATAGGCACACTATTTATACACCTCCAGAATTGTTTGAAAATGTATAAAATATCAGAAAATAATCGCGAACTTCGAAAATTTTGATGCCCTTATAAGTATAAACAAAAAATTAAAATTTTTGAACTAATTTTTCTAGGTTTATATGCATTTCATTAAAAATCATAAAAACGACAAAAGTATCATTTATTTAATAATTATATAAACTTATTGAACCTATTTTTCTTTTATTGAGCAATTTTTTCTTTTTAATAATTTCATCCATATTTACCCTTTATTTTTCATCAAAAATGAATTGAAATATTTTAATATTAAGTTAAATTGTTATGAAATGTATAAAGAGGCTTACTTTAATTATTTTCAGTCAAAAAATATCTTCAATTAGTAAAACATAGGGAAAAAACTAAGTTCTGATATGTTAAATTCAATTAATTAATCCTGAGGTTACGGTTTGACAGGGTTACGGTCTGGACAACCTAAAGAATAGATCGAAAACTTTACTCAGATGCAACGCAATGCGATGCACACAACACAGGAAATAAATTAGGCAATGACAAAAGTGTGATCAAAATTTTGATTGATTTTAACATTTACTTTTTAGATCTGTGTCTGATTACGGTCTTGACATCGTAACTGTAACCTCACCGAGTGACAGTTTGTGATTAAAAACCTAGACAATTTAGTTCAAAAATTTTAATTTTTTGTGTATACTTATAAGGACATCAAAATTTTCGATGTTCACGATTATTTTCTGATATTTTATGCATTTTCAAACAATTCTGGAGGTGCAAAAATAGTGTGCCTATTATTTTTTATTATTATTTTTTATTATGAAAAGTTAAAGGTTTTAGGGATCTTCTCGTATACTCTCCAATTTTTAATGTTAATCATGACAAAACATGAGAAATGTTAATTAAGGCACACTCAAAAAGTTGTAAGTCAGACTTAATGACATCCTGCATTTGATATAGCTACTTGAAATCTTGATATATCAACTTGAATTTTGATATAGCTACTGAAATGAAAATATGCGATTTTAATTTTACTTGACAGATGTTAATATAGAACATTTATTTTTTAGATTCAACAATCACACATCAAAATGTTTAGTTCCACACAAAATTGCTTGAAAATTATCTTAATCGTGATAATCGTAATTAACACTATTTCTTCCCTAGTAAAAATCTTACATTTAACTCTATAAAAAATTTTGATCTTATAATTATATCTCATATTTATCTCTTATATTAACCTTTAAAAAAATACCCCAGAATTTTGAAGAAAACGTATATCAAGGTTGTTGCTCCTGGCCTTATTTGGTCTAACAACTTGTCATTTTGAATTTTTGAAAATTATTTTTAATTAAATTTTCTTTTCATTAATATAATAGTCATATTTTAGAGTTAATTTTACCAAAATAATTCTTCGTGAGCTTCAGTAAAAATTACTGAGCTTTTTGGTCTTCCCATAGAGCCAAAAACAAGGTAAATTGCATTATATTGTCATAGTGATGACGATACATTTTTTCTCAGTGTGATGAGCTCAATCATATCTTTTCTTTTAATTTGTGTGGTGATAGATAAAATAATAAAACTCAATTAAAAGGCTCAATATTCCATTTTTTATAATTATATAAAAACAGAACAATTGTGTAAAATGTTCATTTTATACATTTTAAGCACATCACAAATTTTTAATATTTTAATAAACCTCTGATACAGATAACACATTTGTATTTAAAAAGAGAGTTATTTGAATGAAATGATATTTTATAGAATGGTATAAAGCAAATTTGTCTGGCAACTATCTGTACAAAATTGTCCTTTATTATACATCCACTATCAAACATTGTTTAGACCAGAGGTCGCCTAAGTGGTCTATATAGACACCCAGGGGTCTATTTAACATAAGCGGGGGTCGATCTGAGCCAGGGGGTCGAATGGGGGTCGATCCGAACCGAAAGGGTCGATTGGTACTTGAACGATTAACAATATTTTTCGAAGGATTAACAATATTTTTCAGATATGTGACAATTAGAAATAAACGAAGAAGGCTTGGAAATATATACAGGTAATCTTCAGAAATTGAGCGACGATTTTAAACTGCGTTTTGTTGATTTGGAAAACATTGACATCCCTGATTGGATTATTGTGCCATTTTCTGCTCAAATTAAAAACGTGGACATCAACCTGCAAGATGAGCTTGCTGGATTATTATGCGGATTTGAAGCAAAGACGCTTTTTAAAAATTTAACAATAAGCAAATTTTGGACAAATATAAATATAATGCAAAAATGTATAAGACTTTACGAAATAGCTTAGCTATCTATGATAGCATTTCCAAGTTCCTATATAGTTGAAGCCGGTTTCAGTCACGTAAATTCAATCTTAACTAAGAACAGAAATAAATTAAATGTGGAGTTTCGAGGGGATTTAAGATTAAAATTG